>NC_132995.1:75710438-76022338 GCF_048564905.1 Vicugna pacos
TTCTTAGTTATCAGCGAAACTTTGAAGAAACACAGGCATAATATCTAAAAAGGCCAGAAACGCAGATAACCTAGTGGCTTCCTTAATTATTCTTTCACAGAAGATAATAAAAACTAAACTCACACGCCGAAATACCAAAATGCTTGTCTGAAAAGTGAAAGAATAAAATCTCATCTCTATAGTATGAAATGGATGTAAAATGAGTGAAACCATATTGTATTTTGCTTATTTTCTGCTAAAATTCCAAATCAGAGTTCTCCTTATTCAGTTTAAACAAGGAAGCAACTCCTAGGACTGTTTCAGCTTTACCTTGAGTTTTGGCAAGATTGGGCGGGGTGTTCTTTGTCCTCGTCTGAGCAGCAGCACACCCACTGCCATTTCCTCTCTTCTTTAGAAGTGCCTGTGGCACTGGGTCACTGCATCCTTTGCTGGTGACCTTCCTTAACACACTAAGAAAAATTATTTGCATTTAGTGTTACATTGAGATTTCAAAACATGGATTTTTAAAAGACCCATACACGAAATACATTTTTTCTCAAAGAAGTAAAAAAAAAATCTTTTCTGAAAATAGAAAAACCGTATGTTCATAGGTGTTTAAGTTTATAAAACTGTAGATCAACGAAGATAAGCAATGCATAATCAAGTGCCACGAGTATAAATTCTGTCATTTTGCATCAATCATTGTGCACAACAAATAACAAATTTTAAATACCATAAAGTGAAATTTTCTAACAAAGGAAAGATATTTTTTAAATATGTAGCTAGAAGTTAGTATACAGTTAACCTCCAGAGAAAGCTACTGTCCAGGTAAAGCAATGAATGAAGATTTACCTGTTAGTTATATTGGTTTCTTGTTCGTGAACGCTCTTTCTATTGGAAGTTCCATTGGTAACTTTTGAAACAGGTTGAGATTTTACTGCTGTAAATTAAGAAAAGTGAGTCATGAGATAGAACACTAAATATGTAACTATTATGTATAAATTCACTGGTCAGAGACTATACAAAATTAAATGTTAATGTGGGACAAACTTTTTTCTCAGTTTGCATGAATGTACGTAAATAAATACTTTTTGGCATTTGAAACTAAGTAAAAGTCCAAACACAGGGTTTTTTTTCCTAGGAACTTAAACTGTTCTTAAAAATCTCCCCAAAAGCTATTAAAAATTAGCGTGGTAAAACCCACCTGCAGCGGAGGTTGTGCTACCTTCTCCACTGCTTTGTGCTGTCTGTGCTGGAGCTTCGCAGAAGGGAAGTCTGTGGCCGGAAGGCTTCTCTTCTATTGATCCGTTTGCTTTTGGTTCATCCAGACAGTCCGTGGAAGTCGGTAATTCCACACGTGGATTTGCAGATCTGCCGGAGGGTCCTGCAGGCCCGAGGCTTGGAGCACCTTTGCCTGTCGCTTTCTTCGGAGGCTTTGCTTTGGCTGGCACGCTGGCGTTTCCGGCAGCTGCCTTGGGCCTGGCACCTGTGATCGGCCCTTCCTGATTTCTCACTCCTGTTCCATTGACTGGTTTCTTCTGTCCGTTCGCTGCTGCTGTTGCAGGTCTTTCTACAGCTTGTCTGGGTGACATGTTGGCTGACTTTGCGTTATCACCATTTTCTGTTTGGGGCCTTATTGTAGCTTTGGGCTTTCCAGCAGCACTTTTCCCCACAGTTTTTGATTCTTTTGTGCTCTTAGGTGCTATTTTTGTACCATCTTTTTCCTTTAAATCATCATGTTTTGAAGTTTTGCTTATAGAATTTCTGTGAGTACTTGATGAATGTCCAGATGCTCCTAATCCGTCAGATTTCATCTTCTGGTCAGTAGAGGGATAACTGCGATACCCCTTCTCGTTACTTCCTCTCCAGGGTTTGTTCTTTACAACGCCAGAGTCAGAAACTTGTCTCCTTTGCTACAAAGAAAAAATACTTTGTGACGTGACTGAAGTCTTTGACATGTAATGCTGTTTCAACAGCCCGTTTTTCAAAGAGGAAAGAGCAGCCAAGTTCACACTGTGATTTAGGGCCACGTAAACCTTAACTGTCTTTGAGCATCTGAATGTGTCTTTGATCCCATTACCGTAATCAGACCCGAAATGCAGCATAAGAAGTTAACAGGAAATTCTACTTTAAAAGACACACTCTTTCACTTCATGAAGTTACGGTAGAGATGATACTTAATGTTGTCAGGATGCCTCGGGCGAATGATAACAATATCCAACATTTTTTGAGGGCCCACTCCCAGATTCTGTGCTAAACCCTTTCATACACCATCTTACTTAATCCTCACAACAGTTCTATGAGATAGCTCCTTAGCTATGTCCATTTCACAAACAACAAACTGGGGATTACAGCAAGTATGTAAAGTACCCAAGGTCACATGCTGACAAGGGATGGAACCAGGACTTGAGTTCAAAATACACTTCTTTAAGCAGGTGGTCATCTGAGGGACATTAGATTTTCACCAAAAATTCTCTCTTCAATACTATCCCAAAAGCCGAAAGTTTTATCACTAAAGATTTAATCCTCTGTGTAGATATGGGGTGGGGGAAGCCCCTAGGAAACAACACATTACATCTGAAAAGTTTGGTTTTTGAAAGGAAAAAAAAAAAAGACAGTAATACCATATTGCCTGTCTGGAGGAAGAAAAAGGGGTCTTAAAAATAGGTGAAATAGGTAAAAAGGGGAAATAGAAGAGCACTGAAGACAATGCACCTACTTTATCATTTTGGTTAGAACGAAACTTGTATGGAAAGGAATAACAAAATTTTAAAAACTGGTAGGAATTACAGAATAAAATTTTAAGATGATACTGCCATCCTTTATGTAAACACTCCCCCTCCCACTGGAAGCCTGTCTGGGATTGCTGAGGTCTGAGGCAGAGCGTGTGCTGTCTCATCCTGTATCCCTTAGCACTGCGCCCGTCACACACTGGGCGCTCACAAAATGTGATGGCTGTTAAATTGGAGAATAAGCTGATACCTCTAAATGTAGAAAGCTTCTAATTATGAAAATTTGTCTAAGGTAAAAATAACACATATATGTAAGTATGTGCGAGTGTGTATTCACACACATACACATATACATGAATAGTAAATAACCTGGTTAAGTTTGGGGAAGAGCAAGGCAGAGTAATAAAGGAATCATTAGACGCTTGCCATGGCTTCGCCTCTTGGGCCATCTAAGAAGTCATTATTAACACCCCTGGGCCTCAGATTATGCGTGTCTGGATGATGGAGACTGGTCCTACTCAGTGCAGTGCTCTGGGATTCTGGGTAATACTTCAAAAGTTCAGACAGGATTGGTCCCCATTTTTTGTTTTCTCGATCAAATCTTAGCTCAAAAAAATAACATTTCTCTATTTTTAATACCTACAACCAGGAAGACTCCCGATGTCAGACCTCTTCTTGCCCTTAAAACTAATCCTACTTAATTTGCTCTATCCTTGAATCTACTTTTCAAAATTAAAGTGTAGTCGGTTTACAGTGTTATGTTAATGAATCTATCCGTTTTAAAAAAATCACGACGAGGGTGAGATCTGTGTCGCGTGGTTAACTGTACTCCTTTAGAAAGTTCACATCAACATAGTATAGGACGGTGAGGATTCAGTGTGTATGCCTTTTCAGGCAACCTGTGACTTACATCTACTAAGTTTACACATGTTTCTCATATGCAAATGGCCAGCTGGGAATGGTCACCACATGCTACTGACAAAAAATGAAGAAAAAAGAGTAACCTTTAAATCCTTCCTCTTAGACTCCATTGCAGGTCTAGTACTATTCCTTTTTGTTGTTGTTGTTTCAATTTTTTACTATAGAAAAATTTAAACATGATCGGAAAGAGACAGAACAGTATAGAGTCCCCAGCTTGAACCATCACCAGCTCTCGGCCATTTCTGTGGCATGTGTAAGTGCCGCCATTTTATTTTGCAGCAAATCCCAGACATCATGTAATTTTATTCTAACTTTGGTACCAGCACTCTTCTTAACCCTTTTTCTCTATCTTATCTCATTAACTTTCTCATCTCTTTTTGGAAAACACATTTATTCATCCCATACTTATCGAGGCACTTACTATATACTAGATAATTGCACATAAATTATTTCACTCAATTTTCACAATACTATGGTGAGGTTTTTTAAAATTTTCTTTTTATTTTCTGCTTCTTAATTGATTTTTATGGGGGTGGTAATTAGGTTTCTTATTTAAGTTTATGTATTTATTATGGAGGCACTGGGCATTGAACACAGGACCTTATGCATGCTAAGCATGTGCTCTACCACTGAGCTACACCCTCCCCACCTGATCTGTCTCGGTTTTATTACTGTTTTATAGATAAGCAAACTAAGACTCACAGATGACACAGATAATAAATGTGAAGTCAAGACCTGAACTCTTCTGATTTTATGTCCACCATCATTTCAGGACACCACTGCCTTTCGGAGGGGAACACATTAGCCTCTTTTCTTCCCGGTGTGGTTAACAGTGTAAACCCTTAGAACACCTGAAAGTCAGGAACTAAGGACGGGAGATGAGATTTTGTTCTCTTTCACTGTAAGGCAAGGAAGGAGGAGAATCCTGGTTGATAGCAGTCAGTCAGCAGAACCTGGGGAAAGGCAGGCAGATGGGCTAACTCCTGGGGGCCTTAGAACACACACACGGGATAAAAGGGAACAGAGGACATAGGAAAAAATGTCCTAAGATGCCATTTCCTAGAGGATGTTGTGTAGAACTGTGTAATATGCTTAAACGGGATCGAGAGCAAGTCCAGTGGTGTTCCATGGTTATAAAATTTTGAGGAAATTCTGGGGAAAATAAAATTCAAAAGTGTCCTTTCCTGTTGTGTTTTGCCGAGCTCCAGGTGCTGATGTGTGTCGTTGCTCTCTGAGAGGAGCTGTGGTGTGTGGCAGTTCTCAAACTCAATTGACACTAGATGTTCATAGATGGAACATATGATGGAACATGTGATCCAGCTATGATGGAGCTGGAAAATACTGTGCCACACACTTAGGGCAGTAATCCTAGGAAGTCTACTAGCAAAAACCTCCAGCATCCTACAGCTTCTCACCAAAGACATTTGGAGCTTGACCTCTGCCTCAAGCTGTGAGATCTCCTGGTTGCGGCTTGGAGTTGTGTGAGTTCCGACCTACTGGCTGATAAGGAAGAAAGGTTCCCTATTACACTCTTGCAAGGGCAATATATTCTTTGCATTCCAAATGAACTCTCAGTGTCTGTCTCCATATCACTGTAATGCATGTCTAGCTTAGTATAACTTCTTACTTCAAATATATTTGATTAAGTGACCATCTGTAAGTTAGCTAGGTTGGAACTCTAACCATCATTAGTAACATTTTGAGGGAAGAAAAATGTATTTCATGTTGTTATGAACATACCAAGTAACTTACGTGTGTGTGTGCATGTGTATAATAAAAAACAAATAACATAAAATTTACCATCTTAACTATTTTTAAGTGGGCAGTATGGTCATGTTAACTGTATGTGCCTTGTTGTGCAACACATCTCTGGAACTTTTTCATCTTGCAAAACTGAAACTGTATATACCCTTTGAACAACTATTCCCCTCTTTCTTGTCCCAGCCCCTGGCAGCCACCATTCTACTTTGTTTTTTAGAGTTTAACCATTTTAAATATCTCATATAAATGCACCAAGTAACCTGTAAAGTGAACACAACTGTACTCTTGATATTAATTGTCTTTTTCACGCCAAGAATATATTATGTGAATTAAAATCTTAGTATAGAGAAAACTGGGACAACTGAAATCTTTTGTAAGAAGTAGGTTAATTAGAAAAATGGACATGGAATTACACCTATAATTCTAGACACTTTCTGATCTGGAATAGTTCCAATATGCTAGTTGCCAAAAAGGTTTTCAAGGAAATAAAAAAGATAGATGATACTTCACTTCCCATGCCAGCTGGGTATCAAAAATGCATATAAAATGCATATCAAAAAATGCATATAAAATGCATATCAAAAATGCATATAAAAATGCATATCAAAAAATGCATATCATTTTAAACCTTATGAAATGTTCACTTGATTAAAAAAGGCTCAAAATTATTTCCATCAAGAAACAGCTTTAATTAATGAAAGAAAAGTTTAAAAATTATTCTGAAATATAAAATTATAAAATTTAAATTATTTGTTCTCTTTTTTCATCTGGACCTATAAAAGTATAAAAGTTTACCTGAGAGCTGCTGAATACAGGCTTTTTGCCAAGTCTTCGATCATCACCTTTGTCAAATGCAGCTGTAGAAAAAAAAAAAAAGAGCAGTTTATTTTTATAGGAAGCATTGTTATCACCACAGACATGAGGGAAAATAGTAATTAGCAGAAAAAGGTTGTATCTTGATGGAAATAACTTTTTAAATGCTGAATCCAATCTAGTACACATAAGTAATTCCCTATTATATTATATAATTGTTCTCAAAGAACCTCATTTTGAATCTTACCTTCTTGTCCCTATGGATTGTATGTTATTAAAATTAATAAATGAGAAACCTCTAGTCTCACAGAGAAGATTTATACATTTACAAAAACCCAGAATTTTCTCAAGCTGTGAAATTTTAGAGATAACTGGTTTCTTTTAGCTAGTTTTCCAAATTTCAAAAATATTACAGATTGTGGCAAATGTAATATTTTATAAACTACTAAATATGAGAAAATATTTATCCTAAAAATGTAAAAATACTCAGGTAAAAAATTTCTGGTTCTGCAGGTATGTTATGAGGAAGGAGTAAAGAGAAAAAAATAAGGTTTTGTTGAAAATAAGAGATAGTCCTTAAACCTCTATCATTCTTCTTAGACTTATATAAAAAATTCACTTTATAGATTAAGTTTACATGAGAATTATTGGGGAACTCATATTTATGTTCAAATACGAATTTAAATGACATCAGGAAAATATATAGGAATAACAGTATGAGAGGTATAAATATAGTTTAGATAATATATTTCTTCCTTTTGAAGGTTATATGGCTTTAAAATGTATTTTGAAGAAATAGATATATATATATATAACTTCCAAAATTTATTTTATTTTTATTAAAACAGCTGATGAAAAAATACATTAAATTTTCTGTAACTCTGTGATGCATCTTCCACTATCTCTGTTCTACAGAAACTGCTATAAGACAAAGCAGAATCCTAGGAATAGCATTACAAGGACTGGTTTGTACTTAGCAAATGACTTTGCACAAAAATACACAGGAGGAAATTCTCCCACAGGTCAGTTACTCAAACTAGAACATAAGAAACGTTATAACAAAGACAACCTACACTCCTTTATCGGGGCTTTCCCAAAGCAGTAATTATGCATAAGTCAGGACTCATTATAATTCAACATATTTAAGATTAAAAAATTATTTTTACACTGATATAATCCATTAAAAATAATTTTTGACAATTAATTGGGTTACTAGTCACATTTTGTTTTGGATATGTATGTGTATATATGTATTCATATGTACACTAAATTAGCATTTTGAAGAATTAAAGATGGTGAATACTGTTTGCTGCCCAATCTAACTATGAAATCCTCTTAAAAATGGAGAAAAAACAAAGTTTAATCCCAATCAGAAGAGAGCTGAATAATACCTACTCATGGAATGCTAATCTAGTTTCTTCACCCTGTATAGATTTTATAGTATAGATGAACTGTCATCTACAAATCAGTACAGAAATAGCCACAAGGAAAAAAATTCCAATTTCTAAAAACCATCTCGTGATTTTTCTTGTTTCATGGATTTTGTTGTTTTATTATTTTGTTGGTACTTTTTTGAAAAGTGTTCTTGAGATCACATCTAGCTACAGTATCGTGTTATGCTCCTAATGCAAGACAGAGCAAATCACATTCTGACTAAACCATTAATGAATTTAACATATCTATATACTATCAAGAATATATTATATCACATATGGCTTCCATTTTTATAGTACAAAAGTGCTTGCTTCATAATGCTTGCTTCATATAGTCTCTTAAAATGTTTTTAAAAGTATACTTGCTGAATCTGTCAATATTTTTCCTAAGGTCCAAAACAGTCATGAAGCCATTTTCATTTCCACACCCTCAATTTTTTATTTTAACATTTTAGAAACAAATACACAGTCTGAGCACTGAGCAATATACATCTTTTGTTTAATACTATTATTTAAAATGGTACCTATTAAATGTCAGAGACCACTGTGCAGCTCCTGAGGGACACTCCGCAGTAGCACACAGCATATCACTGAACCAATCAATTGTGAAATAAAGCATCTAATCTAGGCAAAACCACAAGAAATCTTATGCAAAAGGTGGAAAAGCTTTATGAAAAAATATACTTAAAAAGGGAGAGAAAGTATGCTTGGTAATCTGTTTTATATGGGTTACATTTTCCTACACTTCTAATCTCTCTGCAAGAATGCTTTTAAGCAGATTTGGCTAGAACATTGTTGCTAATATAAAGTAGAATTACATATATATATTAAAGTAAATGAGTTTTATTTCCTAAGAACAGAATAAAAGCATGATTTATTAAAACTGCCTGAAAAAAAATCACTACTTTCAATTAGCAAGCTATTACTGAACAGAAGCAAACAAACGTTAATCCTATCACTTATTAGAATTCCCTCAAAATATCTTTTGTCACAATTATAAGAATAAAAAATCTCAAGGCTAACATACCTGCTTGGATTTTCTGTTGATCATCTGTGCTCATCAGCTTCCAGCTTTCTGTGTGACGAACAGCATAGAAAGACTGAACCAGGAAGATCCACAGCTTATCACGCAGAGCCTGGATCTTGCACGTAAAACCCTGTGTTCAGGCAACAAATCAGCAGCTGGTGAGAGCCACATTGTCATAGCAACCAGTCATTATTCCTTTCCGAATCTCCTTACTCCTAAGCTAGATCAATGATGTCACCACTTAGATTTTTAAGATCGTCAGATACAAGTTATTTATGAAGGCTTACCCTTCAACAACAAATTTTCTAATGAACAGGAACCTTATCCTTTCGACCTTATGCTTTTAACCAAACATTGATTTAAACCACCAGTGGCCTTTATGTGAATACCTTCCATAGCCTTTTCAAATCAACTGTGACATTACAAGGTCAAATACTCTACGCAGTTGTAATAAATATAATGAACAATTTTTTATCATTCTTGTTGAACAAATACAAAATGTCAATAATATGCAATTAGTTTATTAATTACCATTGATTAACTGCATTTAAAAATAAGAAATATTTTAATTTTGCTTTTCCCCAGTTAATCCAATTTTAAATGATTTTTCTGAAGACAAAAAGGAATTAAGAGTATATTATAAAACTAAAAGACACTGATGATTAAAACTCTAAAAAAATATTTAAAATTCCTTAAGTCTAATATTCAGGAAATATAATATAGTGACTGGGGAGAAATACTAAAGTTATGCTGTACCAATTAATACTGGTAAGTACCAAACTATGTTTAGAATTAGCCAGCCAAACTTCCAGATTCTGAACTTTTATAAGTCCACGTAGAGGTAAATGAAATTAAAAAGATTTATATTATGAAAAATTCTAAATATACACAAAATACTATCACCAACCCCAGGTATCAAACACTTAGTTTAAATAAGTTATGTGACATTTAAAATGTGTATATATTTAAAAATCTTGACATAGTTCAAATACGTCATTTTAATGAGTTTTATGACATTCAGTACCATTTCCTTTGTACTGTCAGAGCTCAGTAACGTGTCCAGAGCCATAAGAAGAGAGCAGCTATTCTCGGTGGTGATGTTTCCTTCAATTGCTTTTAAAATTTTTTCCAACAGATCAGCTGTGCTACTCATTGCTTGTGACTACAAAACACAGAAATTGACGTTTAATAGGAATACATGCAAATGTGTAAGAAATGTGGAAGTCTGGCGCAACAGCAGACCATCCATCATAACTGGAGGTATGAAGTCGACCAGAAACCTTATTACCTCTGTTAATAATAATACAGTAATTGTTACAATTACACGATTATAGTAATAAATATTATACTGATCCTTTTTCTCTGTTAATAATAATACAGTAATTGTTACAATTACACGATTATAGTAATAAATATTATACTGATCCTTTTTCTCTGTTAATAATAATACAGTAATTGTTACAATTACACGATTATAGTAACAAATATTATACTGATCCTTTTTCTCTGTTAATAATAATACAGTAATTGTTACAATTACACGATTATAGTAACAAATATTATACTGATCCTTTTTCTCTGTTAATAATAATACAGTAATTGTTACAATTACACGATTATAGTAATAAATATTATACTGATCCTTTTTCTCTGTTAATAATAATACAGTAATTGTTACAATTACACGATTATAGTAATAAATATTACACTGATCCTTTTTCTCTGTTAATAATAATACAGTAATTGTTACAATTACACGATTATAGTAACAAATATTATACTGATCCTTTTTCTCTGTTAATAATAATACAATAATTGTTACAATTACACGATTATAGTAATAAATATTATACTGATCCTTTTCCTCTGTTACAAATATCTGTGCATGCACACACACACACACACACACAGACTGTTCTTAAGAGCCAAAACAGTCCTAAAACAGAGCCTAGAAATAAGTAATAGAAGTTCTTTATTCAATAACTAAATTTAGAGAAAGTGGGTCATCAGTAAGACGAGAATTTGGCATGGACCATAACTGTATCACTGACCAAAACAATATCTTTATGACTTTCATTCCTAAAATATGGCTTACGCTGATTGAGGGCTGGGGTTGGCGAGGGTTACACTGTGCCTTGCCAGGGCACTCAGACCTGTCCCCTCCTCCCTTCTTTATCTTACGAGCCAAAAATCCTGTCCATCACTGCTCTAAGTCCTATGCAAACATGCCATCTGCTGTGGAATTTATTTAAGTGATACTAATTTAATCAGAGGCAACCTGCATTGGAAAACTCTTACATAATTATAATCAGAACACAAAGATGGGACTAAATGTGGGCTCTAATTTTAGACGCAGTACCTGTAAGAGAACAGCAAAATTTTCACTCTGAATGATCTTGGGGAAGTTTCCTGTAATAAACGCAATACACTCTTCCTGGAGCTGGGATGCCATAGCCAGTGCTGCGTCTGTCCACTTCACTCTGGGTAAACTGCCGATCAGCCTGTCGCTTTCCATCAGAAGAAAAGCAGCATTCTTATCATTCTTATAATTTTAAAAATATTAGGGGAAAAAGTTAGATTACTGTTCATAAAAATAACTTTCCAAGCAAATAAAATACTTCTGTTTTCTTGTGATGTTTCCTGCAAAAAGCAAGATTCCAGGTAGCTAGTATCTTTGTCATTCGCTTCACATATTTATTCATTCGTTCAGAATTACCCCAAAGGGCAAACTGTGAGCTGGGAACAAATCACCTTTAACAAGAGCTAAAACAAACCTGAGAGCTAAGTTACAACTGCAAGGGAAAACGTGACCTTCCTGAGATCTTCACTACTGAATTACTGTTTGTGCTTACAGATACTATTCATAACTGCATGGCTACACTGACATAGCTTTAATTCTTTTCTGACTATAAAATACATGTTCTTTATTACGAATTTAGAAAGGCTAAAAATTACTTATAATCCCCAGTGACTTTCTTTTTCTCTAATTAGGTAAGACTCTTCTTTTTATATTTTATTTATTTAATAATGACTCATTTTTATGCCATAGGAAAAATGTTCACAAATACTGATCTCTATGAAAAATGGAATAATTCACAAATACCATATGCTCCAAGGAAGAGAAAAAAATGGCAACTTATAAATTGCTGTATCTTATTCATGTTTGATTCTAGTTCTTAAAACAATGCTTAGGAAATAACTTGAATAAATAGTTCCCTGACTGATTATAGTAGATTGAAAAACATGGCACAAATTCTTTGTAAATGCATCCACAAAGAGGTGGAATCTATTTCCTCTTCCCTTGAATTGAGACTGGCCTTTCCACTTGCTTGCACAGACAGGGGTGTGCACGTTTCAGAGCCTGTGCCTCAGGCAGCCTTGCACACTCTTTACGCTCTTCGTTCTGGGGCACCATGGAGCCATAAAGAAGCCTGGTAAAAAAGACCACATGGAGTGGGAGGCCCAGGCTCCCACTTAGCCACCAGCTGAAAGCAGCTGCAGGACTGAGCCCAGGCAAGGTAAGCAGAAGAACCATGCAGTCAACCCACAGAGAATAAAGTATGGTTTAAAGTCACTCAGTTTTGGGGTGGTTTGTTCACAGCAATAAGTAACTGGTAAATCTAGAAATGACAGACTGAAATCCTTAACACAGGATGCATGATGTAAACTTTGCACACCGGCTGTACCCTTCAGCTTTCAACTCAAGCACTGTGTCCTCCCTGATTTATACACCTACATCAGATTCCTTGTATACATGCCATCAGAGAACCTGGCCCTTCTCTTTAGAGCACTGAATTCATTTGTACTTACTCAATCATGAAATAACTATCTGATTAATACCCATCTCTCTCACTAGGCTGTATGTTTACTGAATGTGAAACCACGTCTGTTTGCGCTCACCCTTGTATCCATGGGCCAGTACAGAACTGGGTCAAAGGAGACACTCAGCATTTGTTGATCTCTGAGTATCATCAGAGACTGAGTCTATAAGTGAATTCCTAAGCTAAATTAAGTTTAATCCTGGAATTTCAAAACTTTAAAAAGTTCACCCATTTACCAAGAATTCTTCCAAAATGTATTACATACGTCCCCTGCTTTATTTATTTGAGTACAAAAAAAATCGAACTTTGCTATAATTCAAGTCTTTTTTTTTTTTTTTAGTACTATCATCCTTCCCTCCCCTGGTGACTTCCTGAGTAACTGCGCAATTGCTGTGAGTTTTAGGCAATAAGCCCAATTTGCTCTACTATAGGGCTTGTATCTGGTATTAGAGACAAGTACAGGGCATTCAAATAAACGTGGCAGGTACCTACAAAGTGCCTCCTATACACAGAATGTTACGTGCTCTGACAGTAGCATCTTTTTAAAAATGCAAATGTAGAGTATAATTGTCATCATTTAGCTTGAAATCTATTAGAAAACTAAAATACGCACATAAATGATAACAGATGGTATGGGATCTGATTCCATACTGATCTGAATAAGTGATAACATTAAATGTTAGAGTAGCCTGAGGTTCAAAGAAGAAAGAAAATGTAATACCCTTCTAGACCAAACCCACAAAGTTTTAAGTTCAATAGTTAACATAGCACAGAATTCAAACCTCAAAACTATATAAAAGGCATTACTACGAAGTCTCCTGCTCCTTCTTGTCCCAAGCCACTTAGTTTCCCTTTTTCCAATCACTATTATTTATTTTCTGTATTTTTCTAGTTACTTTATGCATACACAAACAAAAAATGTAACTTTCCCCTTGTCTTACTGAGATGGAGGCATTAATATGCACAGTGCTCTGTATGCTGCCCTTTATACTTAGTATACATTTTGAGTATTTTTCTTACCAGAATATAAAGAGCCTTGTTATTGTTTTAATAGCTATGTCACAGTTCATAATATGGACATATCGTAAGTTATACAGCCAGTCCTCCACTTGTACACGTTTACACTGTTTCCAGTTTTTGCTATTACAGTGCTGCAGTGAATGACCTTGTAGATAACATCATTTCACACATATGTGAATGTATCTATAGGATAAATCCCTAGAAATAGAATTGCTGGGTCAATGCTGCTTGTCTTATCCTGGGTTCTGCCTATAACCGACCCTGAGAAATAGGTTTGTATGCTAGTGATCCCAAAAGAATCTGAGGCACTGGGAGAGCGAGACAGGGCGGAGGGAAAGGTATGTTTTCTAGCTCCTTGTTCCTCAAAACGTGATCCGCAGCATCATCACCTAGAGCTTGTTAGAAAGGTAGAATCTCAGGCTCCGCCCCTGACTTTACTGAATGAGAACTGACATTTAACCACGATCTCGAAGTGTTCTGGATATACATTAAAGTTTGAGTATGGCATTTCCTATTGTAGGCAACCGGGGATCCGTCTTGCTGGGGACCTTCTGAAGAGCCACAGAGAACGCACTTTGAATTATTCACCCATGGGACAGATCAGAGAAACGTTTAACTATGGGTTCCCATCTCTCATCAGTCAAGGTATGTCCTCTGAGATGTTAATTCCCTTCTACTTTCAGGTTTGCGCAGCTGTAGGTACCGTGTGGAGTAACAGTGAAGCCTCGGGATAGAAAGTGAGAATTATGTGTGATGTGGCCGAGGGAGAACGGTCTCAGGTTACACTCGTGTGCAGCCAGGTGCTGCAGCAATGGTTGGAGGACACACGTGGACCAAGAGGGTATGAGGTGAGGCACCAGGAGAATCCAAAACATTGCCAATGTGTACTCAACGGAGCACTGTTGTCCAAACTGTTAGTTTTCTCCCCTAGCAACCTACAGAAATATATTTAGTGGCTTATAATCAGCCCTAGAAAACAACCACCACCAAAAGATATAAAAGAGAAAAACAGAAAATACCAGAACACCATGTATAGTAACGGGAAGTGTTCTTTTTGAAGCTTCTTTCCGTTCTACATGTGAGTGTTCTGGGTTATAATGTAAAGAACGTGCTCTCGGTCACAGTCCAAAAACGTTCGAAAACTGAGCCACAGCAAAAGTTGTGCTAATTTATACTCTCCCCAGGGATGAATAGGAGTATCTACTCTCTACATCCTTGTTAACATAGTACAAATTCCCCTTTTTTTAATAGTAAAATGTAGAAAATGGTTTGACATTAATTTCAATATCCATTTCTCTTAAATAAATGAAGTTGAGGATTTGTACATCAAATTAAAAGGCATTTGAATTTTTCTCTGTGAACTATCTAATTGTATCCTATGTTTAGCTGTTTTTTAAAAATCAACGTGTAGGAACTCTTTATACTACAAAATTTAGAATAAGAGTATGGTATGAAGTGTCATTTGTCTTTTGACTTTGCTTATGGTAGTTTTTACTATATAGAAATATTGCATTTTTTATGTAACCAAATTCTTTTATGGCTTCTGAATTTTGTATCCCCACTCCCCTGATCAGGTTACAAAATAATTCTCCCAGGGTTTAGTGTATTTTTTACTGACTTATAGTCATATTGTAGTATTTTAATGGTTTCATTTTCCTTACTTACAGATCTTTGATCCATTTGGAATATATACTGGCATACCAGGATGTGATGTATAGATCCAACTTAACTTTTTTCCAGCAGCTTCCTGGTGGTTGTCCTAACACCATGTGTTGAATAAACAGTGCAACTCACACTATTTAGTACTTAGGACATTGTGCAAATCAAACAGGCCCCCAGTTGCCTTTCGGCCTCAGGACTGACAGCACAATGCGTGTGACTTCAGGTTCACCCTGGACTATCCCTGCTCCTGTTTTTGTTTTACTTTTCCTACCTTTACAAACTCTGCAAAATCTGCTTTTTAAAAAGGGCTTAAACAAAGCACTTGTTTTTGAAACAGTATTTAATCATGTTCTGAAATAGTTCAAGTAATTACAAATCCTAACTTTCCTCACACCTTTCTCTCTTCTGCTCCCTCCTCCTCCCTGCTCTCTTCCTCCCCATACAACCAGTCCTCTACTTGTAAATGTTCACACTGTTTCCAGTTTTTGCTATTACGGTGTTGTAATGTGCCCTGGAGGCACTGGACCTAGTGGCACTGTAACTGAGTCTTCACAAGATCAATCCTTCATTCTGTCAAGGCAGCTGCTTCCAGATGACAGGGAACGGGGTAAGACAGGCGAAAGCCATTAGCATGGGCCCATTGCCATACTGCAGTTGCTGTGAAGTGAGTTTTTTAGTCGGAAGTGATGCTGTGTGGAACACTAGGATGGTGGAAAAGGCAGTAAGTCCATGGATAGCAGTTTCACCAGAAACACTGGGAGTAAGGAAGGCAAATCCATATCCAGAGCGACTGTCTATTCCACTGAGAGCAAAGCATTGCCTTTTCCATGATGAAGTGGTCCAACGTGATGAACCTGCAACCAGGTAGATGGCCGGTCCTCTCGGGGAATGGTGCCATAGTCTCAGTGTTGTGCTCAAATCCACCTTAGTGAGCGGAGGTCCACGTTACTGAGCCAATGCATGACCTCCATCCCTGGTACCATGCCCCTTTTGTTCATGAACCAATATATACAGTGGTTCTGCTTCTCTGAATTCTGACAATGTATTTGGTACAGAGGAACAGTCTTAAAAACAGGTTCTCCAAATTGGTTCTGGGTTATCTGGAATTGGTTCCCTCATCTTGCTTCCATAATATAATTCTACATTTGTATTTGAAACACTGAAAGTATCTATATAAATTTAATAAACTTTCTGATGACAAACACAAACAAGGATATTCAGATTATACTTACTAAGGACTGAATCAACATATTAAGACAACTTTTCTGAATCTCAGGAGGTACACTTGCAAAGCTTCTCTCAGACCAAAATCTTGCAAAATGCTTTACAATCCACCTGTTAAAAATCAAATTACCCCAAGTTAGAGAAATAAAAGTATTTTTCATTAAAATATTCAGTAACACTTTGGTTTTCAATGATGTAAGTTTTACATATATATGTCTTGACTAACCCTAACAGTTAATTTTGTGAGTGCTATTACGGACTTAACTATCTCTCTTCTGTAAACACATATTTTAAATCCACTTTGGATTATGTACATAGATTTGAACGTAAGTAACCAAGGTTCAGCTAAAATAAAATTGACCCAAGCATCTAGAGCAATATCTAAATCAATACTTCTCCTCAGTTGTTGCAACTAGTTAAGCATTAAGCTTCTTACACTGTGCCCAAGAAAATAGGCCAAGTCTAAAATTTCCCAGAAAATAGGAGAATGGAAGAACAAAATCACTAAATTAATGGTATGAGCACTACTTCAGAGCACTTACTTCATGCAGTCAGCAAAAAGACTTTCCACTCCAACTGAATGAGCAATAATCAGGCATTCTAGTACAGATGCCAACCTTCTGGGAACAGGCTAAAATTGATAGAAAACACTACATTTATTCTTTTTTGGCTTACAGAGGTTAAAAGTATTTGGTTCATAAAAATGATCTGATTTATATATATAAACTGCAGAATACACAATGTAATTCAAAAGTCTGTTATTCTTTTAAAATCAAGTATCTCTGATAACCTTTAGTTTCACAGAATAGCATTTGAGCTCTTTTAGCTGCCAAAACGCAAACAATTTTTATTCTAATTTCTTTTAGCTTAAATATGGTCTAGAGTAAAAGTGGCATAGTGATTCCTAGCACGGCACGTTGCAATACAACCATATGGCCTAACCTGCTTCCTAAAGTATGAGTGTAACTCTCAGAGCACGTGCAATGGGAGGCCCTACGTTTTATCCTCAGATAAAAACCACAGCATTTAATTAGATCATCATTATGTAAAAATATTTTTTTAAAAGCACATACACGTAAGTACTGAACTAAAACAATAAATAAATAAAGTGTAGATACAAGTAGTGAAAAACAGCTCCCTGCTCTTGGTGCTAAGCCTCCATGTGTGCTACATACTGCTTGTGCCATGCATTCTCACTTCCTAAATTTTTAAATTCTGAATTGCTATTAATTTGACTTTCTAATACCCCTCTCCTAAAGGTGTTACACAGTATTTAGGAAACTGAACATAAACATCCCGTTTTGCATGTCAACAACTCAGTTACTCCCTCTGAGGTAACCGGAGGTATGCTAAGCCGTCCCAAAATCAAAGTGGCTATCACTGTATCAATTATGCAGCGACAATTCTACTAGGTATGTAAGTTGGTTTTCTAACGCACTTCAGGCAAGATCAGACTAGTGTGAGGCAAGAGACAACTGGTGTTGACAACCTAAGAGCACCGAGAAGCATGAAAAATTGTAACCGTGAGCACAGAAGCGAGGCAGCACAGCCGTCTCGTTCTACGGAGGCATGTCCAGCCGACAGCACACAAAGCCCCTACTTGATGTGTAACGGAAGAATAACTTCCACAAAAAATATTCAACTGCAGAATAATCTGCTGCGTAAAGCAAAGGCGGGCAAACCAGCTCGCGGACCAAGGCCAGCTCACCGTTTGCGCGAGCAAAGCTTCACCGGACACCGCGCGCACCGCGCACAGCCGCGGCCGCGCTGCCGCAGCGACGCCGCGCGGGCGTCAACGGGCCGCACGAACCGCAGAGTCTAACGTTAGCTGCCGAGCCTTTACAGAGGAAGTTTACTGACCCGGGGCTTAAAGGGAGTCCTAGCTTTCCGAGAAGTTTGTTTATAAGGAAATGCAGGCTTCCTAAGTGTTTATGTAATAGGATGACTGACCTTTAATCATTTTCAAAAGCTGCTTGTAAAATTTGGGAAGACATTTATGTAAATCATTACCTAAAATATATTATTAAATCAGTGGCAAAAAGCACAATGTAAAGCCCACTATAATCCTACAGATGAAGCTGTAATATTTTAACTGTGTAAAAGGCAAGATTGTGAAGTTAACGAAATGACTGAAGCTAGCTTGCCAGGAGTTCCAGGCCAGCTACCATCATATTAACCCAAAGGTACGTTACTGCAGAGCGCGCTGTTACAGACTTACTGTCCTCAGGTCACTGCTGAGAAACTGCGTAACTGAGATCCACAAGTTAAAAATTACACGTTCAAAAATATATTTATAAAAATATGCATTGTTAAATTATGTAAAGCAAAAAACTTAAAAATCAGGTCAATAAAAACCAAAACTGCTCTCAAATATCTGCTACCACAGTAATAGAGACTATGTTAAAATATAGTGAGAAAAGTTTTCAACAAAATGCAGTATTGATAATTAAAAAGAAATTTCATCTTCTGTTGTTTTAACGGCAACAAATATGCCTTTTGTATTTTTTAAACATTTTTTAATGATTTATAATCATTTTACAATGTGTCAAATTCCAGTGTTCAGCACAATTTTTCAGTCATTCATGGACATATACACACTCATTGTCACATTTTTTTCTCTGAGTTATCATAACATTTTGTGCATATTTCCCTGTGCTATACAGTATAATCTTGTTTATCTATTCTACAATTTTGAAATCCCAGTCTATCCCTTCCCACTCTCCACCCCCCGGGCAACCACAAGTCTGTATTCTCTGTCTATGAGTCTATTTCTGTCCTGTATTTATGCTTTGTTTTTGTTTGTTTGTTTGTTTTTTAATTCCACATATGCAATCTCATAAGGTATTTTTCTTTCTTTTTCTGGCTTACTTCACTTAGAATGACATTCTCCAGGAGCATCCATGTTGCTGCATATGGCATTATGTTGTCGGTTTTTATGGCTGAGTAGTATTCCATTGTATAAATATACCACTTCTTCTTTATCCAGTCACCTGTTGATGGACATTTAGGCTGTTTCCATGTTTTGGCTATTGTAAATAGTGCTGCTATGAACATTGGGGTGCAGGTGTCATCCTGAAGTAGGGTTCCTTCTGGATACAAGCCCAGGAGTGGGATTCCTGGGTCATATGGTAAGTCTATTCCTAGTCTTTTGAGGAATCTCCACACTGTTTTCCATAGTGGCTGCACCAAACTGCATTCCCACCAGCAGTGCAGGAGGGTCCCCTTTCTCCACAGCCTCTCCAGCATTTGTCACTTGTGGATTTTTGAATGCTGGCCATTCTGACTGGTGTGAGGTGATACCTCATTGTAGTTTTGATTTGCATTTCTCTAATGGTGATATTGAGCTTTGTTTCATGTGCCTGTTGGTTATTGAAAGTAAAGAATAAGAAGCTGTCCATAACCGATGTATACTCATGAACAGACTAAAAGCAGCGACAATGTTCCAGAGACAATCCACAAAAGAGATTATTTTTTGTTGTTGTTGTTGTTGGGGCAAGGAATAGCAACTTTATTCAGAAAGCTGGCAGACTGAGAAGATGGCAGACTGAGAAGATAGCAGACTAATGTCTTGGAGAACCATCCTACTCAAGTCAGAATTCAGGCTCCTTTTATGTTAAAAAGGGGAGGGGGTATGGTTGGTTGTTGCAAACTTCTTGGTGTAAGAATTCTTTGTTCTTGCAGCTGTCCACGTGTTGGTGGCTTTTGCTACTGTCATGGTCATGGTGCCCCTGTAAAACCAGATTCAGGGCGTCCTTGTCTTTTGAAGAGGGTGATGTTCTGTTGGAGTTCAGCAGGTGCTCTGGATGCCTGGGTGGGTCCGTGGATGTGAGTTTTGGTGTATTTGTGGGAGAGGGTGAGCTACGAGCGTCCTTCTACTCCGCCATCTTGGCCCCTTCTCACAAAAGAGATTATTTTTAAATGTCTGCTGTGATTGATTTACCGAGGAGTCTCAGTTTAAAGGAGATATTAACATAAAGCTTTTTTCCTCAATTAGTGCTGTCAACCATGCTGTGTCAAATTCCCCCCTTTCCCCAATCGTTTAATGATTATGGGCAAACTTCAGTACCTTCAGGTTGCTTCTGGTATGGAAATTCAGTGTAGTACTATCTAGACACCTATCTCATATCTGATGTAAATCTTTTCCTCCCCATTGGTGACCACTCCTAGAGCTGGGGAGATCTGGAGTGGAGAGTGGAGCACAGCCTGTGCTCCTCTTCTGTGGGTCTCACCTGGGGGAAAGGGCTGTGGATGGCTGTGGTCACCTTATGCAACTAACCAGTGACCAGCATGTAGTGGGAAGCTGTCTCTGACTGCTCTAAATCAGATGTTGGTGGCCTTTGCTATTGTGACGGCTTATTAAGGGACAGACTGAGCTTCACCCTGGCCTCTCAGTGGATAAAGAGCCTTCTAGGGTCCATGATGCTCAGTGCATTCCTGTGTGGGACACAGTGTCATCTGACCCCACATCAGTTTCTTCTGATCTTCAGGGAATCGCAAGGTCCTTTCCCTTCCCTGGGTGCTGTGTGTAACTGAGATGGATAGACTCTGTTATTTTTTCTACATGTGACAGTAACTACTGTCCCGAGTCAGCAGGCTGGTCCTGGCTTCTCCCGCAAGCCTCCGCCTCCCTTTAAAATCTCCACATTCAAGTGTATTCTCACTGGTTCCTGAGACGCATTCTGGGCTCTTCCAAGCAATGTCTTAGTACCTTCCCTTCTCTGATGGAAGTTCCGGAGTGGGCTGATCGTAGAGCTGTGACAGATGTCCATCTGGGAGATGAGAAGACATTCTCTCTTCACTGCAGATAGCCCTATCTTTAACCTTTATTTGGGACAGGCTTGGATCTCCCTCCTAACTTTCACTTAGCTGGGAAGATGACGAAAGAGAAGGAAAAGTCTTTCACCAGAATCTTTCATTTTCCCCACAGCTGAGGACACCACAGACTGGGCTCCTTCTTCTGGTTCCCTTTCTTATAGAGGCTGGAATGAACGATTGATTAAAGGTAGCTGGGAAGTTCAACTATTTCTCAATAAATCTTGAAGAGGTGGTAGAGCCAGTTCACGACTATTTTAGCACACAGGGTGATTCCTCAGCTACAGCTTACAAAGAGGTAGGAAAAGTCCTGTCCAACACAAACATCTACATTTAATGTTATTAAAATTATTGAACTTACCTAGTTACAAGTTACACATGCATACTGTTGCGTCAAGTAGCCAATAAGAGGGGAATATTGATATAGACAATTCTTTTTAGATTTGTTTTTTGTTGACCACAAAAGTAATACATGATCATTGTAGAAAATTTAGAAAATGTAGAAAAACAAAAATAAGAAAATTAAAAATAACCTATAGTCACAGAGTAAATTAAAACAATGGAGAATTTAAGAGTAATGTACAAAACGGCTTTGAAATGCATAGTATAGTACCTTTCTTTAGACAATAAATTTCCATTTGCATAAACTAAAATTAAAAAGTCAGTATTCACATGGCACCTGGGGAGAGGAGGAGAAGAAAGCTGTGCGCCACCCCAAGTGCACGCTGTAAGGAGAGCGGCAGGAAGCGGGGTGTCCTTTAGGGGGAAGAGCTGGCGTGGCGCCGCACAGCCCTCTGGTAAACGCAGCCCTCTGGTAAACCCGGTTCCCATCTTCTTTCCTCTTAGTCCTAAACCCTCAGTCCCAGCTGTAAACACCACCTTTGAATTATACAGGGTATTTCCATATCCTTTCAACAAACTCCACCCTCAACTTTATTTTACTTAAAATGATCTGAATTAATTTCTGTTTTCTGCAAGCATATCCTAAGAGTTATTTCTCAACTAGAGTTCCCATTAGTTAAACTGACAATACTAACAGAGATAAAAATATAGTAGGTAATAATGGATGACTTTAAGCACTGGGTAAAAGATTTCTGAGACTCAATAATTACCTTCTGAAAGAAATTACAGTAATCTCTTCTTAAAATATAGATTGCTACTTCTTTTAATCCTTCTAGTCCATACATATCAGCCATACTGAGTATCTGACTAAAATAAAAATAGATGCACTGTTAATTCTTCAATGTAAAAACCACGGCATAATACACAGCAATTTCTTGATAACATATAGTTTGTTTAGAAAAAAGAATAATCTTAATTATTTGAACTCTAACTTCCTACCCTACATAACAGATAATCTTTACAAATTATTAAAAGGACACAGATCAAGAATTGAAAGCACTGCCGCTTGATTTGATGAGTGGAGAATGACAAGAAGTATATCTGGAGATGCTTCAATCTATTCCCCTCATGGTCTCAGTGACGTACACAGCAAAGCCCAGGAAATGGCTTCTAGGCTATAAAAGTTATTACTCTTCACAACAAATATGAATAATAAAAATTTGGGGGGAGGGGAATTAATTGAAGTTTATCATATTGAAAATGCCTACAAATTACGTAAGACTGGAGATCACATCCAATAACTCATAGGGTTTCCGTCGCTTCTTCCAACTGGCAAGTATTCCTGAGCACCCGCACGTGCTTCAGGTACTCAGGGCCCTACAAGCCTTAATACCATGATAAAATTCATAGAGCTTTCCAGGGGCAAAAATTCAGTAGTTACTTCCTGTGACTCATAAGACTTTCTCCCCAAAATCATATTTATTCACTCTGTAACTAAAGGAACTAATGAATATTTCAAATTAAAAGAGGAGCCTTCATTTGTCTGATGTTAGAGCAGCAATATAAGAGGAGAACGTCCAGAAAACCAGACGAGCGAGGGGCGCGCTCACTGTCCGCAGGGCCGCGCGGCCGGGGCAGCGTTCACAGCAGGGCGCCCCGGAATCGCTTCACTCTTAGTTTTTACTGTGTCTGCATTCTCAAGTTAAGTTTACGTTTTTGTCTTTCTCTTTTGACACCCTAAATTTTAAAAATACAGTAGTAAAAATATTGTTCAAAAGTTCATTAAAGTTCAATTAATTTTATCTTATAAAAACCTGTTATTTATTTCCCAAAACAAATATGAGGTTTTTCTAACATAATTGGAGTATAATAAAAACTTTCCTTAATCTTTTCACTGTGAGTATCTAGCTCATTCTTTCCTCTAAAGGAAACTTAGTCCTTAAAAGGTGACTTACCTTTTAGGTATTTTAGATATTCCCAAAATGTACACAAGATATGGCAAAATAGACAATAAAAGTGAAGCTTCTACTTCATTGACACTTTGAGACATAGCTCAGCAAAGCAGAAGCCACAAAATATTAATACCTTTATATTTAAAATCATTAAAAAATGATACATACCCAACATTAGCTTTGTCTGGAAAGTCCAAGGTTCCTCCATACATAAAATGCATCATAACATTCATTTCTACATGGCTTATACTGAAAAACGAAAGAAAAGTAAACTCAAATCCAGAAATAATTGAGGTTTAATTGCTATCAGTGATATATTCTATTTTCCCATAAACTTTTAGCTCAGATAAAGTTCAAATCTCATTTTTATCTGAAGAATATATTCTTCAAATGACGTCCATGCAGGTATGCCATTAATTTAAAATGAAGTATAACTGCAGCTATGGATTTTTATGCTATAAAATATTATCAGGATATTATAATTTCATTGATTATTTGTTAAGCATCTTCGGTAATAGACGAAGTTAGAAAGGACCTTACAGGTCATAGTCCAACCTTTGGCTCCTTAAGAAACCCTCTCAGCATCTTTGACAAACGGCCTCTGGTCTTGCTTAAGGCCTAGATGGGCAACTCTGTTCACTAGAAGGGTTCTGGTTGTGCCTCACAGATTTCTTAATTGTAATGCCGATCCGGTGGCTTGAGCTCTGCCAAACTCCGATTTAAAAGTACAGATATGATCTAAGAAGCAGTCTGAAGTGATCATCTCTATGTCCCCGACGACTAGATCTCAGACTCTCAATTCACGACGTCCTCCTTCCTGCCTCTCCCACACCCCAAATTCAGTCTTCTTTCTGTCATTCTTATTTTGTTCATAGCGCTGCTACAGAACTTCCTGCCTCCTGTCCCAGCCTCTACTCCTCTGTACCAAGAGACTGGATTATCCAGCAACCATCGGTCCGGGAGGAGGTGAGAGCTAATTTGATTCCTTTTTCCCCTTCTTCTCTGCTGACTCGTGGTGGGAGGTGCTGGGGAAGCAGCACGTCTGTGTCCAGATTCCGACCTTCTCTCGGGGGCGCCATCTCAGAGGAGACACAGCAACCAAGTCAACTCCGGCTCTTGCGTTAAAGCGCACTTTACTGCTTGAACAGCTTTTGTCAAAAAGCTTCTACCTTCTGCTGATTCTTATTCTGAACAGAAAGAAAGTACACTGTTTATTAGCCCCTTCCCCACCTCAAGTCTTGGACAGACAGCAGATAGGTCTCCTCCCCATCACCTCATCCCGTGGGTTCAGCAGAGAAGAAAGGAGAAAAGGAATTGAGTTACCCCTCAACTCGAGTTCCTCCTGCTCCAGAACCAGTGGTTGCTGGATAATTCACTTCCCTTGGTACAGAGGAATGGAGAGGGGACAAGCTACAGAAAGTTCTGTAACAGTGCTATGAATGAAACAGAAACATCAGAAAGGAGACCGACAACCATCTAAATGCCTAAGTCAGGGCTGGAGGTTCATCTTAACTCTCCTCCTCATTATGTCCTGTCATTTATACTTTCAAAATGTCCTTGAATTCAGCTTCCGCGGTCTGCTTCCCCCTCTCGCTGCCCTGGTTCAGCCTCTCAGTTTCTCTCATCTGTACTATGGCAAGTATCCTCTCACGTGGCTTCTTGCCTGAAACAACCACCTGGCATCCCATTTCCCACACTGCTATTAGAGCAACTTTGCTCAAATGTAAATCTGACCTAGTCCCTGACTTTGAAAACCCTTTTATAACTTTCCATAACACATACGAAAAAAAGCCCCAAATCCTTAGCTTGGTGTACTATGTTCTTTATCATCTGATCTTCGCTTCTCCCTCTCTGACAGCTGTTTCAAGATAAGTCAGCTACCACTTCCAGCAGGTGAACTGCTGAAAACTCCTCATGCATCCACGCCTTAGCACACAGTATTCACTCTGCTTGCAATTCTCTCCCTCTCTACTCAATTCATATTTCAGACATGAGACATGTGGCTCTTTATCTCTGATTGTTTCCTTAACGCTCCCAAGGGGAAAAAAAAGAGAAATCACTGAATGTTAAACATAAGTAATAACTAACATTTATTGAGCATTTATTATGAACCAGTCACTGAGCTAGTAAGTATTCTGAATGCCATTTAGCTCATTTAATCATCATGACAACTCAGCAGTATATATTATTACTAGTCTCATTTTATAGATGAAAAAACTGAAATTAAGTAACCTGCCCATGGGAGTGGATGCTGGGGAAAAAAGTAACTTGCGCAAGATCAAATGGCTCATGATGCACTGGAATTTAAACACACACACACACACACACGCGCTCTTCCATCATCACATTGATCAAACTGAACTGTAGGATCTTTGTTATCGTATTTGTGAACCTCTCCTCCTAAACGGAGCTCTGTGAGGGCAGGACTTGTGTCTTATTCTCCCTGCATCTCCAGCAGCAGCAGAACGTCAGCAATGATTCAGTACCTCCAGGACGACAAGTTTCCTTTCTCTGCATAATACTGGAGCTCTGCAGTACCAGCAGGGTGGGGACAGTGCTGATAAGACCCTCACAGTTTGCTAAGCATAATGTCTAATGTCTGCCAAAGGAGCAAAAGGAGGGAGGCAAGAAGAGAAATGGACTCACGCAGGACAGGACTCAGAATGGTGTTTGCTTTGATTCTATGGCCTTAAATAATACATGCTCAGTAAATGTTTACTGAATATTTAATGAGTGGCTTATTAGGGTACTTACAAGTGTCTCCCAAGCCTTCAGAAGGAATACTGAGTTGAAAACATATAAATGTTTTTCAATTGATTTAATAAATATTTACTGGCCCCTACTATGGCTAAGTGTTGATTTCTGCTGATTCAAAACTCCAGCTCTTTCATACTTAGAAAAGTCAAATCTCTATAAATACTCTCATTTACATACATGAATATGACAAGGTCTGATCTCATGATGATTACGAGTAGTGTGTTCCTGTGAAACACCAGCATAATTATTAGAACATTTGCTATTCCCTACACTCTTCCTCAAAACTCCAGCAGCCGTTCTCATCAGTGTTAATGAGGACTGGCCGTTTATATTGAGAGAACAGTTTCTTCTAAGACTTGACATATTTAAGCAAAAGATAATGACTAAGTAAAAACAAAAGTAGCTTTATTAAAATAAATAGCAAAATCCAGACATCTGCGCTTATACATCAATACATATGGTAGCTATAAAAACAGCAAGAAACCGTTTTCCTGCTGTCTTGACAGACGTTTTACTAAACTAAGTTCTCATTATTGTTAAGTCATTTTTATTTTTACTAAAAATGTTTATAAAGACATGATCCACTGACAAGGGGGAAAAAGCCAAACAAACAATAGCCCACAGTTTAAACGGAAAGATTTAAAGTATTATTCCCTTTTAAATCAGAATAAAAACTTGTAGGAGATGAAAACATTAAACATATTCAGAGTTAGAAGAAAGAAAAGGGTATGAGAGGACAGAGCTCGGAGATCAGAGACGACATGCACCGGGTCTCTGTGCTTGATATCGTATGATATCACTTACGCGTGGGATCTTAGAAGAAGTGATACAAATTTTATTTACAAACCAAAAATAGACTCATGGACATAGAAACAAACTATGGTTACCAATGGAAAAGGGCAGGGGAAGGATAAATTGGGAGTTTGGGATGAACAGATATACATTACTATATATAAAACAGATAAACAACAAGGACCTATTGTACAGCACAGGGGACTATATTCACTTTCTTGTAATAACATACAATGGAAAAGAATCTGAAAAAAAATCTATATATGTATGAATGTGTATAATTGAATTGCTGTGCTGTACACCTGAAACTAACATTGTAAATCAACTACACTTCAATAAAAAATAAAATTAAACAAAAATAAATAAAATCCCTGAGCTTTATGTGTGCTTCCTGAAGTTCCAGGTTCCCATGCATGTGGACTGTGGTAACGCAGGTACTCATTCACTCATTCACTCCTTCATTTGTTCATTTACTGTCACTATTTATTGATGAAAGGCTCTATTCTACACCTTGAGGATACAAGAAGCTTATATTCTAGAGAGAGGACCTGGGCAATAAATATATAAACAAAGATACAAAGAGGGTAATTTTAGTGGTGAAAAGTGCTGTGAAGACCATACAAAGGGAAAACGTAGGAGAAAGTAGCTGGAGAGTTGGGCTGTGGCTGCTTTAGGTGGAGTCGTCTGGGAAAAGCCTATGGGCCAGATCACACAGGTTCTAATAGATTATGGTAAAGATGTGGGTTTAATTCTAATTGTGATGAGAAAGTATTGAAGGATTTTAGTCAGGAGAGAAATATGATCTGATTTCTATTTCAAAAGATCATCCTGAAGTTTCACATCAATCCTACGAATCTCCTAAATTTATGCTCCAAAGCCCCAAGCCACCACTAAAAGACTTGTTTATACAAAATGGACACATGTGGGATTTCTTACAGAAATACTGGCTGGGGTTCAATGTCCAGAAGAGGGTGTGGACAATCCCCCCTCTCCTCCACCAGGATGACCTCCCTCACTGTACCTTTCCACCCCCCGACTCTGGGACATGGGGAGAGCTAGGATTACAGGGCTCTGCTATTCCTGCCTCAGTTTGCTGAGGCTGTCCCTCTCGAAAATATCACGTGCATTATGTCTCTGCACTACCATATCGTTAGAAATGATTGGTTCTTTTCTGTAAGCACAGACAGGATTTCAGTTCTAAACTCCCGCAGAAAACATCCTGCAGGTATGCAGCAGTGGCAGAGCTCCAAAAGAGGCTGCTGATCAGGCAAAGCAAGCACTGCTGTCCTGGTACTGAGGCTGGCCCTCCCCGAACTCGTTCTCTCTAGAAAATGAGAACAATTTAATTCAGGGAGAGAAGAAAAATAAATATTAATGAGCACTAATACTACGTACCAAGTACTAGGCCAGGTTTCTCCTTACTGCATCTCATTTAATCCTTTCAACAACCTCAGAAAGTTTAGGGGAGGTAAGCCAGGTCCCTAAAGGCACGTAACAATTTAGGACTGGATGTAGGACCTCCTGTAAGAACACCCAAGCCCACGACCTTTCTACCGCACCGCACTTTCCAGGGAACACCTGCCAGGTTACATGTCAGCTACGGTGAAATTAGAAGTTGTTCTGTGGATTTCTTTGTTACTATATAAAAATTCCTAAAATATGTGACTTTTTTTAAAAAAAGTGAAATTCCAAAGTCCCCATTAGCCTTCCTACAGCTCTGTATATGATGATACCGATAACATTTCAGGTGGCAATTTGAGACAGTCAAACTGATATGTGATGCAAGAGGGAAAAGCAAAACATACTGTGTGATAATAATAAGAAAGGATGCAGATAAAACCCGAAATCGCTCAGGAAATACTTTCTTCCTTCATTTCAGTGTGAGAAAATATTATTTTATCAAGGAAGATAAAAGAGTCAAACCAAAAAGAAATGCACCCTCATTTCCAACGTGCTAGCACTAGAAGCGAGTCCGCAGGTCAGGAGTGAGTCTCCACTGCGGCACGGCGATCCAGCAAGGAGCAGAGCCTTGCTTACAACAAAAGTAACGGGAAAATACTGTACGAGGGCCCCTGCTGGTGCTGCTACAATGTACAGTCTACTTACTTGGAATGACAGTTTGAAACAAAGTTGGCTACTTCTATGTCGCTTTCTCTTGAACAAGCCACTAAAGTTGGCCAGTGGCCATCAACCCCTATTATAGGAGGAGATGTTTATCCATTACCTCCATCGGAGGGGACGACGCACAACCACAGGTGGGGAGCAGAGACCAGGAGTGGTGCCTCTCTGCTCTCTTACCCACCGACCTCAGTAAGTAGGCTTCACCTTTAAAAGCCTGTGAGTTTAACTGTTTAATCTGATCACTCATGAGGACTGATTAAAGACTGCCTTTATTCCTATAGCTAAATTCAGAGGTCATTTTGAACAAGATAGAACAGATAAAAGTAGAGCAACTCTGAGGACCTGCTGTTCCCAAATGGCCTTCCCCTCACATTTCAATTCTATGCCACGTACTCCCTAGCATACCTACCAGGAACTTCAGGGTCTTACGGGATAAAGTTTGATAATCACAATTTTAAACAGTGGAGAGGAGCAGTCTGAGCTAGCTCAAGATCATATGCCAGCGGGAAACTTTCAATTTCTTCAGCAGCCATGGTGGAATGGACTTTGAATTGAGAATCAACAAACATGTAATTTATATTCAGCATAAGCACTTATTTACCAGGTAACCCTGGGAAGACATTTAATTTATCTGATCCTGCTTTTACTCATTTGTAATATGTGAATATACCTGCTCTCTCAAAGATTGATTCTAAAAATTAAAGGACATAGTAAATGTGGGAGAAATCTAGAAAGCATGTTATTGTAACATATTATAACTGCTGAGGACAGAATCTATTTGGAGAGAGGAACGAAGGTATATGTAACAGGTATCAGACAGTAAAAAGTATCACTAAACGTATAAGGAATTAAGATTTCTTCTAGCAAATGAGACATGTGTTCTCTGTAAATTACTTTTCCCTGCTGTAGAACAAGATCCTATAATCATACACTTCTTATGATGTTTCTCATTACACAGAATCACATGATTTTTAATAAATGCCCAAAAGTTGCATTCTGAGCTGTCTCTTCATTTAAATTTTTATTGAGTCCAATTCTAATGAGAGCAAATTGACAGTTTAAAAAATGATGTCTAAAACATCTGAAATACAGTCCCCTGGACACATTTCCAAAATTATACTAGTGTGATTATCCCTAGGATTGAGAAATTCTGGCCTCTGTGAGCACTAGCCCTCTTCCATTTTCAGCAAACATTTTAAAATTCACCATAAAAGAAGAGATCTTATTCGTAGGCTACATAATCTTTCAGAGTGATGATAAAATTTCAGTAATTGATTCATCCACACATTCCTTTTACCCACAGGTTAATAAACTCTTTGCTTGGGGTCCATAATCAGAAACTATCTGGTAGTTGCCAGAGGCAGGGGGAAGACAGTGGGCAAAAAGGGTGAAGGTAGTCAAAAGGAACAAACTTGCAGGTGTAAGATAAGTAAGTCCTACGGGTGTAACGTACAACATGATGACTATAGCTAACAATACTATATTTTATATTCGAAAGTTGCTAAGAGAGTAGATCTTTAAAGTTGTCATCATAAGAAAAACAAATTGTAACTGTGGTGATGAATGTGAACTCACTTATTGTGGTTATCAATTCACTATATATTTGTATCAAATCATTATTTTGTACATCTAAAACCAATATAATGTTGTATGTCAATTATCTCTCAATTTAAAAAATTTTAATAAATAAAAGAGGACCTCACATGAAAGATAACAGGGTTATTTAGATGCAAATGTTACTTTTTTTTTTTTTTAACACCAAAGCAGTTCATATTATGCTTCAATGCTATTTTAGTGAGAGACTGCAAAAACAGAAGAAAAACAAATCTTTCATGTGGGGGACAAACTGGAGGGGAATTTTATTTTAGTAGCAACATTAAGTAAAACCTTGGTGATTACACTCAATTTTACATCCTCCATTATTTTCTCCTTATTACTATTTCATTATCTTTTTTTCCCCTTTAAAAAGTACACTATACTAAAGGCATCCATGTGATTCCACGGATATGTAATTGAAATCACTAATGTGTAACTGAAATTACAGTTGCTAAAACTGCATCCAAAAAATAGAAAACAAAATACACTGTGATGCGGGCACTGAAACTGCGGCAGGTGATACAATTAAAACGTAACTCTCTACAAGCCATGGTAAGAAAGAAAGGGGGTTAGGTTCTTTTGCATGTGTGCTTCATTTCTGCTAAGTAAATGAAATATGAAAAAATAAAATAAAAACACATTACAGATTCTTACAAATAATGTTTCAATTTTCCCTTTTTATAGAGTAAGAAATTACAAAATGAGAGGCATTTGGGGATATGTTTAGTTAGTAAGGGAACCAGACAGTTGTAACCGAGAAGGCTCAAGGTTACAGGCCAGCGTGAAAAACAGTCTGAATTTATCAATACTTTCCATACACCCACTGCTATGGAACCACCACCATCACATTCCATATCCCAAGCCTCCAGCCAAGGGCACCAGTCAAGGAAGCACCCCCAGTAAGAATGGTGCAGGGCTGAGAGGCTCCCACGCAATTTCCCCCAACTACACTCTCACAGGGGTCATCTGCTCCCAACTACATCTCATTCTCAGGAAATGTACTTCGTTGAATTCCTCCACATGAGAAGCATTTCACTGAACATACAAGGAAATCAGACTCATGAAAAATACTTTGTAAGAAGCATTATTTGCAATCATTTGCAGTCAAGCTGCCTTGTAAAAATTATGCTTACCCTTGAAGAGTAATGTGCTCCTGGGAGCTTTCAGCCCAACAGCCACTCAGCATCGCAGCAAAGTAACTAGATCTGGCACTTAAAATGGCTCTAAAGGGAAGAGGGGGAAAACACAGGCAAACATTTATGCAAAATGTAATTTTTCATGAAACTCTTCATCTTCACCTTTTAAAACATAACCGTCTGTTTCTCTTGTTTGTATTCACTGGGAGATTATAATAATACAAATTATAAGCCTATATTTATACCTAAGTATTTTGATTGCTTGATTAAAACATTGATTCCAATGTCCTCTTCATCTTTTTAGTTTTTTCTCTTGAAAGCTCTTAAATTTTAATAATAATTGAAATTACTTCCATCAGTAGGAGAGTAATAAATCATGTACAAATACAGAAGTAAAAACCAAAAGATGTCACTTAACATCTTGAGGAAATAGCAAGAGATTAGAATGCTAAGGGTCCTGAGTTCCAGTTCAGAACTCACCCTAATTATGCTCAAGAACAGCTAAATCTTAAGTTTGAGGAAATAACAGGGAAGGTATTTTCTTTTGAATGTCTATTCTATCTTCTCAGATAAAATTTTAATTCATCCATTCTTTACTTCAGCAAACATCTATGACTCCTCCTCTGTGCTAGGGACTATTCTAGGGAATACAGCGACCTTTTCAACAGCGGTCCTGGAACAACTGGACATTCACAAGCAAAAGCAAACAAACAAGTCTAGATACAGACCTCACACCCCGCACAAAAGTTAACCAGTTAACTCAAAACGAATCATAGTTCTAAATATAAAATACAAAACAATAAACTTCTAGAAGAAAACACAGAATCTTGGGTTTGGTGATGAGTTTAGATAGAACATCTAATGTATGATCCAAAAAAGAAAAAAATTGGTAAGTTGGCCTCTATTAAAACTAAAAATTTTTTGCTCTATGAAAGACACTGTTAAAAGAATGAAAAGACAAGGCACAGATTGAGAGAAAGTATCTGCAAATCACACGTCAGATAAAGGACTTCTACCCGACATATACAAAGAATTCCTACAACTCAACAATAAGACAACAAACAACCTAATTTGAAAATGAGCAAAAGATTTGCACAAAAGACTTCCAATGATATACAGATGGCAAATAAGCACAAGATCCTCAACATCATTTGTCATGAAGGAAATAAAAAGTGAAACAACAATGAGACGCTGTACACACCGATCAGAATGACTAAAATCCAAAACCTAACAGTATCAACTGCCAATGAGGATGAGGATCAGAAGGAATTCTCATTCACTGTCAGTAGAAATGTATGTGATAGAGCCACTCTGAAATACTGTTTGGCAGTTTCTTACAAAATTAAACCATGTGATCTGGCAATCACACTCCTAGGTATTTACCCAACTGAGCTGAAAACTTATGTCCACGCAAAAACTCGTTTACAAATGTTTATAGTAGTTGTATTCATGATCACCAAAAGTAAAGCAATCATAATGCCCTTCAGTAGGTGAACAAATTAACAAACAGTGGTACATTCATTACAGTGGAATACTACTCAGTGATGAAAAAGGAATTAGCTATTAAGCTACATAAAAACATAAATGAATCTTATAATGCATATTGTTAAGTAAAAGAAATTAGTCTGAAAGGGCTATATACTGTATGGCTCCATTTATATGACATTCTGGAAAAGGCTACGGAAATAATGAAACTATGGAAATAGTGAAAAAAAAAAACCAGGTTTGGGGGAAAGGCAAAAGTTGAATAGATTGATCAAAAGGGATTTTTAGTTGAAACTACCCTGCATGATACTATAATGGTAGATGTAGGACCATATGCATTTATAAAAACCCACAGAACTTTATAGCATAAGTGAATCTTAATGTATACTAATTAAAAAAATAAACACTTAGGAGGAGGTCAGGGGAATCCCAGGATAAAATGCAGACTGTGACAAAAGCACCTAACTGTATTGCAAGTGCACGAAACCACCTCACTGAAGGGTGTGGGAGAGAAAGGTGCGGGCCTAAGCGACCGGGGATGAGTGCGGACTGAAGAACAAAGGCAAAGGCTTGCACCGCACAAGCCCTGCACTCTAGTTGGCCCAGCTGCTTCCACGGCAGTCAGGGTAACAACTCTAAAACCACTGTGCCTGAACACTGGAACTCAACGATCAGTACTAGATGTTGGATGAGGAAAGCCAGGCTTCCCACTGCTACAGTGGAAGATCACAGACAGGCAAGGGGGTAAGAAGACTGGGATGATCAATGTATTCGTGTGATCAGTGTGGGAGACCTCAGTAAGAATTCATGTTTAGCTTCATGTAGATAAAGATGGACTCATCTGGAAACATCTGTTCAGATGTACATATATTTAGGTTAGTATATGCACATCTCTTTCCTTGCTTTGTCTGCGGAGATGCCCTAAAAGAAACAGCAACACGCACGCCCAGTGCCCAAATAGTAGTTTCTAATATCATTAGAATAAAAGGAACTAGGGTTCACTAGAGAAACGCTTGATTCTAGGATAGATGAGCCAAAGGCATCTTTCAGTGTCAGAAAGTAAAGAAATGCACACGCACGCACGTGCACACGCGCACACGCACACACACAGTGACAGGGGAGGCGGAGGCAGCATATCAGGAATCAACTGAATGAGCTCCATAGCTAAAGCTGGAAAAATTTCAGCAAAAAATAAATAGGACAAAATACAAAATAAACTAAATTACAAACCAAAGTGCAAAATAAGCCAAAGTACAAAATACACATCCATGAGTCTATACTGACATACAGAAATGACTGACTATATAAATAAAGGGGCAGAAAAGACAAATTTCTTACACAGAAGAATTCCAAGTAACTTAGGTAGATACTGTCCCTGCAGGAGGGTGGGCCATAGCTCCCCATCCTTTACATGTGGGCTCTACATGGTGACCCCCTTCCAAAGAGCACAGTGCAGAAACGGACGGTAGCGGGGCAGGAGGAGCAGGAACCAGACAGGAACTACCACAGCCGAGCGGTCAAGGTCAACAGAAATGACAGTAAGTCATGCTGACTACACGTGCCCTTTAAATGAGGTGATGACAATGGCAGTTTATCTTTGTGAACATCCTCCCCCAAACCCATAACCCACTTAATCATGAGAAAAACATCAAATAAACTACAACTGAGGAACACTCTTCAAAACACTTGCCCAGCACTCCTCAAACTGTCAAGGTCATCAGAAACCAGGAAAGTCTGAGAAACTATCACAGCCAAGAGAAGTTCAGGGAGACATGAGCAAGTGTCACGTGGGGTCTGGGATGGGATCCTCGAATAGAAAAAGGGCATTACGCAAAACCAAGGAATTCAGAGTAAACTATGGATTTTTGTTAATAAAAAGGCCTCAATATTGGTTCTTTAATTGTAACAAGCTTACTAATACTAAGGTGTAAGTATGAAATGTTGATAACAGGGGAACCGGGTGTGCGGGCACATGGTAATTCTCTGTACTCTCTAAATTTGCCTGTAAATTTAAAACTGTTCTGAAAAATCAGGTATATTAAGAAAAAAGTAGGGATTTTGCTTCCACTCACAGAAGATAGCACGTAGGGACTTGCCTGACCTCCACTGATAAGCGGAGAAGTGAATGAAGTGCGACACCAAGAAAAGGCGGGACAGGACTCCGGCCCTTCAGAGAAGAGACCTGCGGTCATGACACTTCTCCTCCCAGGAGTAATCAGACCCCGGCGCCGAGAGGACAGAGGACAGCCTGGCTGTCTTTCTGAGCTGAGAAGACAAGTATGGGCGCTTAAGAGGCTAAGCCAGCTGGAAGTTTGTGGGGCGCAGCACTGCAGAAGGCGGGGACGTGGCGCTGCAGAAGAGGGGGGCTGCAGTGCCGCAGAAGAGTGGGGGCATGGCGCTGCAGAAGAGGGGGTGCGGCGCTGCAGAAGAGGGGGGCCACAGCACTGCAGAGGGCGGGGGCGTGGCACTGCAGAAGAGGTGGCTACAAAGAGAAAGCCTCAGCATCAGAGGAGTCCCACCGGGCCTCTGTCAGAATGTCACTTGGGCACACTCAGGGCGGAGCCCCACGGCGCTGGGCAAAGACTAAGGCGCAGGGCGCTGAGAGCCTGCTCACACAGGGTGTGCACACATTCAGGTTCTTTCCAGCCAAGGCTAAGTACTGATCCCAGATCCCACAGAAGAGTCCCACCTCAGTAGAAGAACTGTCCATCCTTCAGAGCAAAGGCTGCTCCAGAGTCACCCGAAGTTTAAAAACAAACCCCAGAAAGATGAAGACGAGTCACAGTAGCTTAACGGCTAAAACAGACTTCAACACTTCTTAAAGACAGACAACAAAATTCAAACATTCAACAACACAATATTCATAACGTCCAGCATCTAATAAAAAATTACCAGGTGTGTGAAAAAAGTAGCAAAATATGAATTATAACCAGGAGAAAATCAGTCAATAGAAACAGACCCCAAAAATGAAAGAAATGATGGAGTTAGCAAAGCATTTTAAAAAGCGGTATAGATATACCCAAGGATTTTTTAATAAGGAACATAATGAAGAAAGAAGATTTTTAAAAAAGACAAAACTTCCAGAGATGAAATATATAATATCTGAAATGAAAAAAAAAAATTCATGCATGGACTTAAAAGATTAGATACTAAAGAATTAAAGATCAGTGTACCTGTGCACATAGCAATATAAATTATCCAAATAAGACAAGGGGGTAAAAAATAAACCTGAAAAAGTGGAGATAAAGTGAGGTATGGGACTAATATAACATAACTGGAGTCCCACGTGGAAAGGAGAAAAAGAAGAGGATGCTAAGAAAATTTGAAAAAAATAATGGTTCTAAATTTTCTAAATTTCATAAAAATCAAAAACTCACAGATTCAAGAAACTTAAAAAATCATAAGCAGAATAAACAAAGGTATAACATCATCAAAGCGCTGAAAACTAACCATAGAGAAAAAGATGAAAAAGCAGCCAAAGAAAAAAGGCACATCAAACACTGACAAGCAAAGCTAGACACGATCACAGGCTTCTTGTCAGAAACAACACAAGCCAGAAAAACAATGAAGTTACATCATTAAAGCACTGAAAGAAGTAAAAAATTTCCAACTTATAAATGAAGGCGAGATGAAGACTTTTCTAGGCAAAAGCTGAGAAAGGCCATGGCCAGCTGAACTGTATTACAAGAAAATAACAGGAAGTTATTCAAGCTGAAGGAAAATTATAGCAGACAGAAACCTGGACCTACACAACTGCTAGGATGGTGATGGTGGGTAAATATGCAACACTTTCCCCTCATTTTCAAAATTACTTAAAAACAAACAAAAATAAAATTACTTAAAAGATAATTATTTAAAAAATAATTAAATTTATTATGGGATTTTGAATATACATAGAGCTGAAACGTATGTCAGTGATAGTACAAAGGACAGAAGAAGGAAAAGATCCTAACATTACACACAAAGGTGTATGATATTCATTGAAGGTAAATGACAACCACCAAAAACCAACAACAACACACACAATATATACAGCTAATACGCCAAAAGTGGAAATAAACTGGAATTAAAAAAATTTAACTCAATTAATACAAAGAATAGAGGGAAAGAGGAAAAAGAACACAGGTGAAAAATGAAGACAAATAGTAAGAGGCAGACTTAAATCCCAACACATTAGTAACATTACCATAAATTCTCTAAATTCTCTAAAAGGAGGGATCATGAAACCAGATAATCAAAAAGCAAGACATAACTACATGCTGTCTACAAGAAATTAATTTTAAGCCCATTTTAAATATAAAGACACAGAAAGCCTAAAGTTAAAAGATGGGAGAAGATATACCATATAAACACTAACCATAAGAAAGGTGGAGTGGGACGCCTTATTGTGACGATCAGTTTGTTATGTTAGACACCTGAAAATAATATGATGCTATATGACAATTACACCTCAATTTAAAAAAAAGTGAAAGCTAGAGTGGCTCTATTAATATCAGACAAAAGGTTTCACAACAAGGAATATTACTTGGGGTAAAGACAAATATTTCATAATGAAAACGGGGTCAATTCATGAAGAGGAAATAACAGTCCTAAATGTGTGTATCAAATAACAAACCTTCAAAATACATGAAGCAAAATCTGATAGAACGGAAGGGAGAAACAGACAAACTCACAATTACACTTGGAGACATTAACATTCTTCACAGTAATTAACAGAACAAGAAGACAAAAAAATCAGTTAAGAATATGGAAGACTTGAACTAATGCAGCATGATAGCCGTTTCCATCTCAGTAAGATTAAAAGCATCTGAGGTTTAAACAACTACCCTAACCTGAAGACAGAAACTTAGAAAACATTCCTATTTAATTTGGATATAAGCCTCAGTTTAAAAAATTATGCTGCAGGTGCCATGGTGTATTAAAAATCTTTGCCGGATTTTTCATTCTCCAACATAACAAAAACTACTTTCTCCTTTTGACTAAATTTAATCTTGGCTGACAAGGCTGCTTCTGGCTCTGCAGAGATGCCCTAATTTCCCCCGTGCTCTCGCTTTATAGTACATCGCTATTCAATACTTTGTGATGTTAGCTGAACTAGATTCACTACTCCAGGCAGAATAATGGCCTGGATTACTCAGAGAAACTCTAAATAAAGAATTTTTCACTAGGACTTTTGTTTTTAAAGGACTGTTGTTCCAAGAATTTTTTTTTCCTTTTTAGTTCCACATCACTGAATAAGGGTTAAACCCAGAGCAGTGAATCCAAACTTTCTAAAGGAGCTGTCACTATTACCCATTCCACTTCTTTGCAAATGTTTTAAAAAACATAAACTTTAAAAAAGGTAAGACGGCTTTCTCTTGAGACAACCATTTTGACATACTTTGACTGGAGCTTTCATAGGATTAGCTTTTCCTAAGTTAAAAAATGATTTGTGCATTGAAGTAGGTGCTCTGTTATCCAGTACAATGAGGACTGACAGTTGTTTAAGCAAAAAATTAGGAGAGAATTTTAAAAATAATTTATACATATTAATCATTTTATTCTAACTTAAAAAATAAATATGCGCTCATTCACAAATCTGTGATTGTAAGGGCAATCTTTTTTTTTAATTGTAGTTGATTCCCAATGTTGTGTTAGCTTCTGGTGTACAGCATAGTGATTCAGTTATGCATACATATATTCTTTTTCTTAAGGGATCTGAAGCTACTGAACATAGTTCTCTGTACTATATAGTGGGATCTTGTTGTTTATCTATTATGTACATAGTAGTTTGTATCTGCAAATCCCAAACCCCCAATCTACCCCTCCCCACCTCCTTCCCCCGCTTACTGGTAACCACAAGTTTGTTTTCCATGTCTGTGAGTCTGTCTCTGTTCTGTAAATAACTTCTTTTTAGATTCCACATACAAGTGATATCGTGCGGTATTTTTCTTTCTCTTTCTGGCTTATTTCACTTAGTATGACAATCTCTAGGTCCACCCATGTTGCTGCAAATGACATTATTCTTTATTTTTCTTAAATAGTATTCCATGGTGTATATATATCTATACCACAACTTCTTTCTCCAGTCTTCTGTTGATGGACATTTAAGTTGCTTCCATGTCTTGGCTGCTGTAAATAGTGCTGTTATGAACACTGGGGCGCATTTATCTTTTAGAGCTAGAGTTTCTTCTGGATGCATGCCCAGGAGTGGGCTTGCTGGATCATAGGGTAAGTCTATTTTCAGTTTTTTAAGGAACCTCCATACTGTTTTCCATAATGGCTGCACCAAACGACATTCCCACCAGCAGTGTAGGAGGGTCCCTTTTCTCCACACCCTCTCCAGCATTTATCGTTTGTGGGCTTTTGAATGATGGGCATTCTGACTGGTGTGAGGTGGTACCTCACTGTAGTTTTGATTTGTATTTCTCTGATAATTAGCGATATTGAGCATCCTCTCATATGCCTATTGGTCATCTGTATGTCTTCACTGGAGAAATGTCTGTTTAGGTCTTCTGCCCACTTTTGGCTTAGGTCGTTTGTTTTTTTGTTACTGAGTTGTATGAGCTGTTTGCACATTGCAGAAATTAAGCCCTTGTCAGTTGCATCGTTTGCAAATATTTTTCCCATTCTATAGGTCGTCTTTTTGTTATTCTTATAGTTTCCTTTGCTGTGCAAAAGCTTATATGTTTAATTAGGTCCCATTTGTTATTTTTGCTTTTATTTCTATTGCCTTAGGAGACTGACCTAGGAGAACACTGCTAAGATTTATGTCAGAGAATGTTTTGCCTATGTTTTCTTCTGGATGTTTATAGTGCCTTGTCTTATGTTTCAGTCTTTAGGCCATTTTGAGTTTATTTTTGTGCATAGTGTGAGGGAGTGCTCTAACTTCACCCATTTACATGTGCATGAGGCTAGGCTTTTTGTCTCATCTATACTGAATTCAATAGCAGTTTTTAAAGTGCCTCTCCCTTATTATCTTTCCAAAGCATTCACTTCTGTTTTCACTGGAACAGTCATTCTTTTTATGCTCTATGTATCATTGGTCTATAGGATACTTCATTAAGTCATGCCATCAAAATAATGAAGTCAAATGGCATCCAACAGGTTTGGAAATAAACCCCAGTGACTCCTGGGAAACACGGAGTCAATAATAGGAATGAAAACGTTACAGGTACACTAGAGAATGGCATCCTGGCCTTGAGAGCTCTGCCTAACGTGTCAGCATGCTCTGTAGGGAACATCTGAGGCGCGTCTGGTCAGGTGCAGTCTAGGAGATTCCACTCGAGGTCATTTATTTCCTTTCAAGCCCCCACTGCCTTTTGCTTTGGTTCCCGTGGCAACCTCCCTCAAAGGCCCACGGTACCAAAGAATCCCACCTCTTTTCCCTCTGTTGTTCCCACATCTAATTTATTACTTTAAACCTTTCAAGTTGACGGGGTTAACCATTTATCACTATAGAGTAATTAGTATTAAGATGATAGTAACTCACTTTATTGCATGGTAATTTAGAATCTCATTATAGTTAATTCATTAAGCTTCCTGGCAATCCTAGTAAGACAGGGAATGGCAGACTCTTTCTGCAAAGGGCCAGCTAGTAAGCATCAGTATAAATATATTAGGCTGTTCAGGCTCTTGCATATTCTTCTTTGTTTTTGTTGTTTCACCCAAAAAAAAAAAAAAGCCACTGACCAGCTTTGGGCCATAGTTTGCCAACCTCCTCTGTAAGATAAGGAGAATAGGCAACAACGTGCCTCCCTTCCAGGTACCCAATACATACTTAGAGCAACTGGCATTTACTGAGTGCTCACAGTGCGCCAGGTATTGTGCTGAGTGCGTTACGCGCATTATCTGATTCAATCCTCACAGCCATCCTACGCCACAATTACTATCGTTATTTCTTTTACAGATAAAGAATTTGAGACTTAGAGAGATTAAGCAACTTCTCAACAAATAATAAATGGTGGAATCAGAATCTAAACTGAGACTAACTTCTGAATTACTAAGCTGTACGCTTAAAAAGGGACCCTCCTACACTGCTGATGGGAATGGAGCTTGGTGCAGTTGTTATGGAAAACAGTATGGAGATTCCTCAAAAGACTAAAAATAGGCTTACCATATGATCCAGCAATCCCACTCCTCGGCCTATATCCAGAACTTTAATTTAAAAAGATACATGCACCTCAACGTTCATAGCAGCACTGTTTACAACAGCCAAGACATGGAAGCAACCTAAATGTCCCTTGACAGATGACTGGATAAAGAAGTTGTGCTATATTTATACAATGGAATACTACTCAGTGATAAAAAAAATAATAAAATAATGCCATTTGTAGCAATGGATGGATAGACCTGGAGATAGTCATTCAAGTGAAATGAGCCAGAAGGAGAAAGAAAAATACCATATGAGATCACTTATATGTGAAATCTAAAAAAAAAGACATATGAACTTATTTACAAAACAGAAACAGACTCACAGACATAGAAAACAAACTTATGGTTACCAGAGGGGGAAGGGGGTGGGAAGTGATAAGTTGGGGGGTTTGAGATTTGCAGATACTAACTACTATACATAAAATAGATAAACAACAAGTTTGTACTGTGTAGCACAGGGAACTATATTCAGTATCTTATAGTAACCTATAATGAAAAAGAATATGAAAAGGAATATATATATGCATATGTATGACTGAACTATTACGCTGTATACGAGAAATTAACACAACATTGTAAACTGACTATACTTCAATTTAAAAATTTAAATAAATAAACTACATATTTCTGAAAAAGCTTTCAGCTGATGTACCCAAGAACATACAGCTAATGATTTATATGACACATATTAGAACATTGATTTCCTGACTCAGTGCTGATTTACTAAATATTCAGAGAAATCTACATTTTAAAGAGAGATTTGACAGCATTTTAACCCAATGAATAAATGTCTAGTGATATAATACCAAGTACTGAAAAAAGAGGTATTTTGGAAAGGATATGGGACCTTGAGTGTTACAAAGCTGAAATTAGGAAAAGCACTGCCTGTTGTTTCAGTAAAGTAGCACAAGAGAATCTTAATTATGGAACACTGAAGTGCAACAAATGAATTAGTATAAAAATATAACAGATTCCATTCCTGTCCAAAAATGTTAGAATAATAGTTAACACTATAAAATGGGAGAACAGCAATGGAGCTGTCAGGTAGTTCTCACAGGCCAGCTGAAGACAACAGGAAGAAACACAAGTGGAGAGAAATGTCCAGTATATAGATGGTGGCAGGAGAGTAACGTGACAAGTGCACAGCAGGAGTCACGAGAGGCAGCGTCTCAGGAAGCAATGCTCAGAAAAGCAGAACTGTAACTGAAGTGGGCTCCATGAGCTCTAGTGGGTGCTTTTATTATAACCTCTCTCCCTCCAAATAAAAAGAGCTCTTTTTGTTTCTCCTTTGACCAGAAGTATTGGAGGTTAAGCAAGAACAAAGATGTGGAAAGGGTGGAGAAATTATGCTTTGGAGATGGAAAGGCCTGTGTGGAGGAGAACTGTGTAGTAAACGTGACTTTCCTGGAGGCCACTTCCTTCTTCAGATTGAGGGGAAAAGCAAGTGATTCAAATCATGGTTCTCTGTTTGTCCCATGTAAGTAAAGGGCATACAGGCTGTTGCTACCATCTACACAAAAACTCACATCAAGGGCCTATCACCTGGATGATGATAGCAAATGTTCACATGGTCCTTAACTATGTGCCAGGCATTGTTCCAAGCACTTCACATGCAGTAAGTAATTTAACCCTCATAATAACCCTAGAAGATGGGCACCAGCATAGTCTCCACCTTTGATGAGGACGCTGAAGTGCAGAATGGTTGGGCAGCTTGCTCAGATTTACACGGCTAACCAAGGCAGAGCTGGAATTCAAACCCAGGCAGACAGGCTCCACACAACAGTCCACACACGCTTAACCATTCAGCTAAAAATAACTTCTTTGGCTTAATTGTGCACCACAAGCAAGTGACTGGCATCAGACCATCTCACAGCATATAAAAGGCCCCTGGTATTGGGCTGGGGTCCAGGTAAAGGCAGGACAGAGACTAGTGACTGGAGATGTAATCTTTCAGAGCTGGTATATCAGGAATGTTCTTGAGGAAGGAGCCTGAGCATGAAGGAAAGACAGAGACTCAATAAAAAGAGAAACTACCTCACTACGATAACAGTTTGGACATATTAAACTAGCAAACTGAACTGTACTAAAATTTGAGACCTAAACTGAATGTAATTCTGACCATAAATGCTGGTCTTTGTGAGTACTTGCATTAATTGTTAAATACATGAGGACATATAGTTAAAAAATTGAAGTAGCCATTTTACAAATGAATTTTTAGAATTAATAACTGAATAGAATACATGCTGACACTGACCATCCAGCACAGGAAGCAGTTCAGAAAGTGGGCTTTAGACGACATTACAGGGATGCAGGCATACTTCAGAGATGCTGTGGGTTCAGTTCCAGACCACCACAAAAAAGCAAGTCACACGAACTTCCTGGTTTCCCAGTGCATATAAAAGTCATGTGGGACTATAGCCTATTAAGTGTGCAACAGCATTATGTACATACCTTAATTAAGAAATACTTTATTGCTAAAAAAAAAATGCTAACCATCATATGAGCCTTCAGCAAGCTATAGTAGTGACATCAAAGATCACTGATCACAGATCACCATAACAAATATAATAATACTGGAAAAGTCTGAAATTTTGTAAGAATTACTGAAGCATAACACAGAGACATAAAGTGAGCCAGTATGTTGGAATGACAGTGCTGATAGACTCAGTTAATGCAAGGCTGCCACAAACCTTCAATTTGCTAAAAAAAAAAAAAAAAAAAAGTAGTATCTGCAAAGCGCAAAAAAGAAGGAAAGCACAATAAAATGAGGTATGGCTGTGTTTTCTGAACTACTGACATAATATTCTTTCAACTGAATACTAAAATTAATATGTACAGAGAGATGTTTAAGTTTGAAACAAGAAGGTAAAGTTGGGATTTACAAGTTGCCATTTTAACTCACATAAGGGCACTAACACCAAAGTAAGAAAATTTAAGCCAGATCTTCTTGAAACATATCCTCAGGAAATTGCCTTTCAAGTTAATATAAATTTATTTTTTATTGCCAGATAAAAAAAAATAAGCCAGAAATGTGAGCAAAAGTGGTCCTAAAATAAAAACCTAATATTTTATATCCTAGTAAGTCAGCCGACTGTCGGGCAGCACACAGGGAGAAGACAAAAACAGACACTATTTGAGGACACATTGCAAACAGTCACAGAGTCCTGCTTTCCCTGTGTGACAACAACAGCCCTAGGGCTCTATGAACAGGACTTTGGTAGGATGACCATACGGTTTCAAGAAAAATCTGGCATAAAATAAAATCAAAGTAAGGTAATTTTAAAAATAAAATTGTGTTAGCCCGTACCTTCCCAAAAGAGAAAGAACGGCATACACACACACACACACACACACACACACACACACACACCATTTGCGAATACGTATATTCCCAAATACGGGAAATATATACCCATGATATGAAAGATGTGTTAATGAATCTCTATCACACTTTGTATTTTACTATACATAATGCAGAGTTCATAAAAAATAGGAAAATGTACATATATATTTACAAAACATATGTTCCCAGAGAAGAAAATTTAAATTCTGAATGGCAGTCAATGGAAACTGGCAATCCCAGAGTTTAGCAAGGTCAGACAGTCAGGTAACTGGCAAAACCAGTGTGATTTCTGAAATCTAAACCCACTGCTGATTTCATTAGGAGCTGCACACCCTTGAACCCACAAGACCGTTTGCTGTCACTGCAGACAGTCTGGTTCCTCCTCTTCAGCAGCAATGGAGTAAATTATCAACACTGTATTTGAAACACAGAGAGGGTCAGGAAGGAGAACTCTCTGGATTTCTCCATTTTCTAGTCTAGTTCATTTCTAGTCTATTGTGAGGCCCAGCTGTACCTCTTCCCCTGAGTTACAATGGAAAATCTGTATTTCTTATTAAAACTTTTCCTTATTTTAAGCAGATTTTAGTTACTTGCAAAAAAGAACCTGACCAAAACAGGCAGCAGGCTTCAATTTGAACTCTGAAAGCCTGGAATGTCTAAGCAACCCAATTCTACAGCAGAACAATGGTTTTTAAAAAGTACACTGAAATATTAAACCTCCTAATCAATGCTATTCATGAGAATCATCTATTTTGAATCAAAGACTCTGAGCCAAAATGCATTCAGAGAAAATGCATGTCATTCATGTAGAAATAATCAGTTTCAATACGATAATGCCTGTGAAATTAAAAACTGCACTGAACTACATTTTCTGTGACAGTGGCTTTCAAGCCTATTTTAGGCAACAGTATATTTTCTTCGGCTGAAATCTCAGATTCATGCCCAATGCGCAGCACAGATCTGCTCGGGCTAAAGCACGGGCACGTGCCTGGGCAGGGTCACCTGCACACGTGTGACCCTGCCTGCTGCCCAGGCTCCTTCCCAGTCAGAGCCCGCCTGAGGCGTCACCGTGGAGCTCCTGTGGCCTGTGTGAATCAGAGCTTGGAAACCACTGTGCTAGAAAACGAAGTTACCCTTTTACACTCTACTGCCACCATCAAAACACCACATCAATCACATGCCTCTTTACCTGTGGGCTTTAAAGTTTTTTCCATCAACATGAACATCAATATCTGGGCAACAATGTTTCACGTAAAGTTTCAATAAATCTTCTCCTAATTCAGATGCAGGTTCCAAGTCATACATATCTTTAAAAGAGAAAAACAAGACTAAAAAAATTGTTTCTTTAATATTATGAATATTCCAAAATCTTGAATATTATATTAGCAAAACATTTTTCCACATAGTTATCTTAATTAGCTACTGAGAGCAAAAGTGACTAGAATACTTGAGTGGTAACTTCAAAATAAAATAAAACTTTAAAATCATCTATATTTTCTGTTCTTAAATATATATTTCTATTTATATTTAAATATAGATACACCTTTAAATACAGATACACATTTACACAGAGGTAGTGTTATCACAAAATTATACACCAGAATTGAAGCCAACTCATGAACATCTGACTTAGAAAGTTAAAAAATTTTCCAATTTTGATATTCTTTTTCACTATTTCATTTCTTCCTGTTCCTGTTCATGGACTGATGGCTAGCATGACCTGTGAACCAATAAAAATTCAACTGAAGTCAATGGGATTTATAGAGCACTTACTATGAGTTTAGCACTGTACACGGTATGGAGAGGAATAGAAAATAAATACTTTAAGACCTGCCTTTACTTCAAAGAGTCACGATTTAGGCAGTGGGAAGCGAAATATAAAACATGTATGTGTGTGTGTGTGTGTGCATATACATATATATAAAGAAAAACACTACACTGTATATTATAGCTCTGTCAGTCCAGATACTTTCAGATTCTCACCGACCAACGTACAAATTTACATACCTATAAACGAGAACGCCAACATCGGCTCCACGATCAAGAGATCCAGAAGCCAACCAGTCCCCAACGAGCCCGCCACCGCCACCCTAGTCCAGGCCACCAGCATCCCTCCCCGGGATCTCTGCAGCAGCTCCCTAGCAAGTATCCCACTCTCCACTCTGCCCCGCCCCCAGTCTATTTTAAACAAGGCAGTCAGAGGTTTTCAAATGTAATTCAGATCACGGGCCATCCCCGTTCAGAACAATATGGGTCTCTGAGAGCGAAAGCCGAAGTCCTGCGAAGGCTTACCAAGCCCACGTCTGGCTCCTCGCCCCATCTCCAACCTCACTGCGTCCTTCCACGCTGAGCTCTCTCCCACTCCTCCAGATGGCAAGTTAAGTCCCCACGTGAGGGTACCCGCTGCGCTTGCTTCTGCCTTGAACACTCATCCCCTAGACAGCCACTTGGCTAACAGCCCTCTGTATTCAAATCTTTCTTTAAATATCACCTTTTCAATGAGGCTGACCCCGATCACTCATCTAACACTGCAGCTCCCACCACTAGGCTCCCAATCCCCCTTCTCTGTCCTGTTTTTTCCATAGTATGTCACCTTCTACCTTCTTTACTGTGTTATTGTCTACCTCCACCCCCACCTTACCTTCTCTAACTAGAATCTAAGCTCCAAAAGGGCTGGAAGTCCATTTTAGTCACTGAAGTATCCCTTACACCTAGAATAGTCCTGACACATAGGTCCTCAGTAAATATGTGTTGATTAAATTAATGTATCAAATACCACATAATAAAGATTTTTGGAAGAAAAACATAAAACTTCAACCGGAGTAAAGCAGGGGAAGGAGAGAGATCCTACAACTTCTAGATAGTCCTATAGGAGCCTTAAAGCTCATAAACTGATGGGAAATATTCAGGAGAAACAGTCTTCATTTTGGTGATTCATATATCAAGAGTATAATCTTTGACACACAGGGAAAATCGAGAAACTTTCAAAATGGAACCAGCTTAATCTGAGAGATGGTCACCTATCCCAGCTCCATTTACGCACTCACGTGGCTTCCTGAACCTGAGTACATCACAGTGTGGTCCTTCTTCCCTGTTCCTGGCGCAGAGCTCCTCAAACTCTTGAAATTTCCTGAATTATGCAGTTGGATTCTTTCGGTATTCATAACAAGCCTTTTCCCACCATACCTGACTTGATGCTAATGAGGTGACTTAGCAGGGTTCCTAAACAGCTTCATGATGGAGGCTGGTCACCAGAAAGGACAAACATGTGATTAGACGGTGGGAACTTCCAGCCCTACCCACACCCCACCTGTAGGGTGGGAAAGGGGGCTACACATCGAGTTAGAAAAACACTTGAACAGTAAGATTCAGGGAGCTGCCGGGCTGGTGAACACACTGACATGCTGGAAGATGGCGCAGCCCTGAGAGGCCATGCTCTGTACACCACCCCTTCCCCCACCCCTGCACCTCACCCTGCGCGTCTTTTCCATTTGGCTGTTTCTGAGTTGTATCTTTTATAATACACAGGTAAACACAAGTGAAATGTTTTCCTGAGTTCTGTGAGTCATTACAGCAAATAACTGAACCTTGGAGGAGGGGCCATGGAGACACCTGAGTTTGCAGTCACTGGACACGAGTGTGGGTAGGAAAGGAGACCAGAATGTGTCACCCCAAAGCATGCCGCTTTGGCATAAGGACCATTTTGAGTTAAAGGTAACTGAGAACAAGCAGATGCAGGAAAAGCTATTTACATCCCCTCAACCGCCTGAAAATAAAAGTACGAACTTTCCTTTTTGTAAAGGAAATTTCCATTTGTAAAGACATCTCCCGACCAGGAGGAACCTACTCCCATCACTTGACTCCGCATAACAAGACAACCCGCATTCACCACACACCTGCCCCCTCGCCTTCCCACAGCTTGCCTCCAGCACCTGGCAGCCCCAAAGCCCTTTCTTTCACTTAGCCTAAGATGACATGAAAGCCTCAAGCATCTGGTCTCTCCTTGATCTCATTTCTTTGTGAAACTCCTGGTACAAAAGTGAGTACTGAAAACCTGCCCCCTCCCACCGCCATCCCCTAACTCCTGTTAATCTGTCTTATTCCAGTTTAATTCCTCAGCCAGTTACAGAACCGAGGAGGGTGGGAGGAACCCTCTCCCCCCCTGCAGTGGCCGAGGCACCCCATCTGTGGTTCGCATCTGAAGTGGGGCCAGTCCGGTGGGACTAAGCCCTTAACCTGCGGGGGTCTGAGCTAACTCTGGACAGTCAGTGTCAGAACTGAATTGCTGGATGCCTAGTTGGTGTTGGGAGAATTGGCTGATATATGGAAAAAGTCACACACATTTGGTAACAGAAGTGGTACCAGGAAAAAAACACACAATCACAGAAACCCAGAAGTTAATGTTCCCCAACCTGAAGTCATCTTTTCACTCTACCTTAAATGTGCCTGTTCATACTCCTTAAGCCTGCAGAGCAGTGTCACTTCAACTCCTTACAATAGCTGATGAGTAAGGCGACCACTTCTGGTCTGCCTGGGACAGACGGTGCGATTACTGCCTGCGGCCCCAGAACAATTATTAGCAGCAATAATCATCTTCCACCTTTCACCCTCTCAAAGGAATCCCACTTTGGACAGCAAAATATAAGGCCATCCTTTATATAAGGCTCTTGACGATCTGGCTTATGCTTCTATGTCCAGGCTCATCTCTTACAGTGACCGTCCGTCCCTGTCCCCAACTCCACCCTACAACAAACCGTTTCTGGATTTCCAAATTTGCTATGTGCTTGGTTCTCCTTGCCTCTGGGCATGTTGTTTCTTTTGCCTGGAACACTTCTCCCCTAAATTCTTTATGTCTGGTTAGTTCATGCTTTTTCTTCGGATTCAATTCAGACATCACTTCCTCCGTCACTCCCTCCATCACTCCCTCCCTGTAGCATTCGCTGGAGGCCGATGTCTAGGTTCCACGTGCCTGCTGTGTCCTCCTCACACTGGTACATAACCCAGTCTAGCTGACTATACGTCCTACTACCTGCAGGACAGGAGCACTGTCTGCGCTGTTCAGCATCAAGTCTTCAAAACTGGCACAAAGTTGTTACTTAAGTAATGTGATGAATGATTAGAACGGCATTTCAGGAGCAAACAGCAAGTGCAAAAGCACAGAGGTGACAAAATACAGTTCTTTGGGGGAAAATGCCAAGTAATTCAGTAAGAGTAGAGCTCAGGGTGGGTATAGTGGTTGTGAAGACAAGAGGCAGCAGAGTTCTGGGCAGGAGCCAGCTCACAAAATCCCCTGACACCATGCGGGAGAATCCGAGGTTTACGTCAAGGCTGTGTGAGACTAGTGAGGAATTTTAATAAGGGAAGTGCCGTGATCAGACTTGCACTTAACAAACATTGTCCTGTGCGACATCAATGGACGGCGGCACAACAGCAGGCCTGGTGACCAGCTGGGGTGCAAGTTCTCAAGGAAAACAGAAAAGTCCTGAAATAAAGAAACAGCAGGAGGACAAAGAAGAGACGTGTTTCAGAAGATGTAGCAGGTAAGTCAACAGACACAATCGCGAATCAGATGAAGGGTGAAAAGTGAGTGAGTAGAAAGACAGCAATATGAATTCACACTGACAGAGAACTCAAGAAAAGGGCAGGTTGGGAGGTGATTAAGTCACTGGGGGACAGGTTAAACATCGAGATACTTAGGGTATATTTTGACAGACGTGCCAGTGTTCGGATGTGAAGCTCAAGAAAATTGGAGAATAACAATCATTTAGGGGGCAGAAAGACGATGTGCCAGTGAAGAAGACTGAGGATGGCCACGAGGGGAAATCCAGAGAGCACAGTGTCAGAGACACGAAGTCTGAAGGAGGGCGGCGCTGACAATGGGCAAGACTGCAGAGGAGGAATAAGATGTGGACAAACAAGTGCGGTTAAACGGGTCAGCGTGGGGGCTTCCACGGAGTAACAGGGGAGGTGGGTGACAGCAAGGTGCTGAGGGGCAAATGGGCTCTTTCCACTCACACTCACAGCTCGCTGCGCCACTTAGCGGGCTGCTGTGGACCGTGGCAGCGCCTGGAGGCGGGAAAACGGGCACCAAACACCAGCTGCGCCCACTGCTCTCTCCACGTGGCCTCCCCGTCTCAGAGTCCTCATCTGGAAAGTCAGTCAGTAACCACTCACTTCTGAGGGTTGAAACTAATGAGATAAAAATACACAGAGATCTACCTCACGCCTAGAACAGGCACGCATTTATTTATTCCCACACTTGCCACAACGCGATATGGTGAACATGCACAAAAGAAACTAACCGAGCTTAAATCAGGGCATTTGTTTTTACTGTTGTTAAACTAACCATCAGTAACAAAATTCTTCAGTTAACAGATACTTTCACATACATTCCACTCCACTACAACAGTTGTTTTGAACACATGAGTTTGAACCAACACAACTGATCTATTAGGGAATAATTTGAGCATAGTAGGTCTTTTTTTTTTGCTCAGGTGCAATTTAATCCACGAAAAATTCTAGGTCAGTGCAAAACCCTGCACCCAGCTGAACTGAGCCATGTGCGAATACACAAAACATACACAGACACCTAAAACATCTACCAGACACCTCAGGTCATCCCCACCCCCCATTTCTGGTGCCACAGATTTCCATCCGGTTTCACACAGCAACTGCTGGGAGACCATTTTCTGTGAATATTTTTGCGTTTCCGTATAGTCTGGCCTTTCTGAGCAGAACACTGGGAAATTTGAATAAAGGATAATTAAACAACAAACATGCCTTGGAAGTTAGAGATAATGTGATGCTCCAGAAAGATTCAGAGACTATCCTCCCCTTAAAACCATTTCCTTACCTTCCAGGGCAGCGAAGCTACCGAGAAGACTTATTTACCTTCCTAAGTAAAGGTCTCTCTCTCTCTCTCTCTGCAGAGGAGAATGGGCAGATCCGGGCCTATCAAAGTCCCACAAGGTTGCTGTCCCTCTCCTGTGGTGCAATCCCACTGCACCTGCAGAGCGGGGAACATCAGGCCCTCTCCACACAGCCTCGTGGGGCCTGGGGGTTGGGAACCGGTGCTGAGATGCTCTGTGAATAATGAACAGCCCGTTCTCTGATCCCAGGGCCTGGAGTCTCCTGTTAGAACAATGACTATATCTACATCCCCAACATCCTTCTTCCCCCAGTTCACAGCAACTCACAGGCCACAACCCTCTGACATCCACTTCTACAGACAAGCTAGAGGTCATATTTATTGTAGTATTTAAGTCGTTTCTGAACCATTTAACATGGGTAAAACTATGCTACCATTTTATTAGGTTCCTGTCATTTTAAAATGTGTCATGACAGAAGTTTTAGTAATTTGTATCATGACAAAATGTAATGGTGATTTTTGTGTTGCATGGTGTTTCTTAAGGAATGCACAAACGGTGTTACAACAGAATTGATTCTATAGTCTGCCAAAGCTTTCACTGGTGTAGATTCCAGTAAGGATGACAACACGTGGAGGCTCGAAAGGAGAACTGTGGATTATGAGTGTGTTTATTAACAACCCCATCTCTGCTTGCTCAGGAGAGCTGGGAGTTCACCATGTTATTATCTCCATTTACCCATAAATTATTTACTTTCATTTATTTCTTACACTTAACTTTCACTTACTTTTATTTCATTTACTTATAAAAAATGATCATTAGAGTTGATTTTTGAAGTATGTTTTTCTATAATTGTATTAGGGCTATAAAATTTCATAAAAATCCACAAAAAAATACCTCACCAGTGGAAATTAATTTGTCTTCTTTGTCACTGATATCTTCTGGAATTTCATGCTTCAGCAGAGAACAATCAGATGATCTTTTACCTAAGAACTCTACAGATGACCTTCCATCATTGTCAGTACACTTTCCAATACTGAAGTCACACTTCTTTTGTGGTACTCCACTCTCCAGTATCTTTTCCCTAAGAATTTCCTCTTCATAGTTTTTTATGTTTCTGCTTGATGAGTACACAATCCTAAAAGTCAAAATGTAAAATATTAATAAAAATAACGTAGGTGATTCTTAAAAGCTACTTTCCCAACATGCTGCTTTCATATGTAACAGCTATATAGTTTTAAACCCTTTCTAATCTGGACTAACTGGAGAAAGGGCAATCTAAAATGACAGAAAGTTTGAAAAGCAGTCTATAAATAATTTTAATGTGAAAAATGAATATATAATGGCAACAAATTAGATAACCTAAATGAAATGGACAATTCTTAGGAAGGATACACACTACCAAACTTGATCTCAGAAGAAACAGAGTATCTAAATAGATAAATTCAAGAGAAGAGATTGAATTAGTAATCAAATACTTCCCACAAAGAAAAACCCAGGACCACGTGGTTTCATTGGTGAACTCTACTAAATGTTTAAAGAATTAATGCAAACCCTTCACAAACTTTTCCAAATAATAGAAGATGGATGCTTTTCAGCTCATTCTCTGAGATGAGTATTATCCTGATACAAAAGCAGACAAAGACATCACAAGAAAAGAAAACACAGACCAATATTCCTTATTAATATAGAGGAAAAATCCTCAACAAAATAATAGCAAAAGGAATCCAGTAACATAAAAAAATTATACACCATGACCAACTGGGCTTTATTTCAGGAATTCAAGGGTATTTAAACAAATGAAAATCAATGTTATGATGTACCATATGCTATAGTCTGAATGTTTGTGTCCCCTCAAAATTTGTCTGTTGAAATCTAATGCCCAATGTGATGGTATTAGCAGGTGGAGGCCTTTGAGAGGTGCTCGGGTGAAGCCCTCATGAGTTGGATTAGTGCCCTTACGAAAAGAAGCTGCAAAGAGATCCCTCTCCTCCTCCCACCATGTGCGGGAACAGTGAGAGGTCAGCAGTCTGCGACCTAGAACAGGGCCTTCACAGAACCCTGCCATGCTGGCACTCTGACCTTCGACTTCCAGCTCCAGAACCATGAGAAATAGACTTCTGTGGTTTATAAGCCACTCAGTCTGCAGTGTTTTGTCACAGCAGCCCGAATGGACTAAGACACCAATGTCAATAAGAGAAAACCCACATGATCATCTTAATCAATGCAGAAAAAGCATCTGACAAAATCCAGCACCCTGTCATAATAAAGCACTCAACAAAGTAGGAAGAGAGGGAAGCATCCTCAGTCTGATGAAGGATCTCTGTGAAAAACCCACAGCTAACATCACACTTCACAGTGAAAGACTGGAAGCTCTCCTCCTAAGATCACCAAGGACGTTTGTCTGCTCTTACCACTTCTGTTCAACATTTAACTGGAGGTTCTAGGCAGGGCAATTAAGCAAGAAAAAGAAATAAGCTAGATTGGAAAGGAATAAGTTAAGCTATCTTCATTTACAAATGACAAACTTGTATACAGAAAATCCTTGGAGATGCACCCTAAAACGATTAGCTAAACAAGTTCTGCAAGGTTGCAAAATACAAAATCAGTGTGCAAAACTCAATTGTGTTCCTACACACTAGCAAGGAGCAATCCAAAACGAAATTAGATAATAACTCAATTTACAGCAGCGTCAAGAAAATAAAATACTTAGGAATGTATTCACAAAAAGTACAAGACTGCATGCTGAAAGCTACAAAACAAAAGCAATTAAATAACTGGAAACACATTACAGATGACTTACTGTTGTTAAAACAGCAATACTCTGAATTAATCTACAGACTCAGTGCAGCACCTACCAAAATTTGGCTACTTTTCGGTAGAAATTGGCAAGCCAATCTCAAATTCAAATAGAAATGCAAGGAACCCAGAACAGCCAAAACAATCTTTAGAAAAAACAGAGTTGGAGGATTCACACTTCCCAAATTCTAAGCCTCCTCTGAGGCTGAAGTCATCAACACTGTGTGGTACTGGCATAAGGACAGACATACAGATCAGCGGAAGGGAACTGAGTGTCTAGAATATACGCGCAAGGGCAACTGATTTTTGACAAGGGTGTTGTGATATTGTTATTCATAAAATGAACTGTATATTTGGTCTTTGCCCACTGTTCTCAGCACATAGCTCCTAAAACCCTTATAGTTTCCCATGTAAAAGCTATAGGACATCTTTTCATAGAGTACTTAGTTTTGCTCCCAGGTCCTCAGATAGCTCCAGAAGGATAAGGTGAAATGGATGTCTTTTGCTGTTTGTAACAAGCCCCTTTCAACCAGACCACAGTTTACATTAGTGAGGTTGGTGACTCTTAGAAAGCACCTGAGGATGGGGGCTGGTTACTAGGGGAATCAACCAAGTGGGTAGAAGGTTGGAACTTTCAGCTCTCCCCCACCTCTGCAGAGGGGAGAGGTTGAATTAATCGTCAACAAATAATGATTTAATAACTCACAACTATGTAATGAAGCCTCCATGAAAACCCTAAGAGATAGGGTTTAATAAGCCTCTAGGTTGGTGAACACGTGGAGGTACTGGAGCAGTAGTGAACCCAGAGAAGGGATGGAAGCTTCACACCCCTTCCCACAAACCCCGCCCTACGCATCACTTCCTGAGCCATATCTAAAGTCCCTGTATCTAAAAATTTTTTCAAAGACTGTATTTCCTACTCTAACTCAAGTACATAGCAAAAGACCCTACAGTAAGTAGCAACCTAACAGAATGTTTCAAAATCTTTATTGGTTACTTAGAAAGGATGTGTGTTGAAGACACTTACAATGACTGAATTTTATACAGTAAAATCAAAACTCCATCAGAATTTTTACTAATCCCAGAATCTTATGTTATAATCCTTTTATACTTTATATTAACATAGACAAATTTCAATACAATCTGCTTTAAAAAGGGGAGGGGTATGTCAGAAGCACTTTCCATACACAGGACATGAGACGACACACCACTGGGAACGCTCACATCAGTGAGATGACCTAACCGCAAGGAGCTTGCATAACCACAGACGTACTAACTAACCTAACACAAAGCAGAGCGCGACTGAGGGCTTAAAACAGCACTGAGAAGTGCCCGGAAGCACAAAGCCATCTACTCCAACTGCTTTGTTCTCACTCTGAGACAGCTGAGGCTCCAAGAAACCATGAGACAAGACAGTGCTCAGCCAGCAGGCAGACCTCTCTCTGCCTTGCTGTCGCCAAGCCAGCGCTCCCTCCGCTTCCCCACACCGTCTCCTATTCAATCGTTTTTCCTAACACTTTTAGGGACAGCATTAATATAATTTTTCCCTTCCTCTAATATATAAAAATTTGACCAATCCAAAGTATCTTCTTCTGAACATGTATTCAATAGCTGGAGGAATGCATGACTTCACTGGGCTGCTCCTACAAATTATACTTATTAAAATGTACTCAGTGCTTACATATGCCAGGCCACTGTGCTGAGCGCTTTAAAAACATTTCATTAACCCTCGCAACAGTCCTATGAGGCAGATGTTGCTGTTCTGTCCATTTCTCAGGTAAGAAGACAAATGGTAAGGGATTAGTCCGAGTTCGCACGGGTAGAAGTGGCAGGCCTGGTTTGACTACAGAGCCTGCTCTTACGACAAGGCCACAACACCACCTACACAAAACACAAAAGTATGCGCTTCCAAATTGACTGTTGGAACTCAGTGATGAACCTATGATCTATACTGGGAAATGATAATGATTTTCTAGACTGCACTCACAGTATCTTTAAATCACAGTATGTCATACTGTTCTTACACACAGAGGAAGCCAAGGTTAGTCAAATTTCTATTTATACTTATTGGAGCTTCATAAAAGAAACTCTGAAATAATAAAAACAAAGCAATCAAGCAACCGTCAGAACACAAAATGAAGAAAAATATGCCAAATAATTTAATTACCCCAAAAGAATTTCCTGCACCAAAGTCAACATGGTTTTGAATATGGGCAAAAAGTAAGTCAGCAAATAACTAAAGACTGGCACTTAAAAAACACCAACAATTCAGGGCACAGAAATACAAAAATCCAACTTTGATTTCTCATCAAAGTCAAATAGGCCATCGGCACCAGCATTAAGGACAGACATACAGATATGGAATCGACCTGAGAGACCGGAAATAAACCTTAGTGTTCACGTGTGTATTAGGCAGCTGGGGCTGCCGTAACAAAAGCCACAGACTGGTCGCTGAAGCAGCACAAGTTCATTTCCTGCCGTCCTCGAGGCCAGAGGAGCCGGGGTCTAAAACCAGGCTGCCACCATGGCGGGGTCTGGCAAGAAGTCTCCTCATGGCCTGCAGTCCTCACCTTCTCACTGTATCCTCACATGGCAGAGAGAGAGAGAACAAGCTCTCCGGTATCACTTCTAGTTGAACTGTTTCCTTTTCTTTTTTTTAATGCAGATAATGGGGATTGAACCTGGGACCTCACGTATGCTAAGCATGCACTCTACCACCGAGCTACATCCCCTCCCCACTGGTGTCTCTTCTTATAAGGGCATTATTCCCACCATGAGATCCCATCCAAACCTAATTTACCTCCCAAAGGCACAATCTCCAAATTCCATCACATTAGTGGGTAGAGCTTCAACATACTAATCTTGAGTGGAAACAATTCAGTCCATAGCAATAGGCAACCAACTTTCAACAAGGATATACAGACAATCCGATGGGGAAAGCACAGTCTCTTCAAAAACAGTGCTGGGACAACTAGATATTCATACACAAAAGGCTAAAGTTGGTCCCACTCCTTACTATGCACAAAAATTAACTCAAAATGGAAAACATTTGCAAATGATGCAACTGACAAGGGCTTAATCTACAGAATACACAAACAGCTCATACAATTTAATAACAAAAAATAAACACCCCAATCCAAAAATGGGCAGAAGACCTAACAAGCAATTCTCCAGTGAAGACATACAAACGGTCAACAGGCACATGAAAAAATGCTCAGTATCACTAATTATCAGAGAAATGCAAATCAAAACCACAATGAGGTATCACCTCACACCTGTCAGAATGGCCATCATTTAAAAGTCCACAAACAATAAATGCTAGAGAGGGTGTGGAGAAAAGGCAACCCTCTTACACTGTTGGTGGGAATGTAGTCTGGTGTGGCCGTTATGGAAAACAGTATGAAGATTCCTGAAAAGACTAAAAATAAACTTACCATATGATCCAGCAATCCCACTCCTGGGCATATATCTGGAGGGAACTCTAACTCAAAATGATACATGCACCCCAATATTCATAGCAGCATGATTTACAATAACCAAGACATGGAAACAACCTAAATGTCCATCAACAGATGACTGGATGAAGAAGTTGTGGTATATTTACACAACGGAATACTACTCAGCCATAAAAAATAATAAATAATGCCATCTGCAGCAACATGGATGGACCTGGAGATTATCATTCTAAGTGAAGTTAAGCCAGAAAGAGAAAGAAAAATACCATATGATATCACTTACATGTGGAATCTTAAAAAAAAAAAAAGACAAATGAACTTATTTACAAAACAGAAACAGACTCACAAACAGAAAATAAACTTATGGTTACCAGTGGGGAAAGGGGGTGGGCAAAGATAAATTGGGAGTTCGAAATTTGCAGATACTAACTACCATGTATAAAACAGATTAAACAACAAGTTTCTACTGTACAGCATGGGGAACTGTATTCAATATCTTGTAGTAACCTATAATGAAAAAGAATATGAAAAGAACATGTATGTACATGTATGACTAAAACATGCTGTACACCAGAAATTAATACATTGTAAACTGACTATATTTCCATAAAAATGGATCACAGACCTAAATAAGCATAAACCCAAAAAATTCATAGAAGAAAGTATAAGAATAAATCTTCATGACCCCAGATTAGGCAACGGTTTCTTATCTATAATACAAAAGCACAAGTGACAAGAGAAAGTTAGATTAACTAGGCTACATCAAAATCTGAAACGTTTGTATTATAAATGATACCATCAAGAAAGTGAAGACAACCTACTGAATGGAAGGAAATATTTGCAAACCATCTGTCTGGTAAGAGCCTAATAATGCAAAATAAAGATCTTTTATAACTCAATGACATAAGATAAATAATCCAATGGAAAAATGGACAAAGAACATGAATAGGCAGTTCTCCAAAGCAGATAAATAAATAACAAAGCAGTACATGAAAATATGCCCAAACCATTAGCCATCAGGGAAGCAGAATGAAGCACAATGAGATACCACTTTGCACTCACTAGGATGGCTCTAATAAAAGACAGGATAACAGCAATTGTTATGAGATGAGGAGAAACTGAAACCCTCCTACATTGCTGGTAGGAATGTAAAATGGTGCAGCATCTTTGGAGAGAGTCTGGCAGTTCCTCAAAAAGTTAAACACAAATCACCATATGATCCAGCAATTCCACTCCTAGGTGTGTATCCCAGAGAACTGAAAACAGACTCACGTGAAAATGTGTATAGGAATGTTCACAGCAGCATTAGTCGTTACACCCCACAGGGGAAACAACGTAAATATCCATCAGCTGATGAACAGATAAACAAAACGTGACACTGCCATACAATGGAATATGATTCGGCAACAAGAAGAAATGAAGTACTGAAACGTGCAGCAACATGGATGAGCCTTGAAAACATTACGTTTAGTGAAATAAGCCAGTCACAGAAGACCGCAAACTGCATGATTCCATTTATGTGAGAGGTCCAGAACAGACACGGAGAGTAGATCAATGTTGCCTAGGGCGGGGGGTGGTGAGGGAACGCAGAGCAACAACTAATGGGTATGGGGTTTCTTTTGGGGGTGTTGTAAATGCTCTAAAATTAAATTGTGGTTGTATAACCCTGTGTAAATACTAAAACCACTGGACTGAATCCTTTAAGTGGGTAAATTGTATCTGGGATATGTGAATTATATCTTAATAAAGATGTTTTAAAAACTGGTAATTGGCAAATTTGTAGTACTATACAATGAGATCACTGCCAGTACTGGCTTCAAAACTTAGTTCTACACTTACTTAGCATCATGAAACACTGAAATCAGAATCACTGGCCAGCACATACCCAGCCCTTCACACAGGGCTTTGCCCATAGCAGGACAGAATAAATACCTGCTGAATAAGTGTGTGTGATGAGTAGTGTGACAGAAGATCACTAAAATGTCTTTAGAACAATACTACCTTCCATATACTGGAGAAAGGTAAGAAACTATGAGAGGGCAGGATTTAAATTACAGAAATGAAATACAAATAAATAAGCACTTCAAGATTTACAAACATAAAAAAATCTCAGCTAACAATTTTCATGGTGTTTTTTCTGTGCCAGGCGTTTTACATATGAGGAAATTCCAAACACAGAGGGACGAAGTCTGAGGCACACAGCCACCCAAGGGCAGAGCAGGGAACTTGAATCCATGTGTTCTAGCCCTAGGGTCCATGTTCCTAAATTCTAAAGTGGTAAAGACCTCTCTAACGCCATTTAAATCGGTTTTTAAAAAAAGAAATATAATTTTAAGGAACTACATTAGAAAGTACTTCCCTCCTGGATACATTTAGCAAAAAATGAGTGTCAAATAATTATGCATTTTGTCCAGATAACAATAAAGCATTTAAATGGAATTCTGTTCAATTAGAATAGGGATCAATCTAAACTAGTTTCTCCCATTATTTAGCCAATGACAATTCTCTAAGTCACCAAACATGAGTCCCTCAAATTACTAACAAGTTCAGTGGATGTCCTAGTCAAAAATCTGGACCACACACAAGCCATGAGAATAAAAAGTTATGATCTCATATTTTTATAAACATACATAATTTATTTAAAGCTTTGCATACCAATAATACAGAAGTCAGTATATAGCAATGGTTCTCAACAGGGGGCTATTTTACCCTCCAGAGGACATTCGGCAACGTCTGGAGACACTGTGGTTGTTACAGCTCGGAGGTGGGGCCCTCGGGAAGGCCAGGGAGAAGTGTCACCGACACCTCGGGGCTGGAGGCCAGGGATGCTGCCGCCAAACCTCCTGAAATGCACAGTACAGCCCCTCACCCCAACAGAAAACTGCCCAACTCAACATGGCAGTGGTGCCAGTGCGGAGAAACCCCAGCAGAGAGCAGTTCATTCAGATCACTGGGGGGCACACCGTTTCCTCTCTCAGGATGAGCTGAAGTCAGAAATCAGTCTCTCGTAATACTGAGCCTCTGATACCCTAACACCAACACTCAGCCTCCACTATCACTAATGACTAAGACAATATGGAATTTGAAAGACTGGGTTTCTGAGGGTATAAAAGAGACATGAAAATACATGAAATACACACACACATGTAAGTTTAAAAAATAAACAATTACATACTAGATTTAAATATAAGAGAAAAACAATAAAGAAATCACTTACTGTAAAAATGTTCTAAATTCTGAAGCTTCGAAGTTCTCCACAGCAACAGGTTCACGATTTGTTATGTTATTCGTCCGTCCAATCGTATGAAAGTAGAAATTGGGAACCCTTGCTAAAAGGATTGCTTTGTGTGCTTTGAACAAAGCACAACCTACAGAGAAAGTAACATCTGCATGGACTTCTTCTCTTAGAAGCCTATAAGGAATGAAAAGGAACCGCAGTTTAACTAGTGATTCTTAGAAATACATAATACACCCATTTTTATAAAATAAGTTTTAAAAATAACATGAACTAATAAATACAGAGGTAATAAAATAAAAATAAATTAATATGAAAATGAGTTTGTTCTCAGTTCATTCCAAAGCACCTGCTTAATATTGGGTTAGAATGCAATATTCTAAAATTTATAATGAAAACAAAGGTAATTACACTAAGAGATTACTTTTTCAAAAAATATCTTTTCACTTTAACTCTTTCTAATAATAAAGTTTATCTTCTGCTACTTATGTTGACCTTCCTTTAAAATGTACGTACTTTAGATTTATTTGGAAAGAGAACACAAAGTAACATGATCACTGACTACTGAATCAATTTTTTAAAATCTTACTAAAATTGAACAAAGAAAAGTAAACAGTCAACATCGGCAAACCAGATATGACAATAGACAATCCAGTTTAGAAACTGGTACGTTTTGTTTCGACTACTGTTGAATACCAAGTCTGAAATGCAAGCCTGGCTGTCAAGAATGTGACATTTAAGCCCTTTTCCATCCCCCTCCCCCAAACAGAGCTTACCATGCGCTATTCTATTATTAAAGTGATGGACTCATGTGGGGAGCCCATGCAGGCCCCTTCACTAATGTGCAGACACAGTACAGTAAAGCCCACACGTGAAGTGATGGAAGAACAGAAATCAGCATCCTAATAGAAACCATCCTAATCCTTTTTTCTGTGTGGTAACTATGTATCTACACTCTGTAAATACTAAACAGTACTTCGTAGCAGTAAAACAGCAGCAGCAGCAAGGTATGTGTTCTCAGAGGACTTCTGTATCGCAGGGTACAACTGGTAATCACACTGGTACTCTTCAGGTGTTCTGAGCATGGATAGATACTCATCACAGCGAAAGCTCAGAATGTTGCCACTGACACTCTCTCCCCCAAGACCAAGTTAATGGCTCCTTCCTCTGATCCCTCAGTACATACTTCCATTACTGCATTTCTGCCATTGCTTCATTATTATTTTTATGTATCTTTCTCCCTACCAGACAAGAACGCCCCAAAGGCAAAACCTGTTATCTTCAGCACATAGCAAGAGCTCAGCATCTACTTTGTGGAGTCTGCTGTGTTCTACCCTAAACAAAACAGATGCTTCAGAGCACAAAGCTTTCAGGTCATCAGAAACAATGAGCAAACTGATGCTTTTTAGTCAATATTTTCATCAATAAATTACTTTCATAAGTGATTGTGAAAGTCATGCAAAAATGTATCGGTCTCTCAAACACTAATAAAAACCCAAAATGTACAGGTACTCAGTTTGCTCCTCCCTCATGCCCACCACCTCCCATCCCCCACTCCTCCCCAAGTGAATAAAGCAGCATTGCAGCTGGCAGCCACACTGCTGTCACTAGGGAATCGACCTTGTGCATAATACATACTCATGAGTATTTGTTAAACAAAAAAAGTTAATGTGTTTAAAAAATTGTCAGTGTGAAAATATAGTGCTTTTTATTTTATAAAACCACTTGTATCAGTATATCTTGTACCTGCTACAAGTAACAATATCTGACTCAGACCACTAAAGGGAGGTTATTGGCTCATCTAATAATATACTTTAGAGGAAGGACAGGTTGGAGCAAAGGCTTCATGATGTCAAGGACCAGCTTCTTTCCATCTTACTTCTTTGCCAACTACTGTATTCAACTGTCTAAAGAATTTTAGATGGCAGACTAAACCCAGTTCTCACTAAAAATTTATTGAGCGTGTACTATTACTAAGCACTGGGAACATGAAGATGATTAAAACATAGTATCTGCCCTCAAGGAGTTTATAGAAGAGTATGGAGGCCAGGCCTGAAAATTAAAGAGTGTGATATATTCAGTAGGACAAATAAGTAAATTTTTCTCAGAGGCAGACATAAGAGAAGATCTTACAGAGGACATGAAAACCAAATGGCATTTTAAACGTTGAGTAAGAGTTGGCCAGGAAAGCAAGGCAAGGTAGGAGAGAGCTCCTGCCTCCATGCTCCTTACTAAGGTACAGGCTGAGTGTGGAGCTGCAAACTGGTCAACAGACTACTGAGAAGTGGCAGGCGAAGCTGCAGGGATAAAGATGAAAAAGAGGCAAAGAGCTTAACTCTATCTTGTGGTTGAAGGGGAATGACTAAATAGTTCAATATGTGAGCAATTTTATTTTTCAAAACATCACCTGTTAGCTGTATAGAAGAGGAATTGGGGGAATGAGACTGAAAGGGAGAAAATGACTGCACAACACAAACGGATGACGTAGCAGGCTTGAGCCAGGGGAGATGGATGGTGACAGAGAACGAATGAGGTAGCAGCCTGAGCCAGGGGAGATCAGTGGTGACAGAGAACAAGGGATTCACTTAAAATGTATTTAGGTAATAAATTGGCAGGAGTTGGTGACCGGATGTAGACAGTGAAGGGAAGGGAATAACCTAGGATCTCTCTCCTATTTGGCTTCAACAACTGCGTGCTGGTGATGCCACCAGCTTTTGATCTATGTCTGCTGTGCCAGCGTCCCTCCTAAACTCCAGACATATTTTCAGCTGTCTCCTGGAAATGGCTTCCTGAACATGCACCATACTCCTCCCTTTCGGATGTCCTAAGATTTAGTACCATCTTCTATGCTTCTGTTTCCCTGTGTTTCCACATGTAATCGATCACCAAGCCTATCATTTGCACTTGTGAATCCCTTTCACCTTTTCCGTTTTCACTGCCGTTATGTATCCCTTGACTATTACAAAATCTCCTAGCTGGTTTCCTTTTTTCTGATTTCCTTCCTCAATTGAAGATCTAATTATGTCAATCCTCTATTTAAAAAATACCAACGATTTTCCAATGCCTCCAGAATACATTCCAAACTCACCACTGAAGAAAGAGGCCACTATGGTCAGGTCTCATCCATTCACTCTCATCTGCTGTCATTTTGCCTGCCATACCCACAATCTTCCTCAAATAAAGCTACCAAACTGCACCACATGACCCTGATGCTCTTAGCCACATCTGAATGGACGATGGACTCAGCCAACGTTAGCCATTAGCCACTGTGGTAGTTAAACAAGTGAACTCTAGCAGAAATGTTCTATAATAAACATAGGGCCAACTGAGCGCACTCTTAACAGAATTCCAAAGAAAATCCAAGGTAGAGTAAGAAAAAGGAACAGGTAAGGAGAGAAGCAGAAATAAAGGAACAAAGTTATTGGAAGATCAGTTTGCACCACTACTATACTTTAGAGAAGGCAGACTGACTGGGTTCATAGTCTGGGCGTGTGACCTTGGACAAGTCACTTTCATGTCCCTGGAGCCAGATGACAAGGTTCTTATTCTGCCTCCACCACCTCTTCTCTATGCTCAGTTTCCTCATATCTTCAGTGGGAATAACGACAAGTTTCACCTCCCAGGGGAGTAAATAAAACATGTCAGCCCAGCGTCTAGCTGAGAGTAGGATGGCAATAAGTATTAGGTGTTTTTATCACAACTGTCTTGAATAGTGGTCCATTGCTCAATGAGGTCTTAACACACAATCGTTGTGTACCCCAGCTTTCCAACTGCACATCAGATCTGGCTTTCTGACTGCTGAACCTGCTTCCTATTTGTCCTCACTTCTCCACATACCCTAATGCCTCAGGTAACCTAGAGGTGTCTCTTCTTGCTGTTTGAACAATCCAATACAACTTGCTTTCTCAAAATAAATCAAGCCCTTCCAAATCTCTATGCCCTTGTAAAAGCCATTCCCCTTGTTTAGACACCCTCTGACTTTTCCCTTCTTAATCTCTACCTAAAAATTTTAACCGATACCCAGGAGATCACTCGAGCATCACCCTATAAAGCCTTCCCCAAATCACCCTGGTCTGCATAACTTTTGTTGGGCTATTATCTCTGTCACTAGAGTGTTAGTACAAACACCAATGTCATATCTTACTAATCCTTGATTCTTCAGAACCTAGTACAGTGCTAAGTACATGGTGGGAGCTAGCTTCTTCATTAATATTTGTAGAATAAATCAATAAATGATATCGCTGTCCTTGAAGATTAACTTAGCATAGCTTTTACGGTGGCTGGGTGAGCATATGAAGTTGCCTTGTTAAAAAAACAAAACAAAAACTTTGCTTGTAACAAGAACTTGGGAGTTCAGGATCCTATCCTTAATTGCTGCTAGGATGAGGATAAACTATTCACCTGCTATAATTTTAACCTCATTTTATTTATATAAATTAGAAGTATTATCTTCCTTAAATTCATGACACTTTGATCACAATACAGTTAGAAGAATAGAGCCACTGAAGAGGAGCACCTTCTCCTTAGAGATTCACCCTAGCAACAGAACAACTTCACTGTTATCTTTTCCATCTTTTCCATGAATTCCCCCAGTGGTGGAGACAAAGCATCTCTGGTAGATGGACCTAACTTAAGAGAATTTTTTTTTAACTTTATAAAGTTCAGTTTATAGCTGCTGGAGCCTTAAATGTGGGCGACAGCAAGCACTTTTTAAATGTAGAATGCTGCACAACTGTTCGTTATGAGTAGAAATTATGTTCAGTGGTTCTCAAAGTATGACTGAGACTTGCAGCAGCATCACCATCACCTGGGACCTTGCAAGAAATGCAAAAATCTCAGGCCCCATCCCAGACCAGCCACCAGAACTGTGGTCTGGGCCCCAGGAAATGGAAGCCCTCCAGGTGATTCTGATGCACACTAAAGTTCAAGAATCAATGTTTTGGCGGAAATGCAAACTAGCTAGGGATTCTTAGCTTCACTTGTTTTATAAAGTGAGATGACACTCCTGGATTCACCATAGCCTGAGTTAACCTTCACAACAACGCTCCACTTGTTTGAGTCGCAGGGAGCTAGGCGTTGCTGGGGGCTACAGAATGTTCTAGAGCGGGGAAGCCAGGCTGCAATCAGGAAATGTTTCTATGTAAGCATTTCTGCTTCAATGTTTAAGGAGAGCGCAGAAGAAAGAGACCTCCAACTCTCCAGGAATTTGTCCTATTTTTCACTCATTCTATGTAGATGTTCACTTTTCTACCTAACTTTATCGTTTTTCTTAGAATTGTCTAAGTTTCTTTAAAAAAAAAAAAGTGTGCGTTTCAGGACCAGGAAACCTGGACTCAGGCCGGTGTCGAAGTCGAGACCCGGCCCGCCCGTGCAAGGGACCGGGGCGGAGGCTGGTGCGCGCGGGACGCGATGGCCGTGCTGGCTTCCTGCCCGCCTCTGCCGAGCCGCGAGGCGCCGGCGACCGTCCGTCCGTCCGTCCGTCCGTCCGAGCAGCCCGAGGCGGCGGAGGGGCGGAGACGGAAGGAGCCGCAGCTGCCGGCGCGGAGGGGCGCCCCAGGGCCGCAGCGCCGCGTCCCCGCCGCCTCCTACCTGAGCAGGTCCCGGCTCAGCTGCTCCGACGCCGTCGCCTTCAGCCGGCGCCGCTCGCACGGGCCCCTCCTCTGCACCCCCCTCCCGCGGCCCGCGGGCGACCCCGGGCGTGCCGCGGGGGCGGCGCCGCGCTCCGCACGGCCGGCCATGGGCCTCCGGGGCCAGCGCCGCGGGAAGGACGGGGCGCTTCCGACCAGAAAGCGGCGCTCCTGCCCGAACCCGCCCCCTGAGGAGAAGGCCTCCGCCTCCGCCTGCCTGCGGCCGCTCCCTGGCGCCGCCCGGCCGCGGGGGGGGGGGGGGGGAGGGGCAGTCACGTGACCGGGGGCGCGTGCGCAGGCGCGGCAGCTCGGCTTCCCTCCGCCGCCGGGGCCCCGGAGCGAGCGGGCCCTGCGAGTAACCGAGGACCCTCTTCTGGGCTTTCCGGTTGTGCTAACTGTTCACTTTAACAGATGTTTTGAGAGCGAAGTCCAAATGAACCGTATAGCCCTTCAACATCTTGTCTTCCTGGGATGTCAGCGGGTTTTTTTCCCGGGAAAGACAAGTTCACTAGACCTTTCTGCAGCCAGTCACACTTCCTTACTTGCTTTGGGCAAGCAGAATTCGGGGTGTCAGAGGTCGGGGAAGGACTTAGTAAAATCAGGAGTCACAACTCTCCTCACTCCCCTGCAAAGGGTATATGCAGCGTCTGGAAGATTCCTTCCGCTTGTAATCCAGGAGTGGCTAGTGTAACTGCTCTTGGACTTCAGCTGAGAAATGTCAGTTACATCCCAGCTCTTTGCATACAACGCTATAAAATTTATGATAAGGAGGAAAGGAAGTAAGGCTGTAGGGGAAGAACCTTTAACTGAGCAAGGAGGTGGGTGGATTGATGAACAATAGAATTTTGAATATTTTGGTATGAAGAAAAGAGCTGGAGCGAAATCATTTAAAAAGTCTTGGTGTTTTTTATTTGATTACTTACAAAGGAAGAAGGCTAAGTTGGTCTGCTTCATTCAGAAGCTCTGCACAAAGTAATAAATATGTACTAGTAGCTTGGAAAATATATGGGTCTTGTATCATAAGATTGGCTGAGAAGAAGCCATTTCTTTAAATAATGACGTCAATTATTCAGACACTTTAATTCTGAAAAATATAATGGATAATCTATTCTTAATTATTCCTGTAGAAAAGAGAAATGTCAAAGATAATATAATAGTTAACATTGAGTGCTTTTAATTTTTAATTTTTTTTTTGAGTAAAAGTAGATTTATTCAGAGAGATACTGTATCCATAGACAGAGTGCAGGCTGTTTCAGAAGGTAAGAGAAAGGCCACAAGGAGTGGGGCTTGGGTGCTCAGTTCGAAGTAAAAGTTACACACTGTAGACTGAATACGGGCCATCCTGCTGAGAAGGGAGAGCGGCCTATTGAGTGCCTTTTAAATGAGAAAACTGCTCTGTCTGCTTTCTGTGTATTAACTCAGTTAATCCTTACAACCACCATTTATGTAGGTTCTGTTATAAGCCCAACTGTAGATGAGGAAGTTGAGGCATGAGAGGGTAGGTTACGTGGTCAGGGCCGCACAGCCCGGAAGTGGTGGTCGAGGTCTGAAAACCCTGGCAGTTCAGCACCAGCTGCTTTCCGTTCAAAGTCCTGCCAGATTTGTACCAGGCCCCTGTATCTGCTGGTGAAGGAACAGTTAGGCTACTCTCTGCTGGGAACGGATGGTAGCTGGTTTCTGGCTCATGTAAGTTTAATTCTCTTAAACTACCTTAGGCAGCTTAGGCAGCTAGTGAAGTAATTGAAGGAAAAGTACCCTCTTAAAAAACAAAACCAAAAATAGTGTTAATGATGCATCACGTTCCACCATCAGAGACTTCTTACTTAAAGCATTATTTCTATTTTAATTAATTTATCTCAGTAGTGGTTTACACCTTAATATGAATGAAGGTATCAAATTTCTTTTCCTCAAAGACTTTATGACCAGGACAACTAGAAAATCCTGAGAAACTAGTCGCAAGAGCTCTGAAGGTAAACACTGCTAAACCCACAATTTTGTTTCAGGTTGGCCTTAACTGTGATCCTTATATGTGAAAAATAGGTAAAATTGCCTTGGAAGGCTACAATTTTATGAAACTACAATTTTATGAAAAAAGTGATTGTGTTGGATGTATTTTTTACTTTCTTGAAAAATGTTTTCGTATGAAACATTCAAACATACAAAGAAATAGAAAGTTACAATGAACCCCAATATATCCATTATCAAAATTCAGCAATGATCAAGATTTGGGCATATGTGCCATATCAGTTCTTTCCTTTCCTTCCTTCCTCATCTTTTCCTCTTTATTTCTTCCCTTCCTTCTAAAATTTTTAAAAGTAAAGCCCTAGACATTATTTCATCATTTCATTTTACTCTTAGGTACTTCAGTTTGCATCTCTAAAAAAACTGTACATTTTCTTACTTAACAATTACAGAGCCACTAATATTATTCCTTATAAATTGCTAATAATTCATTTATTATGTAGGCCATTGTAAATTTTTCCCAACTGTCCTAAAAAGTATACTTCACGGTGGGTTTGTTTGAATCAGTTTTGAATCAGTTTCTGAACAAAATACGAGGTTACATTTGGTTCTTCTGTCTCCTGAGTCTCTTCTAACCTGGAGCAGTTCCCTCTCCTGTGCTTTGCCTCATGACGCTGGCGTTGTGGGGGAAGCCTGGCCAATGTAAGCTGTAGAGTAGCCCATATTTAAATTAGACTGCCTCCTTGTCGCATCACTGACTGTGATCATCTACCTCACGTATTTCCTGTAAATGGAAGTTGTTTTTAGACGCTCCATTAGATTCAGGTTCAGTTTTTTTAGAAAAAAACTTTTTTGTAGGTGGTGTATTAGTTTTCTATTGCTGCCGTAGTAAATTACCACAAACTCAGTGGCTTAAAAACAATACACATTTTTTACTTTCAATTCTATAGGTTAGCAGTCCCACCTGGGCCTCACTAGGCTAAAGTCACGGTGTGGGCCAGGCTGCACCGCCTTCTGAAGGCTCTAGGGGAGAGTTTCCCTGCCTTTTCCAGCTTCCCGAGGCTGCCCACGCTCCTCAGCTCTGGGCTCTGCATCTCCATCTTCAAAGCTGGCAGGTGTGTCCTTCTCACGTGGCATCATTCTGAACGCTTCTCCCTCCTTCTTCCTGCTTTTAAGGACTGTTGTGATTACTGGGGCTCAGGTGGGTAATGCAGAATAAGCTCCTCGTTTTAAGGTCAGCAAATTAACACCCTTAGGATCATCTGCAGCCTTAATTCCCCTTTGCCGTGTAACCTGCCATATTCCCAGATTCTGGAATTAGGACACGGACCTCTTTGAGGGCAGGGGAGCAGGCATTTTCTGCCTTCCACAAGCGGTAATTCATTTAGAATCATATCAGAAGGCACATAATGTTTGGTTATCCCACTTGCTGGAATTTTCCCTCATTAGTTAGAAATACTGGATGTCCAGATATACGCTTCATACTGCTAAGGTAGGATGAACGCTTAAATATCTTATTTAAATTATCCTTTTTCAAAGGTGCACCCATGTTATGGCAGGTAATCTCTCTACTGAAAGCCTGCTCATTTGAATGCTAATCTCATCTAAAACAATACCTTCACACCTGGAATAATGATTGACCAAATTTCTGGGTACCGTGGCATAGCCAAGTGGATATTAGTTTAGGAAATGCTCCTCCTCTGGTGTGTCTCTCCATTACTGTCACACCAGTACCTCACTCGCAGCCCTTCTGACACCAGATGTGTGGGAGTTTTACCCACACCAAGCAGTTCTGTGATACCAGCTGGACGTCAGACAACTTAACTCAATTCTGACACTGCCTATGCGGAGAGAGCCTCAGACCCAGCAGGCTGAAAGCTCAGTCCCACGAGACCGTCGCCTCCTTCAGGTGTCAGTGGCAAGTCCAGGTTGTTCCTGTGGTTCTGAATAATCAGCTGTAAACAGAAGGTTCCCACAGTCACACAATTAATTTGCTAGAACAGCTCACAGAACTCGGGGGAGCAGGTCCCCTACTATTTACCTGTTTATTATAAAAGGATATAATAAAAGATATAAGTAAACATCCGGCCGAGGGAGAGAAGGCGCTTCCATGCCCTCTCTGGCTGCGCCCCTCTCCCAGCACCTCTGTGTGTTCCTCAGCGCAGAAGCTCTCCAAACCCTGTACTTTGAGGATCTAAGCCACCCAGTCTATGGCATCTTTATTATAGCAGCCTGAACAGGCTAAAAGTGGGGATTGTGAAATATTACTTATCCTTCTCCTTTTTTCAGGTCAGAACTGCATGGAAATTATTTCAAAATAAAATTTGACTTTTTTTTCCTTTCCCCTTTCCTGCTCACCTTTCTCCCACTCAACTTTTCTTCCTTCCTACTTTTTCAAAATACTAGGAAGCGAACTAATGGCATTTAAGCTTTAGGGGCCCCACTTGCACAAGCTCCCTGCAAAGCTCTTGTAGGGTCCCTAGGAATGTGTCTACTTGGGTATGTTTTTGTAAAGTTTGCAGAAGTGAGAAATTTTGACCACAGGTGACCAAGTCTCTCTTTCTCCTTAGTCAAATGTCCCCTCATATCTCATGGCATTGAATGGCTCTAGGCAATTTGGGGATTTAACCACAGTGAAGCTGAGTTCAGGATACAGTAGTTTGGGTTAGCAAGGTATATTTATTGGCTTGAAGTCACTTCTGCATCTAGATAAGTTTCTTCTCCCTGTCCTGGTGTAGGAATGGCTTCTGGGAATACTTCACTGATTCTTCCTACAAGGTGACATGAAGGGGTAGGGGTCAAGTTCTCACCACTAGACCACTGAAAGTACTTGGATAGTGAAGGACGCACATACAACAGAAAACAGACGCTGCAGTTCTCAGGGATGCCAAGTCAGAGTGAAAGGAATATTCTCAGTAAAGAAGAGCATACATTTATAAATACAAATTTGTCCCTTCTGGTGAGAATCATACATAAGAGAATTTATCAGAATTCCTGTATTTATAACCTTTGTTTATTATACTAGTCAGTTTTCCAGAAATTGTAGCTTGTTGTGATTTCTCATTCTAAATAATCACTTTCATATGAAATAAGTAAATAAATGAACGAATAAATAAATAAATAAATAAGAGCAGCCTTGCCACATACAACTATTTCAATCGTATTCACAATAGTATATCTTCTTGATGTTTATTTTTATTTTGTCTTGTAAAATAAGAACATTTGGGCTACTTTGAGAAAGAGCAAAGAAATATTTATGCAGCAGATCCTTTTTGGAGAGAATAAAAATGATTTATAAGTATTTATTATTGCCAGTGAAGGTCTTAATGAAATATTTTCCCTGCAAAAAAATGAGGCTATAATGTTCCTCTGGCCTTACTTTAACAAAATAAGACACTTTATTTTACTTATTTACTTATTTTACTTACTTTAAGCAGAATAAAGGCACTAACCAGAATCATGATGGCTCAACAAGATTTATGAGTAGATCTCTTCTACTTTAGGTCACATTGAAACAAACATACTATCTTCAGAAAAAATTAGGTACTATAAAATCTAATTGGAATATATAGTCCTTAAGCACATTTTAAATATCATAATTAAGTGCCCAGACCACCTAGGCTAAAAACGATTGTGTTTTCCCTCAACAGATAATTTTTATTTCATAGTTTCAACCTGGAAGACACTTTCACCGATTTCAGGGGTGACTTCAGCATCTGAATACAGCCGTCAAATCTATGCTTGCTGTGGTGGTGAATATACGTAGGCTGCCTGGAGGTCTAAATAGGAGCTAAACAGCTTGGCATATTCCGGGTGCTTCAGGGCAAAGTTCTTAAAGGCCCTGTAGGAAATGCACGCTGAGTTCTGTCCGGCTATCTCCCAGAAGAGCCGGGAAACATCAAGATCTGGCACTCCAAAAGCTGCCCGAAGTATAGCAGCCAGCTCCTGCTGGGTTATGAAACCGTCATCGTCAAGATCAAACAGTCGAAATGACATCTGCAGAATCTTTGCAGTGTTGGCAGGATTGCACAGGACAGTGAGACCTATCACATACTCTCTGAAGTCTATGCTGCCATCATTATTCCTGTCAAAGAGGGCAAAAAGTTGTCTCAAAGGCTCTGAAATTGGAAGTTTTAGATAATTTGCAAACTCTGTGATTCCTATCTTACTTCCTTTGGAGGCAGCTGCCATTGCAGCATATTCATCCAAATGCTGATGAATATTATCCCAATCTAACTTTAATTTCTGGTTAATTTTTGTAAATTCCACCAAACCGGCTTCCATGGGTAGTTGAAGGCTACCTGCAGAAATCATGAGTTTGCAGTCTTCGTAAGTGTGGTCTGTCACAGGCACCCCAAGAGCATTTGCCATGACGATCCTCACTGTATTGGCAAAAAGGATGGTTTTTTTTTTTTCTTGGTCATTTGGGATATAAACAGGCATGAACTCAACTTCTACCCTGGTGAAGAGCTGACTCAGAGTCAACACACAGGCCTGGAAGCCTGTAAACCCCTGCCAGGTCCAGGTCACTGTGTCCAGGGTGTTTGGGTACCTCAGCAGCACCGGCTGCACAGGGACACCTGGAGAGAAGGCCCCTAGTCGGAAAGTGACCAGGCAGGTGCGGTTGGTGCACACTCCTTCCGGGAAGAGCAGGATCTGGGGCCACTTCCCGCCAGATGTCACCCGCTTCAGGATTTCTTCCCGGGTGTTCCTCCTGGAGTTGGGGTCATCTCGGGCCGCAAGCACTGGCTGCGTCGACAGTAAGAACTTCCCAGCCACGGGGATATGCACATTTTGACTCGCAGAGACCACCGAGGGTAACCCTGCCACGACGCAGGCGGCTGCATCAAAGAAAGAGGAGTGCGGCGCCGTGAGGAGGATGCAGGCCTCGTCTGGGGTTGCCTTTTTCCCTTTCACTTTAACCAGGAATCCTGCTAAAAAAATTGTCACCTGAAACAAGAACTTGAGGGCTGGTCGCACCAGATTTCTTCTCCAACTCTTGGCGGGCCTGCTTGGGTGGGCAGGACGGCCGATGGTGAAAAGCACGGTGACCGGCCGGAGGAGCAGGAAGAGCAGGGCGCTGCAGGCCCCCCGCTCGGGCACGAGCACGGCGCCCAGCAGGACGGCGCAGGCCCAGCGCCTCGCGCCAAAGTGCGAAGTGCGTCTGCTGCCTGAAGGCGCTGGGTGCAGGGACTTCCTCGCTGCTCCGCTGAGCGCGGATTTCGGCACCGCAGTCTCAGAGTCCGGTGACGACTGTGCCATGAGGCCGGCCGGCCCGCCGTAGCCTCAGGGTGCGTGCAGCCGGGATCCGGAGGCGGTCCCCAGGGCGCACCCCTTCCCAGTGTTTAAATGCTCTTTCTGTTCACACGTAATTAGAGCTCTCAGAGGCAACTGTGGATTAATAGGAGATGCTGTGTTACCTTTAAAATCAGAAAAACCAAAAATGGTAAATGATGTAACAGGAGAATTAGAGTCGTATCAACAGTATAGTCATTCTTGCTTGTTGTAAATGGCCTCCTTTCAACATATACGCTTAGTAAATTCGTTTCACGTAACAATTTCTGACGTTTATGTTAAGCGTATATTATATGCCTACTAAGGATATATTAAATAGGTGAATATTTATTAATCACAACTTTTAAATTTAAATGCCATCACCTGTCAGGTTTACTCACCGTGAGATGCCTTGGCAGGTGGTGAGTCAAATTCAGATACTCTCCCTGCAAATTGACTTCTGCACAGACAGTACTGTGTCTTTATGCCTAGAGGTTTAACTGATGGCACCCTTGAGTCTTTACGTCTGTTACAAGCACTCTTTTACATCCTTTGAAATTAGACAACATCATGATCATAGGCCAGAATTAGCCATGGACATTTGACTCTTTTCTTAATATTGGTCCACATGAACCCGTCAGCTTTCCAAACTGATGTAAGTAATGACAAAAAGGCCCCTTTCACAGAATCAGGTTTTCATTAAAATAAGTCGGGATTACTTTGTTGTGATCCCACACAAGGTCAGTTAGTCCCGTTCCTTCTTTAATCGCTGCCCTTTGGAAGGGGAAGGGATCAAGAGGGGGGCGTGATCAAAGTCCATGTGAACCAGGCTCTCTGCTGTACCTTGTAGCATTTGCACCTGGGACAACCGTGTATCAAATATTCCTGTTCACTAATTGCTAATTTAAATTCCTTTTCCTAGAATTAAAAGTCAAATTATAGGTTTCTGAGAGATGTTTCTACCTATCGAACACACCAGGTTACCCATAAAACAGGAAGAGCAACGTGGATACCAAAGGCTGTTGAACAGCATGCAGGCTAAGTGGAAAGCTTACGGGCTTTACAGCCAGACGGATCGGGCCAGATCCTGGTTCCAGCCTTTATGCTGAGGGCACTGGCCTGTCTCAACCTCACGTCTCTGAAGTGGTGACGCTCCCTACCTTGCGATGTTTGTTATGAGGCACAAGTATAAAGTATGTAGAAAACTGGGCTTTTATTAGTAAATTCACATTGCTAGGATACAATGATGAGAATTCTTCGGGACATTCCACTTCCCTCTGTTGCTATCAGTACTACGCTTAGTGAGGGAAACACTCCTCTCACCAACTTAGTCTTGCTTGGGAACACAGTTGCAGTCCCTCAGGAGCCGTGTTGTGCCCCGTGCCAAAGCAGAGCGACCCAAGAGAATGAGTGGTAATCCGTTGAGCTGTTTCATTCTCTGTTCTGTAACTCCTCCCACTCTTACTCGTAATGTTCATTACAACTTTTGCATGCTTGCCTAATTTAATTGCATTCTGTGTATGCTTCTTAAGGGAAGGATCCACATTAGCATGTCGTCTTTTTCCCCTATTTCCCCAACAGTGCCTAGCGGTGTGTCACTTATGTTATTTATTCATTAAGCAAATATCTGAGTTTCTATGAGGAGTCAATACTGGCTACATGTCAGTTAATAAAACAAAAATCTCTGCCCTGTGGAGCTTAGGTTCCAGTGCACGTAGGAAGTACAGTGTTCAATTCTCCTTGAATTTAATGGAGGCAAAGGATATTTTGATCCTTTTCCTAAATGTCTCACCAATTTAGCTAGAGAATTAAGGCAAGTAACTTAGTGGCTGTCACTCCCTACATTGTTTAATAAATACGTGTGTGTGTACAAGAGTCCTCATGTTATCTTGTTACACCCCCGTGTAAGTAGTGTCTACGCCCATGTTACAAATGCACATTCATCCTGTCATACGTGCCTTTAAACTAATAATGAAACTATAAACCCAAGAGATTTGATCATAGAATTTTTTAATGGTTAAAAACTAGTAAAAAGAACTTTCAAACAATAAAAGGAAAATTTCTACCACTGCAGGTTTACCTTTTAATATGGTACAGCTAATCTTTAATATACATTTGTAAAAGGCACCATATGTCAACAGGGCAAATAATGCAAGAAACCAAAACTAAGCCACTTTCTCCAATTTCCTTTTTGTACAAGTTTATACATTTTAAGGCAGATGCTTATCTGTGCAAAATACAGCAGAAGAAAATCAACATTAGATTACAAGTTCACACATACTCAGATTTTTTTCAATACCATTTGTCAGGATATTTGCTTATGATAAAACATATTAAAATAGTTTTTTTCCTAGTGAAGTTTGAAGACGTTGATGAACAATTAAAAAAATTATTTAGAGATTTCATTGCAGACCCCTCAAAGAAGATATAGAAAAGTCAATCTTTTTTCCTCGTTTCTTCTTTTAGAAATGTCCATATCAATTTGTTCACTATGTCAGGTTGTTCTTGCTGGAGCCAATGACTGGCTTCTGACAAAATAGTTAGCCTGAAATAGTTTTTAACATAAATCTTTGTGACTTCAGCCATCTCAACCTCCATAAATGCGTCTTTCTCTCCCCACAGTAGTAGTGTCGGAGTGGTCACCATGTGATGTTTGAGAGGCAGGCAGCTATAAAAACAAAACACGTGGGCTTGAGACTCATTGTAAAAGTTAAAATAACATTTTCCTCAAAATGTTGCTTTAGGCCATACATTTTTAAAGAGGGCAATATCACCACCAAAGGGGTGAAAATTGGTTCTTGGGAGAGTAAAAATGACTTACTCTTTTTATATAAAAACTATGAATATACATATAGTACATAAACAGATGTTAAAATTTCATGAGGTGGGGGCAATTAGGAAAAAAATGTCTAAAAAGGCTCCTTAGGGAAGTGATGATGAAAAATGGTTGACATAAACTGCATTGGGCAATCAATCTATACAATAAAAAATTTAAAGGGCTATTTAAGAAAGGGCCTGATGAAAGTTTTAATTGGATGAGGCTAGCAAATTTATAATGAAGGCTATAAATTAAATATGAAATTCATCACTATGAGGAATAATTTGCTTTAAAAGAATTTCTGAATAGTGTGATGAAAGGGAGCTTTAAGCAGTGTTACTGTTTAAATATATTTTAAATTGTTTGTTGGATAGCCTAATGCATTTTATGTGAAAACTGCAGCTGAAAAGTCAGAAACTATATATGGAATGAGCCTTAATGTTACATGATATTATATTTATTTTGCAACAAGATTCTTGTTAAAATACAAAGTTCTTATTATGCATTTTCCTAAGTACAAAAAAATATAAAGAATAAAGTCATGCATAATTCCATCATTAAGAGATAACCTTTTGGTCATTTTCTATGAATTAGTTGAAACTGTAAGTACAATGCAATAAATATCCACAGTTTATGTAAAACATACACATGCAAACTTCATATTAAATTATAACTACTTTTTTGTTTCAAAAAGTTTTTCAAAAATATTTATAAAACATACTATTTTACGGTATAATAATCCATAAATGACTTGACTGTCCTTGAATAACTGAATATTCAGATTATAGCATTGCTTAAAACAAGGGGATGTTTAAGGCGATGCTATAATGAGCATTTTGTCCCCAAATCTTTGTTGGCATTTCAGGTAACTTCTTCAGGCTAGAGTCCTGGAACTGGTATTGCTGAAGACTATAAATATTTTTAAAGCTTCTGACACCTTCTGCCAGGGTGTTTCTCAGAAAGGTGGGATGGTATTAATTACACCATGTGGACTAAGCACGAGAATGAACATCTAAGTAGGCACTCTCCAGCACTGACTTACATCTTCCCTCGTTACCTTGTGGCTGCCTGGGGTGGACAGGGTGCTGCCGGAACGTGCAGGATGTCACATATATTCACCCAAGGACTTAGCTTTTGACCCCCATACAAGTGGCCATCATTTTGTTATCATGCTCCTAAAAATTAAGTTCTTTCCGAATGGGCAAACTGATAAGAAAATATATCTATACTTAATTACTGACACATGGATTGCTATACAAACTTGAAAGCCATTTAAGTTTTGGAGCTTATAAAATGTTCAAAACCAAAACATTTTCTACCAGCTACCTGCATATTTAACAGTGTGTGAGCATGTACTCGTTGAATCAGCAAGGTAAGGGGAGTTTAAAAAGACTTCAGCAAAAAAATAAATAAGAAGACTCTTGGTCAAAAAAGCAAAGAGAAATATAAATTCTTCACCAGATCAAATTAGGGGTTAAAGGGAGGAGTTTCCAGAAAACTAAAAGAAAAGCATTTTCTCTGGTCCTGAGGTTTCAAACTGCTAAATTTCCCATGAAATATGTCATATAAAATAAAGTACATACAGCGTGGTGACCGTAGTTAATGCTACATTGCATGTCTGAGAGTTGCCAAGAGAGTATCTTAAAAGTTCTCATCACAAGTTTAACCACGTGCGGTGACAGAAGTTGACCAGACTCACTGGGGTGACTACTTTGCAATACATACAAATATCAAATAATTACTTACACACCTGAAGCCAGTATAATGCTGTATGCCAATTATATTACAGCATAAAGAAATAAATACATTAATGAATAAAACAAGGTAAAACATTAAACATTTTAAGAATGTAGGTTTTAGTATATTAAGCTAAAGAACTTAATGGAAAACATCTGATAAAATATTTCTGACTAAAAATATACTTATTTTTATAATCATCTTAGTAAACACAGAAACAATTTGAACAACCCAAAAACCTGTAATAGCAGTAACAATTATTGTTCTAAATTGCTAATCACTTACCTTATCAAAATGTGCTTTAACACACCGACTTCAAAGTAGTCTGAATTGAACATGTTACTCCTCCAAGCTGAGTTACCAGCGGGTTTGTAAGTATTGAGGCAGCAGTTCCCAGAGTGTTACATAACCCATCATTACTTTATGTAAATACTTAACGACTTTGATTAAAAAGACAGTGGAGGAAACAGTACGACCCGCATACCCAACCACTCAGCTCAAGAAATAAAACAGTGTAAATGTCAGGACGCCTTCCTGCTTGCCTCCGCTCGAGCCCTTTCTTTCCTCACCTTACCCTAAGGCAGTGGTTCTCAGTGTGCTCACCTGCGACCTTGTCAGAAATGCCAGTCCTGGGCCGCATCCCATACTTACTAACTCAGAAATGATGGGGCGGGGCCGCCAGTCCGCTTTAACAAGCCTCTTGGTGATTCTGATACAAGCCACAGTGAAGGACTTTGGCCTCGGGAGTAACGACTGGGTTGGATTTGGTTCCTACCATCCTCATGGATGTTCGAGGACTTTCTGTATGTGTTTGGATACCTTTCGTCCATTCCTCTAGTTTCCTTAAGGAGAGGCTTTCCTCAGACCCCCCTGGCTCCGTCCCTGATCGCTGAGCGGTGGCTGCTGATCCCCGCTCCTGGCCTGGGAGGGTTCATCAGACAGCGTGTCTTGAGGGCGAGAGACGGAACTCTCTCCCCATCTCTACCAGACTCCTGGGAGGCAGTGACCTCAGGGGCAGAGGAGACTGAGTTTGCTCTGCAAACCTCCCCCCGCGCGATCAGCTCCAGAGTCTAGGCCGGCAGCAGGGAGTCAGCAAGACCGTTTAGTTCTCACATTAAGCCATAGCCTTCAGTCTATCCTTTATCAGTAATGAAGGTGATATTTTGGTTTTCCTCTGCTGAGAAATTTTGTTTGACTTCTCAACTGGCTCAGAAATTGGGCAGAAAGAGATGCTATTTGTCAGATCTCCCCAAATACAGTGCGTATCTTTTTGTAAACAATATACAGAGATGTATTTTGTAATTTTAAAACTTTATTAAATAGCATCATATTGCACATACCCCTCCATAACCTGCTCTTGTGCCTAAGATTATATTTTTAAGATTTATTTATTGATGAGTACATACTTCATTTATTTTCACTCTTGCATAGAATTCCATCATATGACTATACCACAAGTGACTCATTCTCTTATTATTGAACATTTAAAATTTTCCAGTTATTTTGATAATTCAAATAATACGGAACGCCTTCTTGCACATGTCCACTCATGCTCATGTGGAAGTTTTCTTACAGCATATCCCCCAATGGAATTGCTTCCTCGGAGAATATGCGCATCTTCAATACTACTTGATATTGTCAAGTTGTTTTCCAAACTGATTATACGCTCCACAAGCAGCAATAAGAATTCCCTTTTCTCCACATCATTGCCAACACTTGTTCTCAAAAGTTTAAATGTTCCCCATCAAGTGAGTGTGAAATACTTTGTTTACCTGATGCGGTAGAAATCGTTCCCCAGAACTTTTTCCCTTTCACCATCATGATAGAAAATCCAATTTTTAGCTGGACAAAGGGCCACCCAGAGTGGAGCCTGACTACATTTCCCAGGGTTCTTGCAGCAAGGCGACGATATGAGAAATACTCTGAGCAGCTTCTAAGCTGTGTCCAGCATGCCCTCCCCTTCCCTTTCCCACTTTCCACTGACTGAGATGCAGATGTGTTGTTAAACCATCTTGGACCACACAGATAAGGGCAATGCCCCAGGGAGGGCAGGATAACAAGACAGAAAAGGCCTCGGTCTCTGACTGAAGAGTGACATAACATCGTTGATGATTTCACAAAGCACAGCCACCACATCAGCCTAGACTTCTACTTGTGAGAGAAATACACCTACAAGACGTAAAACCCACGTCTGTGTCCGACTGCTAACGTGGAGCGTCTCTCATGTTACTGACCATTAGACCCCTTTTCTGCAAACTGCCTTTTCACGTCCTTTGCTCATTTTTTTTTGATTGGACTATCTTTTCTTTATTTATTTGGTGGCATTCTTTATGAACCCTAGATATTACTGATTCATGATTAATTCATGATTGGCTGTGCACTGCAAATAACTTCTCCCCATCTGAGGTTGCCTTGTCATTTTATGGTATCTTTTAAGATACAAATGTTTTTAATTTTAATATAGTCGTAAAGTCTCCATGTTCTGAGATGTTTGTGTATTATTTGAGAATTTTCTCCTACCCGAGGTCATGGAAACTTTCTCCCATATCATCTTTTAGACATTTGAATGTTTTGCTTATATCATATTTAGGTTTTTTATTCCACTAAGGTTTATTTTTTGTTTGGTAAAAGATAGGGATCTAATTTCATTTTATTCCATATGGATAGTCAGTTGTTCCAACAAAATGTGTTCCCATTTTGTCAAAATTCTCAAATTCATTAACATAAAATTTGTATTTTAATGTGTTATGTTTGCACTTAAGTCTATTCTCTCCTTCTTAATGTTGTTTCCTCAGGCCCTTTTTAAACCAGTCTTGCCTGAAGTGTATCTGCGTCCGCGGTCCTCAGGGAGCCTGCCTTCGGTTTTGCTGACGTGCTCTGCTGTGCCTTTGTTTTCATTGTACCACTTTCTGCTTTTTATCTAATTTAAATTATTTCCCTCTAATTTATTTTTGTTTACAATGTAGTCCTTTTCATAATGTCTTTCAAAAATTTTTTTATTTTTAAAATTTTATTTATTTTTATTTATTTTGGGGGGGGAGGGAGGGAGGAGGTAATCAGGTTTATTTATGTGTTTGTTTAATGGTGGCACTGGGGGTGGAACCCGGGACCCTGTGATGGTCAGGCACGAGCTCTACCACTGACCTACACCCTGCCCCCTTTCTCATAATGTGTTGAAGTTTTAGCTCACTAATTTCCAATCTTATTTTCTAATATGAGCATGAAAAACTATAAATATATTTCTTCCTAAGTATTGTTTTAACTGTATCCCACATGTTTTAATACTAACTTTTTTCTGAGTTTTTACTAATTTCCAATATGATTTTTTGATCCATGAGTAATATAGAAGTTTTAAAATTTTCTGAATATGTTGAATTTTCTGAAAGTCTTGTTAATTTCTAACTGCATTGTGTTCAAAGAACACAATCTGTATGACATCGAGCCTTTGGTTAAGACCTGCTTTATAGTCCAGTGTGTAAAATCAATCTTTGTAAATCATCTATGTGCTTAAAAATATTGTATATTTTCTAATGTGGGGGTATAAGATTCTAGAATTGATCATCAGACCAAAGATGTTAATTGGTTGTTCAAATCTTCTATATCCTTTTAAAATTTTTTCCGCCTGATTGATCAACTTTCTGAGAGAGGTGGATTAAAATCTCTGACAGTAATTACGGCTATGCCATTCTTTGCTTGTAAGCCTGTCAGTTTTTGCTTTATTATTTGGTGTCTTGTTATAAGTCTAGACCTTCAGAAATCTTTTTGCAGGCTTCTCCTATAGCTAGTCCAATTCCTGGTCTTTCTGGTTTCTTGGCTTCAAATTTTGGAGAGTCTTTGGATGAGAATACGGTCCTGGGGAGACGTCGTAAATTTTGTATCTGAGTATAATGTACTGTACTTTATTTGTAGTCATTATATATTGTATAACCTTGTCTTTTTTGTCCTATACATTTTATAACCTTGTTTTTAATGATGTTCTTGACCTTGATTACCCACGTAAAGAACAATCAGAGGGTGTCAGCCGAGTTTCCAAAAGTTTTGCACTAGACTTAACCTAAACAGTCTAGTTTAAAACCATCTTTTACCCTTATGAAAAATTGGGAATTTTGACCTTCACAGGCCTCCTTTTTTCCTTCTCTCTCTCCATGCTAATTAACAGGAGTCTACAGCTGACTCTTGGGAATGCAGGTCCTCCTAATGAGCGATTGTTAGTAAAAGAATCTCAGAAAGATGAGAATATTTTCCATCTTTCTTGTAGCTACTTAAAACATACTGTTTTGTATCACAAAGCTAGCTCTGATAAAGGAATAAACTGAGAATGCTTCAAAACTATCATTCTTGTCTCCTGTCCAAAATTAAGACTTGCATGAAAATGTGTTATTCTATTTTCTCTTATAATAACTCTATTTACAAATGTCATTTGTGAAAAACAAACAACAAATGAAAAACATGGACTTCAGACAAGGTTGCCACAGTCTATAAAGTGTAACCTGTAGCCTCTGCAATGGGTCTGCCTTTTTAATCATTGCCTTGCTTGATAAATAACCTACAAATACCTTTTAAATCAACATGTCTAGTTTGCCAAAGATATACGCATATATTTACACTTGTAAATTCTGTTGTTAGTCAAAGAAAGAAGATCTGGATTTACCTCTTCTCCCCTCATTCAGTCTCAAAGATGCCATATTCAAAGAATTTGAGAGGTTTTTGTTTTATTTAAAGTAACGCCCACTACAATTTGTTTCCATCCTCTTACTTTCAACCTTCTGTGTCCTTATGCTTTAATTATGACTCAATCCAACCTGGTATTTTAGCTTTTGACCGACGTTTACTGAGCTTCCTGACAGGCTGGAACTCTTTCTGCCGTCCTGCTCCGAGCTTTCTGTTCACCCTGCTTTGCTTCCTTTTCTCCTTTCCTGCCTTCTTTTGAAGTGAGTTTTCTTGTCTCTTCTACTGGTTTGGAAGTAACACATTCCATTTCTCTTATTTTATTTTACTAGAAATTTATTGCATATATTATATATGAGTGATTTCTCTCTGTCTGCCTCCTATCAATCTACCTACCTAGTATTTACCTGTCTCTATGATTTATAATTCTATTGTTCGTGTAAAATATAACCTGTCTTTTGTATTTTCACTTACTTATCTCTCTAAGCTATATTCTGGGTAACTTTTCCCAGATCTGTCATCTAGTTCATAATTCTCTTTAGCTTGCCTGAGCTGCTGTTTAACTCACTCAGGGACTCTCAGATTTCAGCAACATGCTTTTCATCAGCAGAAGTTCTTCTGGTTCTTTTCCAGCTCTTTTCAGTCTGTCTTGATATTTTCTTACACTTTTCTCGTATCTTTTACTTTTTCATTTATTTAATGACTTAAACTTACTTTGTAGTCTCTGCTAGTTCTATTATTTGAAATTTGCAGGAGTTCTGCTGCGACTGTATCGTGACTCACTACAGTGGGCTGGTATTTTCTGCAGTTCGGATGATCAGCATCCTCAGGGGCTTTATCTGTGGGAATGGTGTGTCTGAGTTGAGATGTGTCCTCCAGAGAGATTCCGTCTTTGCTCCTGCCAAGCTTCCTAGGCAGTGTTACCAGCCTAAGATGATGCTAAAAAATATTTTCCCCCCAAGAATTTTAGTATTACGCAGGCAGCATAAATTCAAGCCCATGAATCTTTTTAAGGCAGGCTGTGGCTGCTAATTCTCAGGGGAAATCTTTTTCTCCTGGGTAGAATCCAAACCCAAATACACAAATCTCCATGTCTTACCTTTCACACTATACTTTCTCCCTAGACAATATCTTCTGAAACAAAAGTCTCATTTGTCTCTGTCAGTGACTCCAAGATTTGACATATCTTCATCCCAGAATCTTTCCTCTGAGTTCCAGACTCCCGTATCCAACTGCCTATTTGAATATCTAAGGCACGACCTCAAACTCAGCTAGTCTAAGATCAATAAAATTCAAGGCCTTCCCCTCAGCACTAGTTCTCCTATAGTGCGTTCTCCCTCAGTGAGGGGATGACCACCCACACAGCTGTTCACGCTAGGCATTCAGGAGCCATCCTCAACATCCCTCTTCTTGTCCTTCCATCCAGCCCATCACCAACCCCTGTCAACCAACCTGTTAAACAGCTCTTAAACCCACCCACTCTCCCCATCTCCACTGCCTTCACACTAGTTCAGCCTGCCAGCATCTTCAGCCTGGCCTGCGGCAGTTTCCCCACGTTCGCCCCTCCAACATAGTCTCCATATTGAGTAAATACATCCAAATACAAACTGAAGCATTTCTTTTTTCTGCTTGAAATTCTCATTCACTGGCTTCACATTTGTGGCTCTCAAGTCTTTAATATGGTCTACCTGGCTCTGCATAACCAGCCCGCTGCCTCCCTCTCAGACCCATTCTCATTCCACTCTCTTCTTTGCACTTCCTGTGCTCCGCCACACTGGCCCTCATTGTGTTATTAAAACCACAACCCTCCATCTTCCCACACAGCTTTGGAAGATGCTGTTTTCTTTTTCTGGAATGCCAGTCTCCCCCCAAATTTATCTAGTCAATACCAAACTCATCCTTAACTTCTATGTCCAAACATCATTTCTTCCATTCTTACTCCTTCCTCTCCAAGTCCTTATGTTAGTTTATAACCTGTATTCATTCCTGCAGTTGTCTGCTTATTGCTATTTTCCCTTCTCAACTACAAGTTTCGTGAGATCAGAGACCTTGCCTAATTTTGCTTGTTACTGTATTCTGAGTGCTGACATAGCCCAGAACACAGAAAGTGCTTGATAAACATTTCTTAACTGAAAAATGATCATTAAAAAATAACTAAAAATACACATCTATTCAAAATAATCCAAAGGGAGAAAAGAAGTGGATAGAGTTATGGTTAAAACAAGTGACAGCACAATTATATATCCTCCCAGTTTTAATCCCTTTTAAATTTTTCTTTTAAAATAATATTATTATTATTTTTAAAAATCCATGTCATGTCATTTTTATCTCTCTTGGTTTTGGTCTCCTGTTATTGATTATACACAGGTTTCAAATATTTTTTTCCTCTTTTCTCCTTTTTAAAAGGTTTTTAAGAGACATCTCAACCCGACTGCTATTCTGCTTCAACTTGCTCTTCAATTATTCATTATACACTGCTTTCAAACCTCTTCTTCTCCCCCTTTTCAAAATTCTCTCTCTATCATATCTTTTTTTAATCTGTTCTATTTTTTATTACCTTTTAAATTTCTACTTTCTAAACAATTGTATATGCTTCTAGTTTTAATTCCTTTAAAATTTTTCTTTTAAAGTAGTTATATTATTATTTTTTTTTTAAAATCCACCTGATTTCATTTTCATTTCTTTTGGGTTTGATCTCCTGATATTGATTATAACTAGGTTTCAAATATCATTTTTTGATCTTTTTTTCCTTTTAAGAGTTTTTAAAAAAAGACATCTCAACTTGAATGACAGTCTGATTCAAATTGCACTTCTATAATTGATGATACACTGTTTTCAAACCTTTTTTTCTCCCTTCTTTTAAAATTCTCTTTCTCTCTCTCTCTTTTTATTTTTTAAGTTTTATTCCTACACAGGCATTAGATAAATAAATAAACTCCTTTAAGGACCACAATAGATAACTGATACTCCATAAGCCACAGTACCAGAGAAATATGAGCAATATGAAGAAGCAGAGGAACCACTCCCAATTAAAAGATCAAGAGAAATCCCCTGAAAGCACGATCAAGGAATAGACACTGATGGCCTACTAGATCAAGATTTCAAAAAAGGACTGATCAAAGTACTGAAGGAACTAAAAGAAATAGTGTTTAGAGATGTAAAATATGTCAAAAATGAAATCGAGGCTATAAAGAAGAGCCAAGTAGAACTGGTAAACTCATTGGCTGAGATGAGAACGGATCTAAAGGCTGTGCAAAGCAGACTAGATAATGCAGAGGAACGAATTAGTGACCTAGAAGACAGGACAACAGAAAGCACCCAATCAGAACAATTGCAAGAAAAACAAATGAAAGCAACATAAGGGCCCTATGGGATAATATAAAGCGTGCCAATCTTCACATAATAGGGGTCCCAGAAGGGGAAGAAAGATCAAAGGGGATTGAAAAGATTTTTGAAGAAATTATGACTGAAAACTTCCCAAACTTAAAGGTATCAGATATCCAAGTATAGGAAGTTCAAAGGGTCCGAAAGAGGAAGAACCCAAACAGACCCACACCAAGACATATCATAATCAAGATGGCCAGAGTCAAGGATAAAGAAATGACCCTAAAGGCAGCAAGAGAAAAGCAAAGAGTGAGTTACAAGGGAACCCCCATAAGGCTCTCAGCTGATTTCTCTACACAAACACTACAGGCCAGAAGGGAGTGGTAAGATATATTCAAAGCCCTGAATGAAAAAAAGATGCAGTCTAGGATACTTTATCCAGCAAGGCTATCCTTTAGGATAGAAGGAGAGATAAAGAATTTTATCTTTATCAAGCAAAAACTAAAAGAGTTTAGCAACACTAAACCCATGCTAAAAGAAATATTGAAAGGTCTTCCCTAAATAGAACAGCAGCAGGATGCTACAGAAATGAGAAACTCACAACTGGAAAGGTGATAACTCATGAATTACAAATAAACATGAAATTGTAAAAGAAGACATCTAAATCATTAAGAGTGGGAGAGGGAAGCAAGAAAATTTTTTTTTCTTTTTTAAATTTTTTGTTTTCAGTAGGATGGGTTAAAGATATAGTAATGGGCTAATAGACTTACAGAAAAGGGTAACCACAAGCCAAAAACTTACAAGGGAGTCACAAAAATTAAATAAAATCCATGATAATACAAAGGAAAATTACCAAACCACAAAAGGAAGAAGAAAGGAACAAAGAGGAAATACCAAATCAACTGCAAAAATTTGTTCAAAATGACAATAAACACACATCTATCATTAATTACTGTAAATGTTAATGGACTAAATGCTCCAGTCAAAAGACATAGAGTGGCAGACTGGATAATAAAGCAAGAACTTTCAATATGTTGCATACAAGAGACCCACTTTAGGGAGAAGGACACATATAGATTGAGAGTGAAAGGATGGAAAAGGATATTCCACGCAAGTGGAAAAGCCAAAAAAGCAGGTGTTGCAGTACTGATTTCAGACAAAATAGACTTTAAAACAAAGGCCATAAAGAAAAATAAAGAAGGACATTTTATAATGATTAAAGGAGTGATACAAAAAAAAATAAAGGAGTGATACTAGATGAGGATATTACACTTGTTAATATATATGCACCCAGTATAGGAGCACTTAAATACATAAAACAATTACTAACAGAGATAAAAGGGGATATTGATGGGAATACAATCATAGTTGGAGATTTTAACACATTAACATCACTAGACAGATCTTCCAGACAGAAAATAAATAAGGCAACAGAGAAACTAAATAATACAATAGAAAAATTAGATTTGGTGGATATTTTCAGAGCATTACACCCCCCAAAAATAGGATATATTCTTTTCAAGTGCACATGGAACATTATCTAGGGCACAAAAGAAACCTCAACGATTTTAAGAAGATAGAAATTATCTCAAGCATCTTTACTGACCACAATGCCATGAAACTAGAAATCAACAACGGAGAAACAAAGGAGAAAAAAAGGAAAGCATGGAGATTAAACAGTATGCTATTAAAAAACCAATGGGTAGATAAGGAAATCAAAGCTGAAATTAAAAAATACTTTGAAACAAATGAAAATGAAAGCACAACCACACAAAATTTATGGGACACAGCAAAGGCGGTGGTAAGAGGGAAGTTTATAGCGATACAGGCCTTCCTCAAAAGAGAACAATCTCAAATAAACAATTTAACCCACCAACTAAAAGAACTAGAAAAAGAAGAACAAAAACCCCCAAAAGGCAGCAGAAGGAACGAAATTATAAAGATCAGGGAGGAAATAAAATAGAGATTAAAAAACCATAGAAAAAATCAATCAAACCAAAAGCTGGTTTTTTGAAAAAGTAAATAAAATCGACAAACCTCTGGCCACACTCACAAAGAAGGAAAAAGAGAGAGCACAAATAAGCAAAATAAGAAAGGAAAATGGAGAAATTACAACAAATAAAATAGAAATACAGACTATCATACGAGAATATTAAGCAAAACTATATGGAACCAAACTGGATAACCTAGAGGAGATGGACAAGTTTCTGGAAACATACAGTCCACCGAGACTGAATCAAGAAGAAACTGACCACTTGAACAAACCGATCACTAAAAGTGAAATCGAAATAGCAATAAAAAAAAACCTCCCTACAAATAGAAGTCCAGGACCGGATGGCTTCACTGGGGAATTCTACCAAACATACAAAGAAGAACTCACACCAGTCCTTCTCAAACTCCTCCAGAAGATTGAAAAGGAGGGAAGGGAATACTCCCAAACTCATTCTATGAAACCACCATCACCCTGATACCAAAACCAGGCAAAGACACTACCAAAAAAGAGAATTATAGGCCAATATCACTGATGAACACAGATGCAAAAATCCTGACCAAAATATTAGCAAATAGAATCCAACAACACGTAAAAAAGATTATACATCATGACCAAGTGGGGTTCATCCCAGGGACACAAAGGTGGTTCAAGATATGCAAATCAATCAATGTAATACATCACATCAACAACAGAAAGGACAAAAACCATATGATCATCTCAGTAGATGCAGAAAAAGCATTTGATAAAATTCAACACCCATTTAGGATAAAAACTCTCACCAAAGGCAGTATAGAGGGAACATATCTCAACATAATAAAAGCTATATATGACAAATCTACAGCCAGCATAGTACTCAATGATGAAAAACTCAAAAGCTTCCCACTAAAATCTGGGACAAGACAAGGCTGCCCACTATCACCACTCCTATTCAACATAGTCTTGGAAGTCCTAGCCACAGCAATCAGGCAAGAGAGAGAAATAAAGGGGGTCCAAATTGGAAAAGAAGAGGTAAAAGTGTTGCTATATGCTGACGACATGTTACTATACATAGAAAACCCTAAAGGGTCCACACAAAAACTACCAGAGCTGATCGAAGAATTCAGCAAGGTAGCAGGTTACAACATTAACGTTCAAAAATCAGTGGCATTTCTTTACACTAATGATGAATCAACAGAAAAAGAAAGTAAAGAAACAATCCCCTTTAAAATAGCACCCAAAGTAATAAAATACCTAGGAATAAATCTAACCAAGGAGATGAAAGAATTATACACAGAAAACTATAAACCATTGATGAAGGAAATCAAAGAAGACTTTAAAAAATGGAAAGCTATCCCATGCTCTTGGATTGGAAGAATCAATATTGTTAAAATGGTCACACTGCCCAAGGCAATCTACAGATTTAATGTAATCCCTATCAAATTACCCAGGACATATTTCACAGAACTAGAACAAATCATAATAAAATTTATATGGAACCACAAAAGACCTAGAATTGCCAAAGCATTGCTGAAGAGAAAGAAAGAGGCTGGAGGAATAACTCTCCCAGACTTCAGACAATACTACAGAGCTACGGTCATCAGGACAGCATGGTATTGGTACAAAAACAGACATAGAGATCAATGGAACAGAATAGAGAGCTCAGAAATGAACCCACAAACTTTTGGTCAACTCATCTTCAACAAAGGAGGCAAGAACATACAATGGAATAAAGACAGTCTCTTCAGCAAATGGTGTTGGGAAAACTGGACAGCAGCATGTAAAACATAAAGCTAGAACACTCCCTTACACCAGACACAAAAATCAACTCAAGATGGATCAAAAACTTAAACATAAGACAAGATACAATAAACCTCCTAGAGGAAAATATAGGCAAAACATTATCTGACATACATCTCAAATATTTTCCCCTAGAAGAAATAAAAGCAAGAATAAACAAATGGGACCTGATAAAACTTACAAGCTTCTGCACAGCAGAGGAAACCATAAGTAAAACAAAACGACAACCTATGGAATGGGAGAAAATTTTTGCAAATGAAACCTTCAAAGGCTTGATCTCCAGAATATACAAGCAGCTCATACGACTCAATAAGAAAAAAATAAACCACCCAATCCAAAAATGGGCAAAAGACCTAAACAAGCAATTCTCCAAGGAAGACATACAAATGATCAATAGGCACATGAAAAAATGCTCAATATCACTAATTATGAGAGAAATGCAAATCAAAACTGCAATGAGGTATCACCTCACACCAGTCAGAATGGTCATCATTCAAAAATCCACAAATGACAAATGCTGGAGAGGCTGTGGAGAAAAGGGAATCCTCCTGCACTGCTGGTGGGAATGCAGTTTGGTGCAGCCACTGTGGAAAACAGTATGGAGAGTCCTCCAAAGACTAGGAATAGACTTACCATATGACCCAGGAATCCCACTCCTGGGCACATATCCAGAAGGAACCCTACTTCAGGATGACACCTGTACCCCAATGTTCATAGCAGCACTATTTACAATAGCCAAGACATGGAAGCAGCCTAAATGTCCATCAGCAGATGACTGGATAAAGAAGAAGTGGTATATTTATACAATGGAATACTACTCAGCCATAAAAAATAAAATAATGCCATTTGCAGCAACATGGATGGACCTGAAGATCATCATTCTAAGTGAAGTGGGCCGAAAAGAGAAAGAAAAATGCCATATGACATCACTTATATGAGGAGCCTAAAAAAATAACAGCAATAATAAGGACACAAATGAACTAGTTATTATTTATAACTAAGATGATTGATTTCTTGAATATGTGAGCACATCTGACTGTCTTTTATGATTGGAGTACCACATTCTGTTGATACTTACTTTGTGGTTGGCTTTATTCCCCTGATAACTATGTAGTTAAAAAAGCTAAAGCTCTAATCTGTTCTTAGAAACAATGATCGGCACATATATATAAACAAAAAAATGTAAAGTATATTGTATATACGTATTTACATGCAAAATAATGTGTATGTGCAGTCGAACTGTAATAATTCTACCTAATAAAACTGAAAAAGGAAAAAAAATCGAGTACTGGCTCTGTATGGAGTGGATATTTTGTTTAACTAAAAAGAAGAAATTATACTGACCTGAAGATATTTCGGTAATGGTTAATTGGACCGCTTAATGCTCCAGGCTGAGAAAAGACATAAATATACGCTTCAAGATCTTCTGTTGTTAATCGACATCCTTTTCTTCCAATGCCAGTACTGTGACTAGTGAACAGATGTTTCAAAGCCTAATAAGTGAGAGGAGAATAATTAAACCTTTTCAGTTACCTAACAGTAACTCAATCTTTGGCTTTTGAAAGAGAATGAGGGTCAATGTGCAGTGATAGCTCCCAATTGCTGCTTTAGCCAGGTTGGAGAATTCACTGTTTACAAGCACATTTTATACATTTCTGCTTTCCTGGCTTTTGACAGTCCTTCCTTCTAGTCCCCTATGCACACTTCACCTTTATGAAAACCACCGTGTCTTCTTGGTGTCAATTCACGTTCTAGAAGGCTGAGCTCAAGTTCTATGCCTACCTTAAGGCCTTCCCTAATGTTCCAGCTGACAACAATTTGTCTGTTTACTGATAACAATCAAGGCCCCCTGCAAAGTTATTTGAACTTCTTTTGACCACAGCCTAGAGTAACAAATACATTTTACATCATGATCTAGTTCATATCTCTACAAATATAATTCTGAAACAAAAGTTTAAAGAAATAGCCCTGACACTTATTACGGCATGTACTGATATTTTCAGTTCAATTCTGTTCTACTTTATTTTTAAAAATTTAAACTGCAAGCCTCTTTATTGAATTGCAAAACTTATTTCATGACTCACTAATGGTTCCCCACCTACAATTTGAAAAACACTGCTTTATGACAGCATTTCTGAAAGGACGTACCTACACCACCTGCATCAGAATTATTAGGAGCCTTGTTTAAATTTAGATCTCTCAGCCCCAAAACACACTTGCAGAAATGTGAAACGACATGTGCAGGATGTGACTCACTGCAATATTATTTGTAATAGAAAAAGAATGGAAACAAATGTCCACAATTAGAGGGTTGATTGAATAAATTGTAGTATAGCTACATGATGGTGTGTTATGTGCTTTTAGTACTCCAAGAAAAGATGGAGACAATCTATTCCGATAATGGAGTCATCTCCAGGGAATACTGTTAAGTGAAAAAAAAAAAGGGTGGAAAGTCGTGTTTATAGTGTGTTTCATTTTGTGTGAGAAGAAGACAAATGTATACATATTTGCTTTTATTTTTAAAAAGAAACAATAAAATGATGAAACAAAAACCAACCAAAATGGTTTTCTATGAGAAAGGGAAGAAATAGGATGGAGACAGAGAAACAAGAAACACACAAGTGAGACCTCTCTGAATGTAGACCTCTCTTAGAGTTTTGACTTGGAACTATATAAATGTTTTATATAAAATCATAGAAGTTAAGTAAAAACCCTACAGCCTTACATTTGCTTTGGAGATGTGAATAAGAACTCATAACTTTTTTCTGTCTAAAAAATATATATATGTCCAAATTCTGTCCAATGGAAAGATTTAGAAGCAATGAAAACAAAGTAAGAATGATCACCCTGACACCCAGACTGTGGTCGCTAAACACCATTTCCTACCAATGGGAGGCAGCGTTCCTTCCATAAATGCCTGACTCCAGATCAGGAGCAGGAAATAAAAGATGACCCTAGGACACGAAGGAAGCAAGCCATCACGGCCTAAAGGGCTGTGTCAAGAGGACACAGCGGCCAACCGGAAGCGGTGCACAAGTGCCCCATATGGGATGACTTGGGCATCAAAGAGAGAAATGACTGCAACAGGTTGAGACGTACCAAGTACCTCTTTAAAGCTCATGAGCTCGTAACGATATGAAAAGAATGAGCATCCTCATTGCTCATCACTGGAGGTTTCTAAAGCCTGAACTCCTCACTCTGGAAGTTGTTTATAAAGGGTAATAAAACAATATAATAAAAATGAAGCATTTATCCTGCCATTCTTGTGGGAACTATATTTCAGAATAACCAAATAGTAGATGTGGAAAATTCTTCCTCATAGAAGAATTCCAATTAATAAAAGCAGAAAGAATAGGAGGACTAGAAAATGAATATTTTCTAATGAAACAATGAACCTAGGCAGTGATGGTCAAAGTATGCTGAAATTCTCTGGTGAAAGGTTGTTAGGAAATCTGGGTAGGCTGACAACTTGTGAGCCGGCTAGTTAACGTTAGTGTTACTAAAACTGGGACAGCTAGACATTCTGTGCTTCCCTGACGTGATGCATTAAGAAATGCACAGCGCCACCTAGAATAAAATCAAAATAAAACTCAGTCTAATTAAGCTGCTAGATCAGTAGCACCTAAGAATTAGGAGAAACGAGGGTTAGCAGAACTAATTGAATAACATCACGATGAAGCAGTCAGTCAACCCAGAAAGTAGACCATTCCTCAGGACAAATGACCAAATTTCTTCCTAAAAAAAAAAAAATGGTGTTAAAAAAAAAAAGAAAGAAGGACTGTTACAGACTTTAAGAGCCATAACAACCAAACACAACGTGGAGACCTTGTCTGACTCCTGATTCAAACACATGAAGTGTATAAAGACAGGTGAGACAGTTAAGGAAATCTGAATGGGCATTAAATGATACTAAGATGTTATTATTTGTTCTGTTAGGTTTGATAATAACATTGGAGTTATGTTTTTTTTTTAAAGTCCTCATCTGTCCAAGGTACATGCAGAAGTATTTCCAAGTAAAATAATATTATCTCTTTTTTCAATCTCCCTAAATACCTAACACCATGTTGGACAAACAAGAAGCACACGAGTAACTTGGGAGAAACAGACACCACACGTGACTCCTGGCGCCGGTGCACGTGGCGCCCCAGTACCGCCAGGCTGAGCTGCGTTGCAGGGTTTTGTTTACTCCCAAGGGCCTCCGCTTTCGCTGCTGTCAAACTCTCTTACCAGGCATCTTGTCCTCTTATCTCCCCTTGAGATGTTCTCTAGAAAGAAGCATGCCTGCAGGGGCAGAGGCTCTTAGGAAAAATTGAATTAACAGCCGAGCACTCAAGCACACAAACAGTGTAAAAGGAAGGGAGCCTGCAGAGGAAGCCTGAGAAGCAGTTATGAAATCTCAGCATTTGTCTGTTTTTTTTCCCTTAAGGATGGATTTTAATTTTACATGTTTTTCATTAAAAAATAATATATTAATTGTTTGACTTGCCTCCCCCTTTTTTTTGCATACGAGGAAATGCCTAATGCACAGCATGTAACTGACACACAATAAATGCTTATTTAAACCAGATCAGAACAACACGAGCAGGACTAGCTTTGTGGGGGTTTGTCTGTCTTCAGTGCTTCAGTCTATCTTTGTGATTTTTAGCTTCCTAGTTTTGCCATCCTCTTGGGCGTCAGTCTTTCTTTTTTAGTTGTTACATTTGACATATAGCATTGTATTAGTTACAAGGATACAACATAATGCTTCAATATTTGTATACATTCAAAATGATCATCACAATCAGTCTGGTTAACATGCATCCCCATGTTTGACTTACCTTGAAATCATTTATGGAGAGCATAAATTCCGGGAACCATGGTATTTGGAAGAAGTAATAATAACTGGATTTGAACAGCTGGACAGGGTGTCGTAAGATATATTCTGAAATTAAAACACTATGTTAGACCTTGTCCACGGGGTATGCATTACTCGCTATTGAAATTATTTTCTTTTAAGGCAGTTTCACCTTCGAGATAATCCCATAAAAGAATCCACAAACAAGGCTTCTGTATTTTTCTCTTCAGAGCAATTACTATGTTCTCATATTTTATTTTGGATATTTCTGCATTTTAAATATTTATAACACTTCAAATAGAAAGTTCGTTCCACTTTATGAAGTGTTAATTCAGAAAGGAACAGGAAACCCAAACAGCACTGCCTTTCCTCCAAGGTCATTATCAGGACGTCACACTTTTCCTCAGCGTACGTGGGGAAGTAATTTTCCGTTGTTTAAAAGATTATCCTTACATGCTGATTTGAATATCTTATTCATTCGGCCTTAACAGAAACTAAAGTATTCCCTATAAGTTCATTTATGTATCTAGAAATTTTAAACCAGGGAGTAATGGAATCACACATATTAAATGTGCACACTTCCTTGCCTTAGAGGTAAATTTTTGCTTATTTTGAATTTTGTAATGGTTGGAGCTTTTAGAATTGTAATTCTTAGGTAAGTGGAGCACTGTTACGCTATACTTTTTGCAAAGTCATCACTGAGTAAAATTTATTTGGCCCTCCTTAAGAGCTATCAGTGCAATTAAGGGGCGAATACAGTCATATTACTTGAATACCTCGTACTGACCTGAGCAGGGTTGAACCTATTATTGACAGTTTCAGAATCCAAGTATCTTCTTACTGAAACGACCAATTACAGTTTGTCCGTAACAGCAGCGCCACCACAGTAACACTTACTAGGCTCCTGATCAACTGGACAAGCATGACGCACAACTTCCACTGCCTGATGCAACTGAGAGAACTGTGATGACCGTCAGTTTGGCATCTGAATGCTAAGCATCCATCCTATTATCTCGACCAAGATAGGACAGCTGGATATGTATCTAAAGTTCAGCTCTTGTACAATATTTACAGTCACGCTCCCTTTCTCCCTTACTTTAATTTTGAGGAAGAAATAGAAATACATTTTTCTGAATTTTTCATTCCCTAGAGGGTGGCTGTGGGTCATAGAAAATTTGACAAGGATACTTCAAGAGAGCAAAATTCTAATTTTTGTCAAAACCCAATATAACTGTGCCTAGCCATTGTTTACAGGTTTTTGTTTAGTCACTCTGAAGATTTTAAGAGTCCCCTTTATAGCAGAGGTTCCCAAAGCATAGTCCATGTGGACCCCTGGGGATCCCTAAGACACTTTTAAAGTATCCAGATGGTCAAACTATTTCAAAACAATACGAGTAGCTGTTCTCATTTTGCTGACATTTGTACTGATGGCACAAAGCAGTAGGAGATAAAGCCACTGCTGCCTGAGCCTGAGCCAAGGTGGTGGCACTATATACAGCAGGCACAGTGATCCTCACCGCCACACACACGCTGTAAACAGATAGACACATGAAGTACCAGTTTCACTGACGAATGTCTTTGATGAAACAGCAGAATTACTAATTTCATTAAATTTCTACCCCTGTGTAGACATCTTTTAACATCGTAATGAAATAGCAAGTGCACATATGGCAGTGCCGCTGAACGCCCAGAGGCAATGGTTGTCTCGAGGAAAAGCCCTTCTGCCATTGTTTGATAACCTGAATTCGCTGCATTTTTCCTGGAACACCATCTTTACTTGAAAGAATGACTAGCGAACTATCACCAGTCAGACGTGGGTATTTAGTGATGGTCTCTTGAAAATGAACAAAGCAAACCTGTCACTTGAGGGGAAACAATCAACAGTGTTTGTTGCCAAAGAAGAAGTTCAAGCTTTCAAATGAAAACGAGAATTTGGGGAACTTGTGTCTGCTACTGTGAGCTTGACAGCTTTGCAACACTTAAAGGCTTTTTCTTTTTTTTTTTGATGAAAGTGGGTTGATATTAATGAACGTGATTCTTTGATATCACATAATGAAATGTGTCAACTTATGGAAGATCTGCATAACTCACTGAACCAGTATCTTCCAATGCGTGACAACTGCAAAATCATGCATGGGTAAAAAATCCATTCGAAGTGCTAAAGAGACCAAAGGGTTTTAATGTAACAGAGCACAAAAAGTCCATTAACAGGGCATCAGGTTCCACACTGTTACTAACCTTTAAGAAACCACCAGTTTCTGAGTTTGGGGTAGTATTCAAGACGTATACCCACACTTATTTGAAAAGGCTATTCAAACACTCCTTCCCTTTCCAATTACAAATCTGTGTGAGGCCAGATCCTTCACATACTTCAATTCAAACATTGGCAACAGATTGAATGTAGAAGCAGAGCTGAGAATACAGCTGTCTTCTATTAGCCAACAATGAAAGAGGTTTGCAAAAACACAAAACAGTAACACTCTTCTCACCAAAATTTTGTTTTGGAAGATGCAGTTAGTTTTCAATAAAATGTTATTTAGGTTAACGTGTATTGGATTTATTCTTTTAAAAACGAATTAATGCATAAACATTTGAAAATTTCTCACTTTTAATTACCAATACAGTGAACGTTTATAGGTATAACTCATATAAACAAAAGCTCAGTGGGGTCTTTAATAATTTTTAAGAGGATGAAGGAGGCCAAAAATTTGACAACTGCTTCTTTAAAGAACGCTGCCATTCCTGAGAGCCAAAGCCGTCAGGCAAGAGCATTCATTTCCAGGCTGTCAAGACTCATCACTGTCAAAGTGATGTCACTGCATTTTTCCCTTTAACTCTCCCCAAGTTAGTGGCAAATGTTTTCTAAAAAGTGATAACATTATGCAAGCAAATGTAAACCTACACTTCCTTCGACTCTTCAGGAATATCTAAAACCAAGCTATATGACATCGTCCTGTACTAACACCATATTTTAGTCATTTCATTTCAAAAATATTATGTTAATCAAATTTTGCTGTTTTCAATCCAACGTGTCAGTGACAATACTGAGTTGTCACGTCATCAGAGATGTTTTAATGGAAATTTAAACTCACCTGTAAATACACTTGGATGAGGGAAGTTAATAACCACAAGCTTCATCACCACCTCGGGGTAACAGATGGCAATCAGCCAGGCGATCATGCCGCCCCAGTCATGGCCAACGAGAACACACTTGCTGTACCCTGCAACCGAGAAACGCATGCTGGCATCATTGAAAAAACCATGAAACAGGCGTGCCTCTGAAACCGCTCTTTCTGCTCTCCTGCCCTAATTACGCACCGTGTGTAAGCTCTGAGTTTGGTGTTTCCAAATCTGAATGTGTCTGATCACCTAGGGGTGCCTTTTACAAAATTTAGGTGCCCAGGCTCCTCTACAGAGTTAGAGGTTCAGAATTTCTCTCAGGAATCTACATACATGTATTTTTTTACTTTTTGTTGAGGGGGAGGTACTTAGGTTTATTTATTTTTGGAGGCGGTGCCGGGGATTGAACCCAGGACCTCCTGCGTGCTAAGCACGTGCTCTACCACTTGAGCTATGCCCTCCGTCCCAGGAGTCTATATTTTTAAAAAAAATCTGAAAAAGCCAGCTCAGCTCTGGTCACATAAACCCGAGTGTGGAAAACCATGGTAAAAACTACACGTAATTAGGTCACGAGCAAGATTACATTATTGATTTGATAGAAGGTTGCACGATGACAAAATCAGGCCAAGTAGGACTGAATTACCACAAAGTATGAATGAAATATGGCTGTTGGAAACCTGTCTCTGCTTATTTTGCCGTAATCAGACTAAGTGACAGCACTGCACTGACACTCCCAGACCGAGTTCAGTTTTTCTCCTGTAAGAGCACTGGCCCGATCCATGCTTCCATTAGATTATTGTAGACAGGAGTCTTCAATTTGATTTCATGGGTTTCTCACTACATTGGGTCTATTAACATTCCGATGGTAGCAGCTGGGTTTTCGTCAAAGGGATGCAGATTAGATTACTGCTAAAAAAAAATGTACTCCTCCCCTCTCCCCACCGCCATAAAGGGAGCACCTGTCACTGCCCCTTAGATGGTAGACTTGGCAGTGTGATTTGCTTTGGTCTCGTGATGGGTGTATGATTCAATTTGGGGCTCAGCCATGTGACTTGCTTTGACCAACGGGCTGCAACCAGAAATGTGAAATATGCTTGCGCAGCTGGGCTCCGTCCTCTTGCCGCTTCAGCCACAGCCTGGAGAAGAGCTTCCCCCAGGTAGCTGCTCCCCTTTCCTGGGGCTACAGCCCAACTCACAGGGAGAAGCCAGTCCCAGCTGGACCCGTAGCCTGAGGCAAAGACCCAGAGGGGTCCAGCTACGGCTGAGCTGCAGATCCAGGGGCCTGAGAACGAATGCCTACACCGGATGCCACTGAGCTTGGTGTGGTTTGTTACACAACATTATTGTGGGACTAGCTGATCAGTACAGGAGAGATAATGCAAGCATTTCTGCATCTTACATTTTAAAAGGACTATTTAGGTGTGGGTTCTGAAGAAAAAAATTTTCTGAGGACAAGAATCAAATTTCTAATAATTAGTTCTGAAAATAATAAATAGTATACATTAAGCCAATTTTTAAAAACAAATTTTGAGAGTCATTCTTGGCTGGTGGACTGAACAGTTATTCTGGGTATATTATTTTAAATTCCCTCTGTGAATACTTGGAGCTGTATGTGTATACAGGCGACAGGATGCAGGTAACAGTTCAGGTAGATGGAAAGTGCACCCCTCCAAGAACTCAGGTTATCAATTCACAATTTATTGAATGTTAGTCCCTTAAAAAGAATTAATACTGTTTTCTTAAAACCTACCTAAAGAGTCTAAAATATCCTTTATGTCTGTAACGAGACAGTCCAATTTATAATTATCTCGATGACTGGGAGCATCTGTTTCTCCATAGCCTCTCAAATCCAGCGCTACAATTCTATATTCACTTTTAAATTCTCTTAGTTGGTGACGCCAAGAATACCTGCAGGAAACAAGGAGCGTTAAAAATCCCACAGTAACTAATACGAAGAATAACGGTACAGATTTTCCAGGTGGAAAACTATAAGAAAGTCCTCATTTTTGAGAAACTACTGTGTGGGGGCAGGAGAGAAAAGAACTGTTCAGGAAGGAAGCACTGACATTCTTTATTAAAATTATATCATTTTTTAAATCAGCTCCAGTGGGAGTGTAACAAAATATCAGATACTAAAAGTTTAAGAAATGTACCTAAGAAGTCAATTTTCTGTTTTTCCGCAATCATGCTTACCACTCTCAAGGAGCTGCTACCTATAAATGCTGCTGCACATCGTACTATGTGATTCGCTGAAGAAACCTGACGAAAATATATCTTCCTAAAAGGCAGATTTTGCTCACCTTACTCCGCTGGCAGGTAGGGCTCAATTGTTAGTAATAACAACAGTTTACTCATGGATTAAAAAAGGTCTGACAATTTAAGAAAAGATTATCACTGAAAGAATCTGATGAGACAACTGCTTAAGACAAACCTCTGCTTGCCAGAACAAAGTTCCTCGGGGGAGGAGGTCCCGAACCCTGAGTACAAGCAAGTGTGAAACCGCTTATGACCAAAATGGCACAGGCGCTGGCCAGTCACAATGGCCACAGCGACAGGCAAGCCCTGGAAGCCTCTGCTGGCCCAGGTGTGGCCCCTGTGTTTGATAACAAGAACTGCAGAATTAACTGAAAAACAGAGATCCATGAGACTTTTAATAAGCAAAATCATTCTGGATAACAAATGGAAAAAAAGACATGGAGTTTTCAAAGTGACTCACTATGTTAAGGAACTCAAAACATGCATTAAAAAAAAGCATTTGCACGCACACCTGTTCATGGAAACCCAGTGTAAAATTATCTGACACAAGCCAAATGAGAAACCTTCGAAAAGATTTTTGGAGTGCAACAGGCAAGTGAACAGAGTGACCTGAGATGATAAGCCAGTGGTGTGAGAGGGGCTGCGACGTGAAGTGACACAGAGCAGTGAGAACAACAAAGCAAACCAAAAGCCTCACATCAACAGAGGTTATCAGGACGGGTGTCAGACGTGCATCTGGAAATTATGAATGGATGCAGAATCTTTGATCTATTATTAGGATATGCATGATCCGTAAAAATCTGCAAAAGCATTGCCAATTAAGATGGATTTGAAAATGTTAATAAAAAGTGTCTTTCTTAGCAAGGCCATAACAATCTTGATAATCCTGTCTCTGGGTTGTAATAAATGAACAAAGCAGTTTGTTTCCTAAGGATACTCATCTGTCAGCATCTATGGTTTCTCATAGTCTTACTTAAAATTTTGAACTGATTTTTTTATGCCTTTGTAGCTAAAACCCAGCTCTTCCCTCTTTATAACCCCTCATAACCAATCAATAAAGTTCGGTAGATTTAACCTCTTAAATATTTACTTACTCACTTTTCCCGTCCATCTCTGATGTCATTACCTTCATTCAGGCCTCCATTAATGCCTATCGATTGGTCTAATTGTGTCCATTTCATTCCCCTTGGCTCTGTCTTCTATAAAACCAGAGTGATGTAGCAAAAACACAGACTCTCTCATGTCATTTCCCTGCGTGACATCTTTTCCTGGCTCCCTGGTACTCACAAAACGAAGCCCAGGCACGTTACTCAGGCAGACAGCACCTCCGGATCCGACCTGCCCAGTCGTCCAGCCTGACTGCTTTACGCTGTTGTGTGATGCATCTGTCCTACGACACGTCAGGCACAATTCTAAGTGCTTCACGTAGAGTGATGCTGATCTTTAAAACAATCCTATGCAGAAGGTGTTGTTATTATCCCCACTTTACAGGCAAGTCCTGGAAGCATTTGCTGGGCCAGGTGTGCCTCCTGTGCTTGCTAATAAAATTGCAGAATTAATTGAAACCCTGAAATGAACAGACAGGCGGCAGACAGGTTCATGGATGTGCTGAAGGTCACAAAGTGAGCAAACAGCAGAGCCAGGATTCAAACCCAGGCTCTCTGGCCTGAGAACCTCTGTGGCACTAAGCTGCCTGCAGTGAGTAAACACGGGTTTTGGTTTTTGCTTTTCTGACTCTGTTTATACGATTTCCTTTGTCTGAAGCATCATCCCTGCCCACCGTCGCCCTGCTACCCACCATACCCTGCCCCCCCCCCCCCCGCCAGCTCCTCGCGCTGGGTGGCTCCTCTTCCCTCCCGCACAGCGGCTTGGGTGGGGCCCTTCCTATACTCGCCCACCAGTCCGCGCGCTCTTCAGGGCACTGGGCACGTGCTCTGTATTACCCTGTTGTCCGGCACCTGCACTTGACGATGAGCTCCCTGAATGTCTGGTAGGATGTCAAAACACATAGGTAGGTGCTCAATAAAGATTTGCTGACTAAGTGAAATAATGAACAAATGAAAGCATTGAATTGTGACAATTGTTCATAAATCTCTGTCCCAGTTCAAACCTTGAGATAATGACAAATTCCCAGATTCCTTTTGGGAAATTTATATTCAATTTCTATTAAAATGTGCATTGTTTTAATATCTTAAGTACCTGTGTCTTCATTTGGGAATTAATTTAATTAGAGATTTCAAGGTAGAAAGTTGACTCAAAATAATGTGTACAATCCTATAACATTTTGCATTTAATGGATTAGAGATTCTGCAAATGTAATACCTGCATATCTCATTATCTTATGAATAATTTAAATTGCCTGACAAATAAATCCAACTATTGCTGTTATCAATGAGCGGAGCCAAATTCTATCCTAAACATTTCTAAGAATGTTTAAGGGTTGTAACTGCTATCTTAATAAACTACAAAAGAATACTTTTTAAATGTAATCTTCCTAGAGTTCATAAATAAAGCATATTTGATTTATATTTTAAACTGAAAAAGAAGCCACCCAGTGATAGGCTAGTGGGCACGTCATTCACATGAATAAAACCAAAACAAGCCTCTTGATAAAGGGAATGTAACACATTACAAAGTCAGTCACTCTTGAAAGTATTGTAATAAACAAAACTAGCTCTTCCGTCCACATTATTCTTCCCCCTCTGGTAGCTTTAGGTAATAGCAGAGGACACTTCAAAGCAAGCAGCCCTTTCTCAGTGGTTGTTCTTAACACAAGGAGGGCTCCTGGTTTGCCAGGCTAGCCTCTTTCAGATGTAGAATATTTTCATCCCCTTCACAATAGAGAAAAAGCCAGTCACCAGCCTTGGTGCTCAGCTGTAAGTACGAAGAGCCGCACGTGCCCCTGCACTTGAGCAATGACGAATGCGTCCCATACAGCTGGTGTATTGCAGAAACTGCCTGCATCAGCTCAAAGTATTTTTAAAAGCAACCAGACTGACGTGGAGAGAGGGGGGAGAAAAATCATCTTTGACAAACAGCCTTATTTTGGACTAATTTAGCTGAAGGTCTCTTAGATGTATATCTTGTTTGATGTTCCTTTAGATTTTAAGAAAGAAGACCCAGAATTTTATGATTTCTGTACATATCTTAATAGTATGTAATAAATGTCACCAATTCTCAACAGCTATCCCTAGTCAACGATGTTAAATGCAAATAACACATTTGTAGCTTTTCTACTTGAACATCGCTTTCATACACATCGCCAATTTATGATTATTTTGTTTTCACTGTATCAAGTAATCTGACCTACACGACCTAGAAACAAGCTTACAATTCCATGTGCATTTAGGCAAAACTTGATTAACAGAGGAATAATATTTATGTTTATAATATAAATTGAAACTGGTTTAAAATGCCAGACATGAAGGTTTCTTGGCTTTTAAAGAAGGGAGAAGTACAAGACAAGGAGCTTTTGGGGAAAGAGGGAAAGCCCAGGACAGAGACGTGAAGCGGCTTAAGCCAAACAACGTCAGCCTAGACCCTGATCTGAACTGACCTTTTCCTGCAGGGAGCATGTGAACGGACCTGACTAGACTGTACAATGGGTAACAGGGGTGATTTGGAAGGAACGACAGAGTAAGCGTCCACACAGAGGTCTTGGTTTAGGGCACGACATACTCAGAGAGCAACGTTTGGCTATCAGCAATCTCCGCGCAGTTGCTCTAGGACCCTCCCTGAACAACCAGGTTAGCTCTCAGACTAATGGCTGGCGAAGTTCAGTGAAATCAGTATGGTCTGTTTGAGTAGCTGAACTGTCAAGGTTTGCTGTTATTGTTTTACATTACAGCAAGGCTCTTGCTGGAGTGAAAAACAGCACACTTGGTGAAGAGAAACGGGCTTATTGCTATGATCTGCATATGCTTTCTAATTTATGCTCTTTAGAGTGAAAATATCTCTAGGAGTTTTTTTCAAAACTAAGCCACTCCTCACAACGACCAGATCCGTTCTGGATATACCTGAGACCTGACTTTGCTAGAGCAAATGGGTCTGATGTCCAGCGACTGGTGCTGGGCCATTCCCAGGCTGTCCCGCCCACTGAGGGTTCTAGGACACGGACAAGGGTCACCAGGCATTGCTATTTTGCAAAGGAACTCCCATGAGGAGTAATTAAGGGGACAATGCTGTGAAAATGTGCAAAAGCATCATTTCTTAAAACGTGGCAGAGAGCCATCTACTGTCCTACACTAAATGGGCATCACTGCTCTTTCCTGGGACTCCTCAAAACAGTGACCAAGCGGTTGAAGTGGTTGCAGGTTTATCTTTATCATCCTGTAGGTTGCTCCACATGTAAAGAAGTGAAGTTCCAGGAGGAAAAAGCGCACAGACGCACGTTGGGGTTGGTGTGGGGCAGACAGTGAGACTAGTCTTTAAATCTTCTCTTTCTAGTAATTCAAATATCACCCCCCAATTCAGATCATGAACTGTATTTAGAATGAATGTTACAGTAAGGTATACTTGTATTGTTGGTTAACTTTTAACACCCTCTTGAATTTTTCTATAAGGTGTTAAATTTGAAGGATAAAAATCCACGTATGCTACTGGATTATTACCGTCCCTACGTAGCCAGGATCTCCCAGAGCAGAGGTCAGCTCTGGAGTTCAACAAGGAGGTGCTCCGTACTTTCCGGTGCTGCCAGTTTCAGAAGGGCAGCTATGAGGCTTAAATGAGACGATACATTTAAAGCACTCAGAAGCATGCCAGGCACATGATAATAAATGGTCAGTAAACATTAACAATCATCATCGTCATCAGCCGGAATCAGGAAATTATTTTTTACAGGGTAGGACAACACCCTATCCCAAATTTCTCCCTTATATCGCTCTTAACACCTAGAAGTCCACCATTACACGTTCCTCACCTCCTCTAGAGTTTTAAAGACTGTGTGTCATCCGAAGTCCTGGCTTAATACACGCTAGGAACATGTTACGAGTGGAAGGGATTTTATCAATAAACGCCCCAAGGATGCTAGGGCTGCCGCGCGGGGCCCCGCCTGAGTGAACGGGGAGGAAGGGAGGACCCGAGCACTTGCTGAGTGCTCGCTAGGCCACGGGAAAGGCCTTGCGTGTGTTTGGACTCTTCATACCCTCACAGCCACTCTGCAAGATCACTGCGGATGGCTGACTGCGCAGGGTCCTGCAGCAAGTGGTCGAGCCAGAATTCACTGCCCCGCTTACCTTCCGCAGGTCTGACTAAAGCTTCAGACTAACATTTTATGTGGGAGCCAATCATGTCAAGCACTCCCCTAATGAGTCCGCATATGCATGCTTGATTGCACCCGGCTGTTGCCCACCTAGTTAAGTTATCTCCAGACGGAAGAACAGAAAAAGTTTAACATGAAAATGACTAGTTTTGATTTATGCAGGTAAATCCAGAAGAGGGAAGAATCTTCATGGGGGGAGAATCTCAGGAAGAGGCATCTGTAGACTTTTTGCTCTGGAAAAGTGATGAGCTACTGGGTTTTTTTTCAATTCTCCTTTTTCCACCCACTGTTGTATTTTTTCCACAGTAGGTACTATAAAAACTGTTTTATAATTGACTAGTTCAGAAATTTGAAACAGTAAAAAATATTTCTTTTAATTCTCAAAAAAATAAACTTAGGGTGATAATACGCATGTTTCTTTAAAATGGAAGGAAAACCATTCCTGTGATTGAGGAACATTTAGGAGTAATAATTCTAGGCAATCACTTGATCATAAAGTGGAGTCTCTTTAAAGTCACTACAAGAGAAGGACACTATGATAAGCCAAGTCTCTAATGCAAAAGAGAACGTTAGTTGATACGTTTACCAGAATTCCGGAAACCCATGAAGCAGCAGCATAAGTGGTTTGCCTCTTTCTCCAGCAGCAACATAATGAAACCTTAACCCCGAATCCTGCAGTGGAAAATGGAGGGCATGAAATTTCAATGATATTTTGTGTTTACAGCAAAGTAGTACATATATATAATACTACCATTTCACTAAAATAAAAAAATCTCATTTGCATTATTTTTAATCTCAAAAAATATAATAAAAATTAATTTTGAAAAAGAAAACATAACCATGATTTATCAGTAACAGGGTAAATCGATAGATTCCCTTTTGTCAACATTTCCTTTGTAGTACCTTCCCTTCTCCTACTCACAAGGTCAATTTATATATTATGAGCCTCTGAAACAATGTCACAATTTTCTTACTGATGTGTCACCTTTCATCTCATTCAAATTCTGCAGGACATGTAAACAATTCTGAACTGCATTTATATTCTTGCCATATTTACCACCTAGCCATGTATTTTTCTCAGCTTGCCTGTCAAGAGCTGTGCCATCAGTTATATAATTCACACCTCCTTTCCTTATTTTTAGCTCTCTCCTTCCCACATTATTATTTTAAGTTGAGAGTTGCACGTACAGTTCCCCTAGCTGCCTGCTGCTCACGTCACATCAGTGTGCATCTAACCGCCAAGTGCTCTGAGTGCTCAAGGCTTCACTCTGCGTGTGGGAGACAAGACTGCCCAAGGAGAACAAAAAGCATGGGAATGAGACAGGAATACAGCAAATACAAAGCAAACTGGAGAGGGGAAAGTGGAGGAAAAGAAGGAAGAAAGAAAAACAAGAAAAACTCAGAAGGAAGCGAGGAAAGAAACCCAGGACCAACACCCAGAGACTGGGTTTTATACCGGATAATCCAAGCAACTGGGTTTTCAGATGTGAAAAAATCTTTCAGGTCCTCTAATTCAACCCTATGATTTTTGCAGAGTTAGAAACTGAGGTCCAAAGACGTTAACAGTCATAAAGGTGGCTGCCTCCATCTTGTCCTACCTCCCAGGACAATGTTCTTTCCAGTTCTGCGTCTCTGGGGAAACTCTTTAGGTTGCTAAAGTCAGAAGAAAGGCACTATAAGGCATTCCAGACGGTTCTGACACTTCTCTTCCTCCTCAGGTTGGATGAACATAGCAACTCTAACTTTGCCCTCAACCAGAGTGCCTTCCTGGAAGTTCAGTAATTCTACTGCTGGTGAGTCTTGGAAGATGAAATGCTATGGGCACTTGATTGGATTTAGAGAACAAATCCTTTATTTCACTTACTATGTGAGTGATTGTTCTAAGTATTTTTGTTTTATTTGTTTTTACAAATGTTAACTCACTAAATTCTCGTATCAACTCCAGGGTGAATAAGGGTAGGAAAGACATGCCCCTTGGTCTTCTGAACTCCAGCTGCTGGGCAATCTAGCTCCTAGCAGGAATCCCAGACCTGGTGACAAAAATATCCCTTCATGGAGGCTATTTTTGAAAGGTCTGTGGATCAGGCTGTAGGGTTGATCGCAAAAAGCCATCTCCCTTCACCACCTGGAGCCTCAGGAAGCAGTGCACCCATGGGCTGTTAGACGGTTTGGGAGAATTAAAGAGTCTGCACGCACGGCTGACGTTTACTTTATATGCTGTTCCTTTGGTCTCTGGCATCACGTCCGCTTCCTTCCCCACAAACGGACTCCATTTACTTATTGTTTCATGCTGCTAAGGCCATCTGTGAACGCTCCATTCTGCCGATGTGAGCAAACTCCTGACTTCTAACGTCTAATTGTATTTACTGTTTCAGTCTCTAAAATTCGGGCAAGGACAACCTCCGGAGACAGTAGGGCGCCACCAGGAACAATTCCCTACAGCTTATCTGAGGTCTGGAGGGCAAAAAGGTGACAGACGACAGCTTCCCCTACGGTAGGAGGGGGAGCAGAATTATTCTGGGTGGTTGTGGTAGAGGAGGAGGGGGCAGCCATGTAGCAGGACCCCGACTGTCAGGGAAACTTCCCGTAACCTTCCCTCTCTCCCTGTCTCTCTCTCGCGCGCGCGCACACGCGCACACACACGCGCCAAACGCGGACCGTAACTCGCGCGGTGCCGCCCCTGCCCCGCCCCCCGCCGCCCCTACCCCGGCGTCCGCGCGGCGCCCCCGCCGGGCCCCCCCTCCGCCCCCCGCCTCCCCCCGCCCCCACGCCGGCGTCCGCGCGGCGCCCCCGCCCCACCCCGAGCCCCGGGAACACGCGCGGCGCAGGAGCAGCCCGCGCCCCCGGCCCCACCTTGATGCGCACGTAGCAGTGGGTGCCCAGGGAGGGGTCGCTCAGGCACGCGGGGGGGTGCTCCCGGGCCACCCGCCGGAAGGTCCGCGTGGGGGCCTTGCCGATGCTCCACAGAAGTCTGAGCAGGTGGATGGAGGCGCACAGCCCGCAGTAGCCGTAGACCAGGGACCAGAAGAGCAGGGCCCGGATCGCGACCCTCAGGCGGGGCAGGCGACCCCGCAGCCTCGCCATCGGGCGGCGGCGGCGGCGGCGCCGGCGCTGCTCCCGAGGCGCGCGCCCCGGCTCCCGAGCGCGGCGGCGCGGCGGGCCTGCCCGCCGCTCAGGCTCGCCGGCTCCGCGCTCGCCCCCCCGCGGGTCCCCGGGCGGCCGCGCCCGACCCGCGTCTGGAGGCACCGCCCGGGGCTCCTGCCTTCACGGTGAGCGCTCGGGGCCGCCGAGCCCAGCCCCTCCCTGGGGGGGCGGGTGAGCCCATCCCCCGGGGGGCGCCGCACCCCAGGCCCGCTGCGCTGCTGGGTCCGCCCGGGACGCGGACGCCTTCCTCTGCGGACCGGGCTCCCACTTGTAAACGGCTGCGCTGCACGGAGCATGAAGGGAGGACCCTCCCAAACCGTCCTGGGTGCTGTGCAAAGAAAAGCCACTCATTTGACCAGCGTTCAGATGCTCGCATTGCCCCCAGCTTAGGCCGTTTTCTGGATCACGGGATTATGGGGTGCGTGGAGGGGGAGCCGTAAAGGATTTTCATGCTACCTGACACGTGTTGGTTCTTTACGCATTCCCAACAGTCTCCTGAAGGTGTTGGTAATCTCCAACCAAGTTCAGAGCCGTTGTCTGACCAGCCAGGTGTCTCCGGCTCTGAAGTCAAGCCTCTGGAGACCCCTGGCTTTTTCTGTCCGTCTGAGTTTTTCCTGTTATATAAATAGAACCACGCAGTGTGCAACCTCTTGTTTCCGGCTTCTTTCACTCAGTGTAACGCGGCAGAGATTTGAATGGACGTACCACAGTACTTATGGAACAGTCCCCAGTTGGGGGACATTTGAGTTTTTTCCAGTTTTTGGTGGTTATGAATACAAAGCGACTCGTGTAAAGTTTTTAGTGTGAATATAAGTTTTTATTTCATTTGGGTAAACACTTAGAAGTGGGATTGCTGGGTCAGATTTAACTTTACAGGAAACTGCCCAACTGGTTTCCAAAGTGTGAGTGATAATGTGTGAGTTATGGTTAGGTCGTATTCTTGCAAGCACGTAGTATTATCAAAAAATAAAAAAATCCCAATTTTAGCCATTCTAAGAGTTGTGTAATGTATCTCACTGAAATTTTAATTCACATTTCCTTGATGACTAATAATGCTGGTCATCTTTGGCAAAGCGTCTGTCCAAATCTTATATTGATTTTTTTTAATTGGGTTGCTTATTTTCTTGCTATTGAGTTTGAGATCCAAATATATTTTGGATACAAATCCTTTGCCACTTATCATGATTTGCAAATATTTTCCCAGTCTGTATTTTTCTTAGGACTTCTGAAGAACAGAATTTCTTAATTTTGATGTCATCCAATTTATCACTTTTTTCTTTTATATGTGGTACTTTTGTTCTTGCATGTAAGAAATCTTTACCTAATTCAAGGTCAACAAGGGGTTTTTCACCATATGTTTTCTTCTAGAAGTTTTATCATTTTGTATTTTGTATTTAGGTCTATGATCCCTTTTGAGTTAACTTTTGCATAAGATGCAACATAAGGGCTGACATTTATGTGTCCCATGTGGATATCCAGTTGTTTTGGTACCATTTGTTGAAAAGAATATCCATCCTCTGCTGAACTGCCTTTGCACCTTTGTTGAAAATCACTTGGCATGTGGGACTATTTCTGGATCCTCTAGTCTGTTTTATTGAGCTGTATGTCTGTATTTTCTCTAATACATACTTGTCATGACTACTGAAAGTAGTTATAGTAATTTGAGAACTAAGGTGTATGAATTCTTCAGCTTCGTTTTTCTTTATCAAAATTGTTTTGGCTATTCTAGTTACTTTTCCGTACAAATTTTAGTATTAGTTTGTGAATTTTGGCAAAAATTGTTGATTGGAACACATTGAATCTATTAAATCAATTTTGAGAGAACTAGTATTTTAACAATGTTGGGTTGTTCAGTCCATGAACATGATCTGTCTCTCCATTTATTTAGATCTTCTTTGATTGGTTTTTATCAATTTTTATAGTTTTAAACATACAGATGTTGCACATATTTTGTAAGATTTATACCTAAGTATTTCTTTGAAATATTATAGTAAATGTTGCTTTTTAAAATTTCCAGTCGCTTACTGATTCCAGATGCTTACATGATTGTTTTTTGTTTTTTGTCTTGGATCCTGAGAACTTGCTAAACTCACTTTTTAGTTCTAGTAGCTTTTTGAAAGATTCTTTGGGATTTTCTGTGTAAATAAGCATGTCAGCTGCAAATAGAGACAGCTCAGCACAGCGCAGTACAACCCTGAGCAGAAGCAGTGAGAGTGCACGTCTTTGCCTTGTTCCCACTCTTGGGGGGAAACCATTCAGTCTTCTGCTATTAAGCATAATGTAGCTGAAGTGTTGTTTAGATGCCATTTATCGCGTTGAGGAAGTTCCTTTCTATTGCTAGTTTCTGAGAGTTTTTTTTTTTTCCAATAATGGAGGTTGAATTTCGTAAAAGGGCTTTCTGCTACTCTTGAGATAATCATAGTTTTCCCTTTTTATTCTACTGGTATGGTGAATTACATGTAAAGTTTTTGAATGTTGAACCAGCCACTCATTCCCAGAATAAACCCCGTCTCGGGAGAGTAGATTCTTTGATATATTGCTGACTTATTTAATATATTGCTGAAATTAATTTGCTAATATTTGGTTGATTTTGCATCTAATTTGTTCTTATATATTCTGGAAGAATTTATATGAAATTGGTGTTATTTTTTCCTTAAATGTTTGGTAGAATTCTCCAAAAAACCCATGTAGGCCTAGAGTTTTTTTTTTTTAATTCTTTTTTAATGGTTTTAAAATACAATTCAATTTACTTAGTAGTTATAGGACTATTCAGCTGATCTGTTTCTTCTTTAGCAGTTTGTATTTTTACAGAATTTTATCAGTGGGGAGAGTAGAGCTCAGTGATACAGTGTGTGCTTAGCATGCATGAGGCCCTGGGTTCAATCCCCAGTACCTCTATTAAAAATAATAATAAACAAAACAAACCTAATTACCCCCCCCACCCCCCAAAAAAGAAAAAAAGCTAAAAAATGTTTATCCATTTCATATAAGTTGTTGAATCCATGGCTATAGATTCTTTACTCCTCATAATATGCCCTTATGTCTCTTGAATGTCTATGAGTCTGTAATAGTCTTACTTTAACACGTGACATTTGCAATTTGTGTCTCTTTTTTCTTGGTAGGTCTGTCTAGAAGCTTATCAATTTTATTGTCTTTTTTTTTAAAAAAAGAAAACTTTTGGTTTTGTTTCTTTTTTCTTTTTTTTGTTTTAAATTTCACTTGAATTTAAATGATTTCTGCTCTTTATTATATCCTTTCTTCTGCTTGATTCAGATTTAATTTGCTTTTGTTTTTTCTTAAGGTAGAAGCTTATTTGAGATCATTCTTCTGTTTAAATATAAACATTGAGTGCTAAAAATTTCCTCTAAACACAACTTTCACTGCATCCCACAAATTTTAATGTGTTGTGTTTTCATTTTCATACAATTAAAAATATTTTCTAATTCTTCTTATGATTTCATATTTTACTATGGGTTATTTAAAATGCTTAATTTTCAGATATTTTGCAGATACATTTTTATTAATAATTTCTAGTTTAAATCTGGTATGGAATCTCATAAACTACCTATTCTTATAAATTTGTCAAAGTTTGCTTTATATCCCTAAATATGGTCAGTTTGGTAAATGTTCCAACATGAAATTTGAAAAGTGTATTCTGTTGCTGTTAGCTAGAGTGTGGCATTAATGCCAATTAGGTAAACATGGGGCCTGGTCCCCGGAAAGACTGAGACATGATTAGAAGCTTAGAATTTTCAGCTCCACCTCTCTCTTCCAGAGGGGAGGGGGGCTGGAAATGGAGTCATAATTGATCATGACTTTGTGATGAGGCCTCTAAAAAATCCCAATAGTACAGGGTTCGAGCAGCTTCCAGGTGGTGAACAAATCCACATACTGGAGGGTGACACAACCCAACTCAACAAGGACAGAAGCTCCTGTGATTAGAACCCTCCCAGGCCTCGCCCTGTGTATCTCTGTCAGGCTGTTCATCCATATCCTTTATCATATCCTTTAATAAACTGAGAAACAGGAGTGTTCTCTTGAGTTCTGTGAGAAGCTCTAGCAAGAACTGAGCCCAAGGGCGAGATCATGGGAAACTGACTTGTCCAGGGCAGACAGAGTTGCGGGTAACTTGGGGCCAGTTGGCATCTGAAATGTGGATGAGTCTCGTGGGACCGAGCCCTCAGCCTGTGGGACCTGACACTTCAGAATCGAGTTAAATTGTAGGACACCTAGATGTTGTCACCGAGGGTCGCTTGGTTGGGAGAACCCCCCCCCCCCACCGTAACACATACGTCTTTGGTTATCAGAAGTGAAGTGTTCTGTGTGGGGAGACACACAGAGGGAGAGCTGAGGAGAAGGAAGAACTCAGGAGAAGGGAAAACTGGAGTTTGGTTTCCAGTACAAATTAATGTTGGAGAATTCTCAGCTAGTGTCCCTTCAGATACTTCTCCAGCCCCATTCTCTCTCCTCCTTCTGAGATTCCAGTTAGACATATGTTAGACTTTAGCGTTGCCCTGCAGCTTCTGGGCTCTGCTCTGTTGGTCCCACCACACCCCCTTTTTGTGCCCTTTGCGTTTCTCTTTGGGTGATTTCTCTTGCTATGTACTTAGTTTCACTGAGTCTTCCCTTGACTCTGTTGATTCTACTGATGAGTCCATCAGAAGCAGTCGTCATTTCTGTTACCATGTTTTTCATTTTCTAGCATTTCCATTTTATTTTTTCTTAAAGTTTTCATCCCTCTGTTGAAATTACCCATCTGATCACACATTGTCCATTTTTCTTCTATAGCTTTTAATATATTATTCATAGTAATTTAAAATTCTCTGGGGGAGGGAGGGATAAATGGGGAATTTGGGATTAACAGATACACACTACTATATATAAAATAGAAAAACAACAAGGACCTATATTCAGTATGTTGTAATAACCTATAATGGAAAAGAATCTGAAAAAGAATGGAGATATATATATATATGTATACACACATACACACGCACATATATAAAAAACAAAATCACTTTGCTGTACCCCGGAAACATTTGAAATCAACTATACTTCAGTTAGAAAAACAAAAATTAAAAGAAATTTTCTGATCGTTCCAACTATGCTTCTGTTGACTGTTTCGTCTCTAGACAGTGGAAATTTTTTTTCCTTTCTTCTTTGTATGCCTCATAGTTTTTTGTTGAAAGATGTTTTGTGTAAGACAATAGAGATGAAATTATGGATTTTTATTCCTGGAAATGGACACACGTTTTCTTTTGCCAGACCTTTAGTGTGGAGGTTGAGTTACCGTAGTCAGAAGCTGAGCTGGATTTGGATGTTACTGTTACTGTGGTTGTCCTCAGCACACCACAGGTTTCAGATTTCTCTGGTGTTCCCATGTGCTTAAGGTGGATCCTAGTTTGCCAGTGAATTTTTCTCCACAGCTGCCATACACTCATCTTTAAGTCTTTCTTTCTGCTTAGTGTTACAGAGATGGTCTCTCTCCAGGCTCTTGTTCCTCTGACAGCAGTAGACTGCTTTTAACTTGGTATTGAGTGCATTTTGCCCCCGTGGTAAGATACGCAGGGCAGAAAGCAGCATTCTCTGCCGACCTGATTCAGCCTCACAGCAGGCACCGGGTCCCTGGAATCAGGGTGAGATCTTCTCTGTGATCCTCCCCCGCCCCCAGGGAGAGGGTAACCCTAATGGTCTGTACCCACAATGTATTTCCTCCCTCCCTCCCTCCCTCCCAGGATTAGAAGCTTTTTTTTCTGTTTCCATCTTCCAGCTGCAGTGGGTCTTCATTTATGCCCTAAAGTTGACAGGGTTTGCTGTTCTTCCTCCAGAACCGTAAGGCTTGTATTTTTTAGGGAAAAGAGAGAAGGATGGGGAGAGGGGGGTTGTGCTTTTCCTGTACCTGCTGCTCTGCTCTTCCAGGCCTGCATCAAGACAATGGCCTTCTCAGAACCCTCATCCTGCCCCACAAATCTTTCTTGTAAGTACTGATGAGATCTGTGAAGGACAGCCTTAAAGTGGCTGCAGATTTCTCGTGTACTCCAGGGGTTCTGTGTTCTCAAACCCACCCACACCCAGCCTATCGCTGATTTGTTGCTGTTCCAGGTGACGTCGCACTTGGTGGCATCTGCCTTCGGTCATCCAGTGCATATGTCATGTCTCTCCTTTAATGTGCTTGTCTTGTCTTAGATTTCAGGTTACATGGTTACCCCGCAATGTCAGCCCTCAGAGTAACTTAAGTTGTGAATTTAAAGATTTTCTGGGCTTTAAAATTTGTTATAATGGTGGGTGAAATGCCTTTTCCAGCTTTCTGATCCCAAGTGGAAGCCTGAATTCCTTAATTTTAAAAAATTGAAATATAATTGACATATAGCATTGTATGGTTTTAAATATACAGTATAATGATTTGCTAAATGTATATATTGTAAAATGGTTACCACAATAGCTTTAGTATTTTATTAGTTTTGAGTATTACCTTTTGTAAATTGAAATTTAAATGCCATAATCATAAATGTATATGAAGTCATAAGAGAAATAATAGAAGCTATGTACACTTTATCTAGCATACTTTATGTTTCATAATTTTACCATGTATGTAGCTTTGTGTACCCCCCAGCAAAGTCAAGAGTACAAAACAACTCAATTACCACAAGGATCCCTCTTGTTGCCTTGTAATAACTATACCCACACATTGTCCAGAACCTCTGGTAACTGCTCATCTGTTCTCCATTTCCAAAATTTTGTCATTTCAAAAATGTTGGGTAAGTGAAATCATGTAGTATATATAATCTTTTGGGATTTCTTTTTACTCAGCCTAATTCCCTAGAAATTCAAGGTATTGCATGTATGAAGAGTTCATTCTTTTTTACTGCTAAGTAGTACTCCACAGTATGTTCTACTGTTTACCCGTTCACCTATTAAATGACGTCTGGGTTATTTCCAGTTTTTAACTATTACCAAAAAAGCTGCTATGAACATTTGTGTACAGGTTTTTGTGTGAACATAAGTTACCGTTTATCTTGGGTAAGTGCCCAAGAGTGCAATTGCTGGGTCATATGGCTTTGCGTGTTTTGTTTATAAGAAACTACAAATTGGTTTCTAGAGTGGCTGTACCATTTTACAGTCCTACTTGCAATGTACAAGTGACCCAGTTTTTCTCCATCCTTGCCAGCATCTTGTGTTGTCACTGTGTTTTTCATTTTAACCTTTCATGTGTGTATTTGCCATTATGTATTTTTTGGTGAAATTTTTTACATGTCTTTTGCCTATTTTCTAACTAAATTTTTTAATGGTCATTTTGAAAGTTCTTTTTATATTCTTTATGCTATTTCTTTGTCAGGTATGTGGTTTGCAAAAATTTTTTTTTCTAATCTGTAGCTTATCTTTTCACAGAGCAAAAGTTTTAATTTGAGGAGATCTAATTTATCAATTTCTAATTTATGGATTATGTTTTTGGTACCAAGTCTAAAATCTCTTTGCCTAACCTCAGAGCCTAAAGTTTTTTTCCTAGAAGTTTTATGGCTATAAAGTTTTCGTTTAAGTCCACAATGCATTTTGAGTTAATTTTTGGTTAAGATGTGAGATTTCAGTTGAGATCGGCTTTTTTATTTTTATTTTTGCCTACGGATATCCAATTGCTCCAGCCCATTTGTTGAAAAGGCTATCGTTCCCTCCTTCCTCCACTGAATTGCACCTTTGTTCACAATCAACTGAGCATATTTTTATGGTTTTGTATCTGAGTTCTCTGTTCTGTTCTGTTCCATTGATCTATGGGTCTACCCCTTCACTGATACATTTTCTTGATTACTATAGCTTTTTAGTAAGCCTTAGTATCATACAGAACAATTCCTCTCACATTATTTTTTGTCAATAGTTTATTCTAGTGCCTTTCCCATTCCATATTAGAACAAACCTGTCTATGTCTATGAAAAACTGCTGGGTTTTTTATAGGATGTGCATTTGAGAACTGACATTACTATGTTGTCTTCCAATTCATGAGCACAGTATCTCTCTCCATTTATTAAGGCCTTTTAAAAATTTGTTCCGTAAGTATTCTGTACTTTTCAGCATACAGAACCTGTTTCTGTTTTAAGTGTATACCTAAATATTCCATATTCTTTGGAGTGATTATAAATGTTACTGCTTTCAAGTTTTCATATGCTCATTAGCATAGAGATTGGTTTTTGCGTGTTGATTTTGTATCCTGTGACCCTGCTTAATTAGGTCACTATTAGTTGTTTTTTTAGATTCTTTGGGATTTTCCATGTGGAAAATCATGTGCAAAAACTCAGCAGCTATTCCTTAAAGCAAAATTAATTTAGAAACTGTTTAAACATGTTTTAAACTGTTTAAACACTAAAGTTACCCAAAATACTATAGCCTATGGTGAAATCCTGCAGCCACTTGCTTTAAAGTTAGAAATAAGAATGACTCCTGTTCTTCTGTTATTTAACACTATTTTGGGAAATTATAGCTAAAGAAATAAAATTTAAAAACCCCACCAAAACCAGAGTTTTATTCATTTCCAATTTGTGTATCTTTTTTTTTTTTTGCCTTATTACATTGGCTAGAATTTCTAGTACTATGTTGAATAAGAGTGGTGACAGCAGACATCCTTGCCTTGTTCCCAAATGATGAGGGAGAGCATTGTAACTTTCATCATTAACATTAGCTGTAGATTGCTTTGTTCCTTATCAATTTGAAGAAATGTCCCTGTATTTCTAACATGAAGTTGCTTAATAATGTGAATTGGACTTTGTCAAATGCTTTTTGTGTCAATTGATAAGATCATGTTTTTTTTAATGTTTATATTACGGATTATACTGATTTTCAAACACTGAACCAGCCTTGCACACCTCAAATAAATCACAGTCATGGTGTGTAATTCTTTTCATACACTGTGGATTTGGTTTGCTGGTATTTTTGTTGAAGATTTTTGTGTCTAAGATCATTAGAGGTAATGTTCTGCAGTTTTGGGGTTTTTTTTTTTTTTTTTGGTACTGTCTTTGATTTCAGTATCAGGGTAATATTGGCCTTATAAAGTGAGTTGGGAAGTGTTCTGTCTTCCTGCTGAGAAAATTTGCCCTATTGACAAAAATTACAGAATAGACCAATTTCTGGAAGAGGCATTTTGTGGAATATATTTTTTCTGGAAGAGATTGTCTTAGACTGGTATTAATCCCTCTTTAAATGTTTGGTATAACTTTTCAGTGAAATCATATGGGCTTGGAGATTTTTTTTCAGAAGCTATTAAATTATGAATTAGAAACTTTTTAAGGTACTGGGCTATTCGAATTATTTCACATTGAGTTTTGGTGGTTTTATGGCTTATGAGGAACTGGTCCGTTTCTTCAGCTTTAAGTGTGAAGTCATTTGTATTATTCCCTTCTACCTTTTAACGGTTGTGGGGTTGGTAGTGATTTGTGTCTCTCTGTTATCCTTCCTGGAGGTGTATGTTTTTCTCTAATCACAGTTTCACGGGTGCGGAGCAGGCAGTCCGATTAAAGAAGACTGGAGTTTTGCCAAGTGAACACAGCAAAGAAAGGAGCCATGGAGCGAAGAGCGCACGCAAAGGAGTGAGTACAAACAACAAAGCACCTCAGACTCTGGGTAAGAGAGAAGAGAGGGCGCAAGGGGAGAGGAACCCTGGAAAGGATGAAGGGACTGGCGGCCCGAGGGAGGTCTGATGATTGCTGGAGTCAAGGGTCTACCCAGACTAAGCCAGAGAAAGACAGGTGTCAGTAGTTAGACGAGGATGCTTGAAACTGAGACGAAGGAAGAGCTGTAGCTGTCGGCAAAGACAAAGGAGTGGCTAAGGTTGATCAGATACTAAGATCATTAGCAGAGAGGTCAAGGGACTGAGAAGGTCAATTAGGGAGTGACAGTGAAACAGCGACTGAAATCTCTGGGGAGCAAGGAGGAGTGAACCAGGGATGGTAAATGCCGATGGGCTTACAGTCCAATGATCATGAAAAACTTAAAGCTGGGGTCCTTAGTGGGGAGCAGGGGGTGGGGGTGGGGTAGAGTACAGTCTGCAAGTAGCACTTCAAAGGGAAGAAAAACATTAGTGAAAAAACTGGCACTAAAATAGGAGCCTGTAGAAGAGAGCCCGGGTTCAGCTGGAGCAGGGGTTCTCAGACTTCGGTGTGTGTTACAACCACCCGGAGGGCTTGTTGGCTACCGATGGCTGGACCCCACACCCAGAGGCTCTGCTCAGTAAGTCTGAAGCCTGAGAATCTGCATGTTCCAAGTGATGCTGACGTGACCCAGGGACCACACGTCCAGAACAACTCAAGAACAAAGAGATGGGGGTAGAAACAAGCAAAAAGGTTGATTTTACAGGGAACGTTGTTAACGGAAGTAAACTCCATGCAAGAAGTTAAGAGAAGCCAAACATTTGTTTTTACTAAAAAAATAATGCATAATCTAAGAAGGATCAGTTATAAATCGGTTAAACACTGACAACTGTAACACAGTGCTCTGTTAAGGGCTCCAGGTGTTTATAGGAAAACATCAAGTTGACCATTGAATGTAAAAGGATATGCTAATGAAGTTGAATTTTTTTTTTAGATGTAGACAAAGATCATTCATTGAGCAGTTTTATTAGTTATTTAGAGGCAGCTGTTGAAAGATTTAATATGTATTTGACGAGGTAAATTCTTACTATTTTCATTCTCTTCAAAATAGAATTTTCCCACAGATCTTAAAAGCATTACAGAAAATACTGAAAAGTCTAAAGAAAAACAAACAAAACACCTTGCAATCCCAGCACCTAGCAGTGACCACCATGCATTTCCGACGTATCTAAGATTAGAACATATATACATACATATTTATATGATCTTTTTAGGAAAATAGCAATGCGTACTGTTTAGTATATACATACAAACTTCCTGGCTAAAAATACAGTTTAACAGGTATAGATACGACTATCACTTTAATTCTGGCTGTTTCATGAAGGTATCACCACCATTTTAGCCACTAGTTAGGTTTTTTCAATGGCTGATAGTTTAAAGATATTTCAAAAATTTGTAATATTGATTATAAAAATAAATGAAGCCAAGAAAACTTTTTCTTTCTCTCTGTAATACACACTTTGAATGTTTTACTTTAGATGATATTGGAACAGTGCCTGAATGCTACACTTCAAGAGTTCAAAATTTTGAAGTACATGACGCTAATACACATGATTTAAACACACCTGCAACTTGAGAATGATGAAACAGAAGGATTTTACAAATTTAAATAAAGACAACTATAGCTAAGTAAAAATTTAGACACCCACTACTATCACATGTGCATAGTAAGAAATGTGTAAGTTCTTACAGAAACTTACATACATAATGAAGGTTTAGTGTTCGTTATTTTGCCTCAAATTCAACATGTATCAAACCATAGGTAGTATTTTCTTTAAACTAATTTTGACATCAACTTTGAGTACAGAACCGCAGAGAATCTTACATAACCTGACACTTAAAGAAACCAAGTATTAGTTGTTAAGAGGGTCTAAATATTTCTGAAGGCAGACAAATACTTGTTTTAAAAGTTAAAAACTTTGGTGATCATTTTGTAATATATAGACATATTGAATCACTATGTTGTACACCTGGAACTAACATAGCATGCAGGTTAATTATCCTTTAATTAAAAATAAAAATAATAAAAATAATATAAATACATACATACATACATACATACATACATACATACATACATACTACAGGTAAGCCCCACATTCTGCCCCACAGAGGTGTGTTTCATTGAAAGAAAGCCAGGACAGAATCACAGCACAGAGATATTATTTGCATTACAAAAGGAATCTTCACTCCATAAAAAGAAGCAGGTTTAAACTCCATTAAATGACAACTTCTTCTAAAAAACAAACTCAACAGGCACTGTTATTTTTGATATCCTTATATATTCTTAATTTTTTAAACAAGAAGGGACCATCTCTTTTGGATTTTCATTACTTAGACAAAGCCTAAAATATACATAGTAGACTGTTTGTAAAATGAATAACTTCTGGGAATTTATTGAATTTTTAGGGATCCAGAACTATAAAATTCCTGTAAACTATGTCATTAAAAAAATGAACATATAGCTATTAAAAAATGTAAGTGAAAATTGTTTAATCATCTTACAGCAGTCAAAATACAGTATAAGACTGGTATCTTGGTGTCTGAAAGCAATCATTTTACCATATGCAGTTTAATCTTTTATGTTATTCATTGTAAGTTGATGGTTAATTAAAAACCTGAGTTTTAATCAAAGTTGTTTTCAAACATTGTCATAATGTCGCTTTGAAGAGTCATATCAATGGTACCAGCCATCTGTAGAAAGGAAGGGAAAATGTAAATGTTACTTAAAAGGTTTATAACTTCATTATATTACATTTATATAAAAAATGATTATGCAACATTTGGAACATACAAAATGAATGCAATTTATTTAACACAATGGATTTGTACACAATTTTAAATTTCTGTTCAAATACTACCTTATTTTTGTTAAAATATTGTTCACGTGATAAGTAAGAATTAAAACGTAACAAAAACACAATGAACAAGTTTAACCTCTCTCTCCAAGAGAGAAAATTCTGTGTTAATAGAAACATGAACTGAGATTACGTGGTTTCACGGCTCTTTCTGGCCAACACAGTGCTAGACACAAAAGCCTGTTTTCTGAATGAGCTAATACCTTACCTATGTGAGAGAGCTGTAACACATAGTGCTGAAGCCTGGGGCATTCCTTGATTCTGCAAATGACTGACTGTGACCTAAGGCAAATTAGCTAACCCAGGCATTTTATGTATATTTATTTTATACACAGATATTTATGAAGATGATCCAGATTGCATGTATAACACTCAGCACAATGTTGTTTAATAAACGCTAAGAAGCTATTTAAACTATATGCAGATGACATGTTACTATATATAGAAAACCCTAAAAGGTCCACACAAAAACTACCAGAGCTGATCGAAGAATTCAGCAAGGTAGCAGGTTACAAGATTAACGTTCAAAAATCAGTGGCATTTCTTTACACTAATGATGAATCAACAGAAAAAGAAAGTAAAGAAACAATCCCCTTTAAAACAGCACCCAAAGTAATAAAATACCTAGGAATAAATCTAACCAAGGAGATGAAAGAATTATACACAGAAAACTATAAACCATTGATGAAGGAAATCAAAGAAGACTTCAAAAAATGGAAAGCTATCCCATGCTCTTGGATTGGAAGAATCAATATTGTTAAAATGGTCACACTGCCCAAGGCAATCTACAGATTTCATGCAATCCCTATCAAATTACCCAGGACATATTTCACAGAACTAGAACAAATCATAATAAAATTTATATGGAACCAAAAAAGACCTAGAATTGCCAAAGCATTGCTGAAGAGAAAGAAAGAGGCTGGAGGAATAACTCTCCCAGACTTCAGACAATACTACAGAGCTACAGTCATCAGGACAGCATGGTATTGGTACAAAAACAGACATAGAGACCAATGGAACAGAATAGCCCAGAAAGGAACCCACAAACTTTTGGTCAACTCATCTTCGACAAAGGAGGCAAGAACATACAATGGAATAAAGACAGTCTCTTCAGCAAATGGTGTTGGGAAAACTGGACAGCAGCATGTAAAACAATGAAGCTAGAACACTCCCTTACACCAGACACAAAAATCAACTCAAGATGGATCAAAGACTTAAACATAAGACAAGATACAATAAACCTCCTAGAGGAAAATATAGGCAAAACATTATCTGACATACATCTCAAATATTTTCCCCTAGAAGAAATAAAAGCAAGAATAAACAAATGGGACCTAATGAAACTTAGAAGCTTCTGCACAGCAGAGGAAACCATAAGTAAAACAAAATGACAACCTACGAAATGGGAGAAAATTTTTGCAAATGAAACCGACAAAGGGTTCATCTCCAGAATATATAAGCAGCTCATATGACTTAATAAGAAAAAATTAAACAACCCAATCCAAAAATGGGCAGAAGACCTAAACAAGCAATTCTCCAAGGAAGACATACAAATGATCAATAGGCACATGAAAAAATGCTCAATATCACTAATTATGAGAGAAATGCAAATCAAAACTGCAATGAGGTATCACCTCACACCAGTCAGAATGGTCATCATTCAAAAATCCACAAATGACAAATGCTGGAGAGGCTGTGGAGAAAAGGGGACCCTCCTGCACTGCTGGTGGAAATGCAGTTTGGTGCAGCCACTGTGGAAAACAGTATGGAGAGTCCTCCAAAGACTAGGAATAGACTTACCGTATGACCCAGGAATCCCGCTCCCGGGCACATATCCAGAAGGAACCCTACTTCAAAAAGACACCTGTACCCCAATGTTCATAGCAGCACTATTTACAATAGCCAAGACATGGAAGCAGCCTAAATGTCCATCAACAGGTGACTGGATAAAGAAGAAGTGGTATATTTATACAATGGAATACTACTCAGCCATAAAAACCGACAACATAATGCCATTTGCAGCAACATGGATGCTCCTGGAGAATGTCATTCTAAGTGAAGTAAGCCAGAAAGAGAAAGAAAAATACCATATGAGATCGCTCATATGTTGAATCTAAAAAACAAACAAACAAAGCATAAATACAAAACAGAAACAGACTCACAGACATAGAATATAAACTTGTGGTTGCCAAGGGGGAGGGGGGTGGGAAGGGATAGATTAGGATTTCAAAAGTGTAGAACAGATAAACAAGATTATACTGTATAGCACAGTGAAATATACACAAGATCTTTTGGTAGCTCAGAGAAAAAAATGTGACAATGAATATATACATGTTCATGTATAACTGAAAAATTGTGCTCTACACTGGAATTTGACACAACATTGTAAAATGATTATAAATCAATAAAAAAAAGTTGAAAAAAAAGGAAGCTATTTAAAATAAGTATAAGAAAAGCTAATTAAGACAAAGAAACAAATGCTCCCTAGCTCTACTCAGAAGCCTTGTCTACACGCCCTGGTGAAGCAAGTCAGTCTTTGCTGCATCTGAAATGACACAAACTAGGGACGTTTCAAAAATGTTTCCGTTTGTTTTCATCAGGAAGCAGCAGCAGCCCGGAGGAGGAGGTCAGAGCACCAGCTGGTGATCAGCTGGTTGACTTCCTGGACAGGAACCGTGTTCTCTGGTTACGTGGGAGGTTTAAGATTATGACTTACTTACCAAAAGGACATTAAAGCTATGTGTGACTCTTTTAAACTATGATAATTTCTTTAAATATGCCTTAGACATAAAAAGATAAATTCTTAAGATCTTAACCCAGGCTGCTTTCCTAATGTCCAGCCCGAACAGTTCCTCAAAAGTTCTATTTTAACCTTCCAATGGGCTGGGTACATTGTCCTACTTCATACATTACTGACACTCCTTTAAGTATTCACACATACTGCAAAATTCCAAAAAGGGGTAACAAACTTGTTTTATTTAAAAGCACTCTTCTTTAGATTCTCATCCATCTTGACTAAATCTATGCTTGTGGAACGATTATTGATACAGAACTGGCTGCTGTCTCTACCAATTACCCTTCGATACCACTATTAAGTACTAACTACGGATCTCTGCAGTTGACACCATCACCTGGATATTCCTTTCTCAGTGGGCCTGTGTACACTTCAGCCACTTAAGTTTAAGATCAAAAACCAGGCCGAGGGAACGGGCATGAGGTGAATTCTTGGGCACTCCCCTTGCATCGAGTGACTGCCTCTGTGTACAGGATGGACCTGGCAGGGAGCAGCAGCCTGAGTCTGGGTCATCAGGGATGACAGTAGCAGCTCCGGCGTCAGGCTGTTGCCCGTCAAGCTGTGACAGGCGGCATTTTTAGTCACATTTCAGTGGGTTCCAGAAAAATGCTGGGGATATTAGAAATTATACCAGGCTACCTGGTAGGCTGTTATTAGGTGGCAAGTGGGTGGCTGAGACACCACCTGTGGGTGCCTGGCGTCAGGCCTGTGTGAGTACCCAAAGGAGAGATCCTGGGTCAGCAGAGACATACTTCCAGCAGAGCATTAGTCAAGTTTCAGTAAAGAGCTCCTAACACACAAGCAAACAAGGCAGTATGAAAAATGTGCTGTTCAAGTTAATTAAAATTAAATAATACAAGAACTTTAGTTCCTTACTTACATTAGCCACGCTTCACGTGCTCAGTAACACGTGGCTACTGGTGTGTCTGACCGCACCGAGCATGTTCCTCTCGCTGCAGAGAGCCCTGCAAGTGCACCCTGCTCTACAGTAACGCCACCCGTGTCATAGCACTGCTGACTGCGGTCTGTTTCTGCCTTCATATTATAAATGAGAAGCTGAAAAAAAGCTGGGATATTGTTTCCTAGGAAATTTATTTGTATCATAGTCAACACTATAGCCAAAGCCAATGGATTTTTTCTTCTGGAGCTAATGTTCCTATTATGTCCTATGTATTCACATGACTTCCCAGGATTACAAAAATATCCAGCACCCAAAACAAGGTAAAATTCATAACATCTGGCATCACTGGTTACCAGGTAAGTAAAGAAGCAGAAAAACATTATCTGTAGAGGAGATTAATCAATCGATCGAAATCAACCCAGAAGCGACGCAGATGTCAGCATTAGCAGAGAAACCCATTAAACAGCTATGATAACTGCATCCTATTTGTTCCAAGTTTAACAGAGATACAAAAAAACATTAAAAGACCTGAATCAAACTTCTGGAGATGACCACCACTATGTCTGAGGTGGGACAACCAGGGGCCCAACATAAAGGGAATTGGAGTCACAAAAAGGAGAAAAAGAGGAAACACAAAAAATATGAAGAAATAATGGCCAAAAATTTTCCAAGCTTGATAAAAACTACAAACACACATCTCCAATAAGCTCAACAAAGCACAAAGGAACATGACAAAAACAGTTACTGAAAATCCAGTGATGAATAAAACTGTTAAAAGTGGCCAGAGGAAAGGCATGTTTTATACAGAGGAACAAAGATACCAAATTTCTCATTAGAAACAAAGCAAGCAAGAAGACACTGAAGGCATCTTTAAAGCACTAAAAGAAAAAGTACTAACAATCTAGAATTCAATACCCAGCAGAAACATTTTTAAAAATGAAGGCAAGTTAAAAACACATCCACACCACAGACTCACAGACATAGTAAACAATCTTATGGTTACCAGGGGGAAAGGGGTGGGAAGGAATAAATTTGGGAGTTTGAGATTTGCAAATGATAACCACTATATATAAAAATAGATTAAAAAAACCAAATTTCTTCTGTATGGCACAGGGAACTATATTTAATATCTTATAATAACCGTTAATGAAAAAGAAAATGAAAACAAATGTGTGTATATATATGCATGACTGGGACACTGTGCCGTGCACCAGAAATTGACACATGGTAACTGACTGTACTTCAATTAAAAAAAAACAAAATGAAACACATTCACACAAAAACCTACACACAAATGTTCATAGCAGCTGTATTTTAAATGCTGAACTTTGAAGCAACCAAGATGTCTATCAGTGGGTAAACTGTGGTACATTTATACAATGGGAGATTATTCAGCACTCAAAAGACGGTAGCTATCAATCTATGAAGACACAGGGAAACTTCAATACTTATAGCTAAGTGAAAGAAGCCAATGTGAAAAAGCTGTGTATAGTGTATGATTTCAGATGACATTCTGAAAATGGCAAAACTATGGCGATAGTAAAAAGATCAGTGATTGGCAGGGGTTCAGGAGGGAGGGTGAACAGCAGGAGCACAGGGCCTCTCAGGAGAGGGAGGGCACTCTGGTGGCACCATAATGGCTGCTGTACGTCACCGTACATTTGTCAAGAGCGATGAAAAGTACAACACAAAGCGTGAACCTGATGTGAGCTATGGCCTTTGCTTGGTGAACTAAGACTGCCAGTGACGTATCCATGCGGGTCCACAGACTGTGCAGCGAACGCACCGCACCGATGTGGGATGTGACAGTGGGGGGGGCTTGCGCATTTGTGGGGGAAAGGGAGGAACATGTGGGAACTCTTTATTCTTTCATTCAGTTTTGCTGTGAATCTAAAACGCTCTAAAAATAAAGTATATTAATGGAAAACAAAGGCCAAACAACGCTATCTTCAGACACACAAAAGCTGAAAGAATTCGTTACCAGCTGACCCACATCGCAAGAAATGTTAAAAAGAGGTCCCTCGGGGAAAGGAAGATTACACCATTCGAAATCTGGATCTAGACAAATGAAAAACACTGAAACGCTAACTACGTAAGATTTTTTTCATATCATTTAAAACTTTTAGAGATAACCTGACTGCTTAAACAACAGCCTAAAGCCTGGGAGGGGAGGCATGGAAGCACACTGTTGCAAGGCTATTGTGCTAAATGTGAAGAGGTATAACGTAACTTGAAGGAAGACTGTGACAAGCTGAAGTAATACGTTAGAAACCCCAAAACAACCACTAAAGTAAAAACAAAGAGTTACTCGTAATAAACCAATGAAGGAAATAAAATGGAATCACAAAAAATACTTGCTTAATCTAAAAGAACACAGGAAAAATGAGAAAAAGAAAAGAACAGACGACACAAACAAAAAAAAGCAAGGCGGTGGACTCAAACTTAACCATATCAGGAACCATACTGAACATAACTGGTTAAACATTCCTATAAAAGGCAGAGACTGGATTTTTTCAAAAAAGGCAAGATTTCACTACATGTTGCCTGCGAGAAAATCACGTTAAACATAAAGCAGAGGGAAGTTAAAAGTAAAAGAACGGAACACTTTCGCAGCATGCTAACACTAGACATAAAAAGGTGAAACAGTTGTATTTCAGAGGAAGTGGTACCAGCAGGAATAAAAGTCATTTTGCAATGAGAAGGAGGTCAGTTAATCAGGAGGACACATTAAGCCTAAATGGCTATGCATCTAGTGACACCTTCAAAATCCATGAGATAGGTGGACAGAACTACAAGGGTAAAAAGACCAGTCTGCAGTTATACGATCGTAGATGCCAGTGCCCTTCTCAATATCTGACAGGACAAGCAGGCAGAGAATCAGCAAGAACTCAGCAGATTCGAAAAGACACTATAAATCACCTTGGCTTGTTTAATACTCTGCCCACCAGCAGGAGAAGACACATTCTTCTCAAGTGCACAGAGAATTACTTACCAAGGTCCAACATCATCTGGGACACAAAACAAGTCTTAGTGACTTTAGAAGTATTCGAGACATTATGTGGTCTCTGACCACAATGGAATCCAATTAGAAATCATTAATTTTCTATTATTTTCACTAAGCCAAAACATCTCCAAATATTTGGAAACTAACTAACACATTTTTAAACAATCCATGGATAAAAGAATGAATCAATTCTACTTTTTAAAACATCACTTTCTATATATTTAGGAATCCTAAACACAGGTCTCTTTTCAACTCATACAGGAGGTTTACAGATTATTCAGGAGGAATAACAGGAAGTGATTTTACCTATGTGCCAGGCATGTTTATATGTGCTGAGTATGTGTAAATTCATTTCACCAGTCACCTTTACTATTCCTACTTTACAGGTAAGGAAACTGAGGCACAGGGAGGTTAGATAAATAGCCCAGTCCAAAAGTCTAGTAAGTGGCAGAACCAGGATTTGAACCCAAAGTCTAGCAGCTCCAGGACTGGTGCTCTATTATTACAGTATACTTGTGTCTTTCAACTATGAAATTTTAATTTTAATCTGATTTTAGAAGCTGACCATCACTACAGAGGTAACTCTTCACTAAGGAGGTAACTGTCACTGCAGAGCCACCGAGAATACAGTTTCGAACATGTGAAGACACTGCTGTTAAACCCTCCCTTGTTGGTTAGACTCAGTAAACTGGAGTCCACTCACTGCTTCTCGTCTCCTCCGCTCTTGCTCTTTCTCCCTTGCTAAGTTCCGGTCTCTGAGAAGCCAGAGTCTGCCTTTATCTTGAGCTTCCAGCGACTGCTGATGTTCCTTCTGCTCGGCTCCAAGACACTTGTTTTGCATTTTATTTGGAAAAGGTTCTTGAGTGCAGCCATGGTCACTTGAAGAAACAGTAAAGTTCAAAGTAGGTTTCAAGCGCCTTGAAAGTTTTTGTTACTAACATACGTTGTTAAATGAACAAATAAAATGCAATGTTCTAGATACCCTTTTTCAGATATTATGACATTATTTTTAAGATTTATTTTTGATGTCAAATTCTACATCAGGCAATCTCTGTTAACGAAGAGAAAGTTTTGGAAAACTATGACCAAGATTTACCATTATCTTCTTATGCACAGAATGGAAACTATATGAAGACATTCCTGGAAAATTATAATGTTTTTGTAACTTAGCAGTATTAGAATCTTTAATAGCTTAATCAATCACTTGACTATTTCTGTCCTCTCCAAAACAGATACTACTACTTACCAAAAAACAATCAACAAAAACTTACTTCCTGCAATTATACTTTGATCTGTGGTCTACTAACTGCTGAATTAGTCACTTGCAAAATAGAAATTTAATGTATTTTAAATACATGTCTGTGTCTCCCAGAGCCTCCATTAACCTGGTAAGTTACAGACCTCTGATTTTCCTGAGGTGCCTGAGAGTCCTTTGTATTCTGCTCCAGATGTTTCCGTATTAGTTCCTGTGTGCGGGCTCTTACTTCCTTTTCTATCGCTGCTTTTCTGAACTGGTTGAAGAGCTCATCTGATGATTTCATTGCACCTGATGTTTTAACTGGTTTGCCTAAACTTTTCCAAGAGTCTGCATTCTTGATCTTTATATCCTGAAACAAATATCTGATTCAGTTTATGTCTAAAGATGACAACTAAATTTTGGAAGAAAAGCAATATTTTTTGATACAGTAATGGATCAAAAGTAAAGATTCCAAAGGCTTCAGGTAATTTTACTAAACTTAAGTTTAGTAAACATGTTAAAGGTTTCTGAAGTTAGAAATAGCATAACAGATTAGCTAAATTCAATTATTCATCTAAGATCAAATTAAAATAGCATGCTTGACAATTATTTCAATTTAATGTAAAACATATATGTTAAGGGTATGACAATCTGTAAGAAATATAAAAATTAACTGATCACTGTAATCAAGATATTTATCAAGATATTTATGATCCTATGGGGAAAATAAAGCAAAAATATACAAACGATTAATCAGAGACAAAGTAAGATAATGCCAGAGTTTTAAAACCTAGTTTTCTCAGTTGCACTAGACATTTCAAGGGCTCAATAACCGTATGTGGCTAGTAGCTATCATTTTGGACACTGGATATTACATGTCTAGATGGCCCTTCTAAGCAATTAACCTGCCACATTCTCCATGATAGTTAATGTTACACCACAAACGTGCCTTAGTAATTTTAAGACTGAAATCATGTCAAGATTCTTTCCTGACCACAATGAAAATAATAGAATACCTAGCATGTGTACGAAACCACAAAAGCCCCCAAAAAGTCAAAGCAATTTTGAGAAAGAACAAAACTGAAGAGATCACGCTTTCTGACTTCAAGCTATATTACAAAGTTACAGTAATCAAAACAGTATGGTATTGGCATAAAAACAGACACACAGCTCAATGAAGCAGAATAGAGAGTCCAAAAATAAATGCATGCACTTACGCATTCACAACAAAGGAGTGAAGGATATAAAATGGGGACAGGACAGTCTCTCTAATATGTGGTGTTGGGAAAACTGGCTAGCCACATGCAAAAGACTGAAACTAGACTACTATTTCACACCATACACAAAAATCAACTCAAAATGGATTAAAGGCTTGAATATAAGACCTGAAATCATAATTATAACTCCTAGAAGAAAACACAGGTGCTAAGCTCCTTGACATCCATCCTGGTGATGAGGTTTTGAATTTGACACCAAAAGCAAAGGCAACAAAAGCAAAAATAAACAAGTGGAACTACATCAAACTAAAACGCTTCTGCACAGCAAAGGAAACAAACACAAAATGAAAAGGCAGCCCGCTGGGTGGCAGAAAATGCATGCAAACCGTGTGTCTGATAAAAGGTTAGTACCTCAAATAAAGAACTCATACAACTCAACAGCAGAAAAACAAACAAGCTGAAAAAAACACGGGCAGAGAATCTAAACTGACATTTTTCCAAAGAGAACGCACAGATGGCCACTAAATCCATGAAAAGGTGCTCAACATCACCAATCATAATGGGATATTAATCAGAAGGGAAGTACAAATCAAAGCCACGATGAGATACCACCTTCACACCTGTCAGCATGGCTACTATCAAAAAGACAAAAGATAACTGTTGGTGAGCATGTGGAGAAAAGTGCTGGTGGGAATTTAAATTGATATGGCTGTTATAGAAAACAGCACAGAGGCACCTCAAAACCCAAAAAGTGTAACTGCTAAATGACCCAGCAGTCCCACGTCTGGGTACACGGCTACAGGAAATGAAAGCAGAATCCTGAAGAAAGATCTGCACTCCCCTGGTCACTGCAGCGTTACTCACAACAGCTAAGACTGGAAGGAACACACGGGCCCGTCAATGGATGAATGGGAGAAGAAAATGTGGCATACGTACACCGTGGAGTATTATTCAGCCATAAAAAACCAAGGAAATCTTGCCACTTGCGACAACACGGATGGACTTTGAGGGCATTATGCTAAGTGAAATTAAGTCAGACAAATACCATATGCTCTCACTTATATGTGGAATCTTAAAAAAAAAAAAACAAGGAACAACAGCCCCCCAAAAAAGCCCCAAATTTATAGACAGAAAAGACTGGTTGTTGCCGGAGGAGGGGGTGAGAAGTGGGCAAAATGAATGAAGAGAGTCAAAAGGCACAGATTTCCAGTTGTAAAATTAGTCCTGGGGATGTAACGTGCAGCAATGGTGACTACAGTTAATAAGGCTATTATATATTTGAAATTTGCTGAGAGTAGATCTTACAAGTTCTCATCACAAGAAAAAAAATGTGAACGATGTTGGGAGAGTGACAGACTAGACTTACTGTGGGGGCAATTTCTCAATATATACAAATATCAGATCTTTAAGGTGCATTCCTGAAACTAGTAATGTCTGGTGTCAATTCTACCTTAAGTTAAAAAAAAGAGCTCATCTGCTTGTCAGCAGTGAAGGAGAGGGCCATGCGGCGCCTAACCACCCTAACTTCCTGGTTTTGGTCACCGCCTCCGTAGTAAGTACGCTTGCTCGCTCCTTTCTTTTGTTTCCATGAACCATTAGGTCGAAATTTGTCCACGGTCTCAGGTAAGGCAGAAAGAGAATTTGTGACAAGAGACATCCTTCTTAATTTCCGGCCTGAAGTAATAAAAGGAGTCAGACAGCCCTCCTCACCCCGACCACACAAACGCCTTCACCACGGGCCGCCCAGCTGTGCTTATTAAGTCCTTCCTCTATGTTGCCAATTAAACCTGTCTTTGTTCCTATCCACGGAATGGGCTGTTCAGACTTCGTTTTTTACTGAGTCAGCAAAGAATCTTGCCTTCAGACAGAGGTGTGGACCAGGGCAGGCAACATCCGGTAGCATATTTACTAGGAAGTGAAGAGAGGATGAAATCCTGGTCTCTCTGTCCCTGAAATTTCTGTTTAATCACAATGAAATTCTGGCAGACCATCAAACAGGGAAGTTCACGTTTGGGTTTGGAGTTCAGGACAGTTTTCAGGTATCACAGAGAAGAATAAAACGTCTGACAGGCAGAGCTGAGGATGGAAAGCACTCCTCACTGAAGAAAGAACATGACAGTTGAACAGCACAGGTGCATCTGGGGAGGAGTGAGAAGTTCAGTCCCAGTGAGTCACAAGGCAGACAGGGAAGGCTGAGTAGCTGGCTGGCGTCATGATGTGAAGGTGTTTCACCTTCATTCTGGAGCCCAAGTTAGAACCACTGCAGGTCTGTACACACCAGTAATACGCTCAGAGCAGCACACGGGGAGGAGCAGCGCAGGGCTGTTAAAGGCAGAAGCGATCAGAACAAGGAGGGCTCCAGTTAGTCCGACCAGCTGTGAATGTTAGCGAGCTCGGAGTGAAGGCAGTGAGGCCCGGTTTGTGGGGCGGAAGTAGAAAAGGAAATATCTTGAAAGTAAAACCCAGAGAGTTTAGCAATTGTTCGGCTGCAGGGGACTGAGAAGTCAAAAGTGACTAAAAGTCACAGGAAGTCAGGTCTAGAAGTGTGTACCTGAGTCCTCTGCAGAGAGACTGTACCTGGTAACCGACCACCGCGGATGTCCCGTCAGAGAGAAGCAGTGCAAGGCCCTGGCTCCCTCCCCCACCAGGACTCAGGGAAGGAGGCGGCAGTCTTAGACACAACTGGTTCCTCCGACAGGGCAAATTACAGGAACAAGGGAACAATTATCTTCTGGGTAAAATTAAGGCACAGCTTCTCAACTAGGGGTGGTCCTCCTCTGCCCCGGGAAGACATCTGGCAACGTCCGAGCAAGCTTCTGCTTGTCCCACAGTGGTGGGGAGGGTGTGCAGCACCCGGTGGGCAGAGGTTAGGGTTCCTGGGAAGCACCCTACAACGCACAGCCCTACTCCCAGCGGAAACCTGCCCAGCCTAAAACGTCAATAGTGCTATAACTGAGGAAGTCTGGTTTCAAATGTAAGCAGGTGGTGGGAAAATAAGACAAAAGGAATGAGAGAGACCACGGAGATGGCTGGAGAGCTCCACAAAACGTCTCTGTCAAATGAAAGAAAGTAACAGAGAGGAGTCTTGGCAAAAAGGGTAGCTTTTCTTGAGGCAGAAGTAAGAGAACAGCAAAGGTGTTGCTCTGAATAAAATGACAAGAGGCTGGGAGTTTGCTGAAATGTTTTATTTAATCTCAGCCCTTCTTCGGGCAAGTGCTCGAACTGTCTGGGCTACAGTTTATTCACAAAGATCTCTCCTAGCGCCAAAATTCTGTAGCCTCCCTTTCAGGTGAGCGGTCACCTGCTGACGAGTAAGCAAGGGTGGGAAACGACACCAAGAACGGCAACAGTGTTGCGAAGAGAACAAGCCACACGGCCCCATTCCTGCAGAGGCTGTCACTTCAACACCGAGCTCCTGCCACGCGCGAGGCCTTAGGGACAGACAGACAGACAGCGGATGCAGTCATGTCTACCGCCGGCACAGGCCTCAATGGTCTGACACTTTCTGGATGTTCTGCTGTTTATTTTTGCTGTAACCTCTTTGCCCCTTTGAAAATCTTCTTGCTGCTTTCAAACCTGATTATGGGTCAGCCTCGATTACAGTCTTGTTAAGTTAGAAACAAAGATTTTAGTGCATAGTAAACCAAGATTTAATTTGAGAAACTGCTGCATTATGCTTTCCATCCTAAAGAAGATGGATGACACTTCTGTTGTCCAAATAAAAAAACAATAAAATAGCGGAGAGGGCGTAGCTCAGGGGTAGAGTGCGAGCTTAGCATGCATGAAGTCCTGGGTTCAATCCCCAGCGCCTCCATAAAAAAACAGTAACACTAAATTTAAAAAACAGTAAAATAAAATTATGTTGGATATCAGAAAAAGCACTTTTAAAATGGTTCTTATCAATAAAAATCACCCAAATTAAACACAGGACTCTTTGATGATCATAACTATTAGCAGAGCATTATGTATGAAAGTCAGAGATTCTAAGAACAAGAAAACATAAGCGCCAAAGCACTGTGCTCCTTGCGGTGAACTGTCAGACCCCCTAGCACGCCCACACAAAACGATTTGTCCTCTGAAGTATTTACAGTGAGAAAGGAAAGGAACGAATGGAAGGAAAGGAGAGAGAGAGAGGGAGGGAAAAAGGGGGCTATGTGAGTATCTCACTCATGGTTTCTGAGAATTACTAGATTCAAATGTCTAGAACAGTGTCTGATGTACCTAATGCATCCCAAACATCTGGAGTACTTGTTGAAAGAGTGATCAGTGTATGGCTGAAGATTAAGTGCACAAAAGACTCCATTAAGAAATTACCATAACAAATTCTAAAAGATAGTTTTGTAACATGTTTTAAAATCAGGATAGCTGGTAGGGGGAAGGGTATAGCTCGGTGGTGGAGCACATGCTTAGCACGCACGAGGTCCTGGGTTCAATCCCCAGGACCTCCACTAAAAAACAAAAAACAAAAATAAAAAACAAAATCAGGGTAACTGGCAAACATTACAGAATTTACAATTAAACACAAGTATGGGGACTAATGTACAAAGTGGGGACACGTGTTGCTCACAGTTTAACTTTTTTTTTTAACAAATAGGCAAAAATTAGTCTTAGAGATCCAAAAATTCATTCAAATTAGGGCTTAAAATACCTCTTGTACTACTTCCATACTTTGATTTTAAATCCCTTCAAGATTTATGAGAAAACAATAAGATGACTCTTACCTTCTGCATAGGAAGGTGACATTCTGATTCTGGTGCCACTGTGTCGTCACCGCCGGCCTGATGCCACGCAGGCGGGACAGCCAGGCGCTGCTCAGAACCTCCTGCATGCAACAGTAGAACAGTACAGTCAAGACACTGCATCCTGAGCCTCCACAATCGGACCTTTCTCTCCCCTAGGCCACAAATGGCGAATAACTGATGGTTTATGCTTCTTAATTTTGGAGTATTCTTAGTCGGGGAATTGTTACACTGTAAAATAAACATTTTTCACTTGAAACTTACCTCCCTTCCTTTTCTTCTTCTTCGTCTTTTTTGTTTTTTTCTGTCAGCATACAGCACAGCTGACACTGTGGCTCATCCACCAAAACCTACGGAGCCCTGCCCGGGGCGCAGCGGCCCTGCCTGCGCACGGACCTCCGTCCCAGGCGCGGCCTTCCCCGGGCCGGTAGCGGCGACCCTGCCCCCACACCAGTGCACCACTTAGAGGAGGGCGAGCCGGAGCCAACGCAGGGCTTCCAGGGGCAAGTGCTTCCTCGTGGCCAAAGTGAGGACAAAGGCAAGACAAAGAACGGAAGGGGACAGACACAGGACACCTGAAGTCCCCTGTGAGGGGAGAGGAGTCAGACAGGCAATGTCGCATGAGATGACGGGGATAGACTACTCAGTCCCGAGAGATGGGAAGCCTTCACACGAGCACTTCACCCGTTACGAGCGACGCCAGGGGCGGGCTCAGAGCTCGCCCCTCGGGCAGGCCCGGCCTGAGTGACGGACCTGCTCCCGGACTGCTGGTGTGCATGCTGTCGAAATTCCTTACTGTGTGAGCCAGTCTGGAGCTGACTTTTCTGCCACTTGGGACCAAGAGCATCCTCGGGTATGAAATTTACCTGAGTCATTTCTGTTTCAGTTCTCTCCAGTTCTTGTCTGCAGGTCCCAACTAACTGGCTCAAGCTCATAAAATCCTGGTCACCTAGAGTTACGGGAACTGACACCTAAGCCTCTACCGCCCGTCGGTCCCTTTGGTTATCTGGCTGAATCACACTACTTAAACTTGAGGTCTGAAGAAGGAAGGTCCATTAAAGGAGATGAGTGAGCACAGGAGGGTGAGACAAAACACTGTCAGCGGATGCCTGAATGAAAGAACAAAGTTTAAATTTGCGTGTCCCGACCAGGCTCAGCGGACCTACGTCTTCTCAGTTAGACAGGAGTGGAAAAACAGGGAGAATAGCTCTCAGGAGAGAACTACGTCCCTTCTCTGCCTAGGGTCAGAGCAGGAAGAGCACACATGTCAAGACCAGTAAATTATAAATGACTCAGTTGGATGACTAAGTTGGTAAGCGGTGACAGTGCCATGATCAAGAATTAAAGAGGAAAGATTCAAATGTGGGAATTAAAAGGGGGAAGTCCGCTTTGGCATGCTGTGTCTGAGATGCCCGTGTGCTGTTTAAGATGCTTGGTAGAGTTGTATGAACGTGTCTGAGGCCTGGATGCATGAGCTGTGAAAATGAGACTAGAAGTCAGAGACACCAAGGAAAGCGCCCAGGGAGAATGTATAAGTGGAGCCTCCAGCCTGTTACATGCCATAGTGAGTAGAAAATGACCCACGTGTGGCACACCAGGGCAAACGGGATGTCTGCTCCAAGCCTGCTGCTGTGAGAGCTGGGGGGGGGGGGTCCTGGCTTAGAAAGTCATGCTTTGGAACACGGCTAGAAAGGCCTGGAGAAAAGCAAAATGACAAGACGCTTAAGATGCTTGAGCATGTGGCTCAGAGTACTGCCAACATTTAAAGGAAGGCAGGTGAAGAAGGTACCTCCTAAGGAGCATTCAGAGATGGGACAGTCAAGAGAACAGTGTCACAAAAGCCAAGGTCCAACTCTCTGAAAACATTTTCATATGGATGACCCTCCGCTCCTCCACACACTACGGAACTCACTTTCGCAGACCTCTGCTCTCCATCTGGGTTCCAGGCCCGCCAGCCTGCATCTGTGACCAGCCGCCGTCCCCCCGCCCCCCGCCGCCCAGACTTTGTTATTAAAACCCAGCGTGTTCTCACCCTTGGGAGAGCTGTTACGCTGCCCCTGTGTTTTCTCTCACTTTCCCCTTTTCTTCTTTCCATTACTTAATTTTTTTCCGACTACTCCCACAGCCCACCCGGCCTCTTCCTTGTCTGGTCCCTACGTGCCGTTGCTCCAGCCGCCCTGACACAGCACCGGGAGGCTAACTCCCCTGACGCGTGTTCTGTCGGAACCCTTTCGCCGGCTGCCCACTGACTACACCGTGACTGTCAAGCTCAGAGTCTCCAGGTACTGAAGTTCTTTATGGTCTGAACCTCATCTACCTTTCCAAATTTATTTCCTTGTATTCCTGCTTATCCAACTAAAGCGTTAGTCATGCTGAATTACTGGTCACCTGAACACCTTCCTATGTGTTGCTCCCTCCATCAAAAATGCTTCTCAAGCCTATATACACAAATACACGTCTTTCAAAGAGACTGTGCAATTCTACCTTCCTCATCTCCTTAAATTTCATTTTTGCCTCTTTTAGGGCACATTATTTTTACTTTACAGACCAGTTGTTGATTTTTCCTACTAGATGGAAAACTCCTTGATTTACCTTCCACTTGCCATGTTCAGTCACACTTTCATGATAGCGTATTTTTTTAAAATTCTTAATACAATTGAGGGAAGACTTTTATGAGCTGGGGAAAGGATAAACTATAAAGATAAGTTTAGTAATCGTCTGTGACTAAAAACTCCAACTTATTTTAAGGGAAAAAAAATAGACATCTTCCAGTTCATGTGGAGAAGATAGCAAAGATTCTGAAGAAAACTGACAACACTTAAAACTTCAACTTAAGTATTTTTGTACTCTAACACTCTTGCCAAACCACAAGAAAACTTCAGTAGAAACATTTCTGCTTTCATTGTGTAATGGTTTAACCAAAAATTTATTTCCACCAAGATCAAACTCCAGAAAGGTAAAATTCCATATACATTTTATAGCTTATATACATTAGCAGTTTCCCTTGGGCACAGTGCCACCTACAGTTGGCAAATGCAAACCACTCCGGTTCTGAAAAATTTGCTGAGCACAGCAGAACAGCCACTCGGCATCAGAAGCTGAAGGCACAAACCGACCCCCACCGAAGACTTAGACATTTAAAGCCTGATTTTCATGGGTAGGATGTTTTCTTAAAATAGGAACAAAAGACCATCTTGACTGCATTCTTTCCACTACTTTTCAATGTCTCTGTTCTTCTTCAAAGCTATCCCTGCCATTCTTCTATGAACCCACTATAATGAAAACAGCAACTTTTCTCTGTTCTGGTTCTTTCTGATCAACCTTCAAATGTTTTCAAATCTCTCAGTTTCAAAACTCAAAGCAAAACCACCTCTCCCAGTCTTACAAAAATCAAAAATAAAAAAGCCCACCTTCCTGTTAAAGCTACAGCTACCTTCCCGTCTTCACCAATAAATGTGAAAGACCGGTTTACGTTCAGATTCCATTACTTGTCAGTTTACAACAATCTGCCTTCTGCCCCAGTCAAAATGGCCATAAAGGAAGACTCTGCAAAAGCAGAAAGTCTCACTTGGCCAGTTTCAACCTTCTCTCCGCCTTCCTCATCCTTCTTTAACGCTTCGTAGTGGGACGTGATACCCTTGACAATGCTTTCCTCCTAAACACGTACCTCTTGAGCTTCTATCATACCATTTTCCTCTTCCTTTTAGCTTTAATTTCCTCTTCTGTTAACTTATTTTATTTTCTTCTACTTTTACTAAGGGAGTTTGGTTACCTCCTCCTCCCTCTCTGCACATTTTCCTGGATGTTTTCATTCATTCTCATGGCTTCACGTAGCTTCTACATATTGGCAATCCTTATAGTTCTTGTTACACCCTATTAATTCCAGAAACCTATTTCTAGTTGTATAATTCCAGTTAGATTTTCTTTAGCATCTCAAACACGTTCAAAATGAGCACTGCCTCTTATTTTCAACCCGACTATCAGATAACTCTCCGGTAAGACACTTACTCTAATAAAGCTTGGTAATTCTGCCACAAAAATATCTAATTTAGCCACTTCCTTTCTGTACTTACTGCCTTAGTTCTGGTTCCCGTAATTTCTTTCCTAGACTACAGCACTCGATTCCTTGCATGGTCCCAACCACATCAGAGCATCTTCATCTTAGTCCATCCCCTACACAGTAAGCAGCAATCTCTTCCTAACGTAAAATCTGATTTTGTTATGCTCGTGTTTAAAGCTACCTGTTGTGTACAAAATTAAAGAGCTCAACGTAGACCTCAGTGCACTGGTATTTAAGGTGATTTATGACCTAGAACAACATCTTCAGTTTTTCTCCCGAGTATCTTAAGAATCTTTTTCCAGAAAAGGATGGATATAAAAATTTCACACTCTGAATCTGTCTATGCCTCTTCCGGGGTGCCCTCCAGTGTTGCCTTTGGTGTTGGTCTCCACCCCTCCTCCACGGCCAAGAGCTACAACTCGAGTTAAACACAAAATGGAATACTCAGCACAGAACAGTAGGGAGTGCTTACTGACAGCAACAGAGGAGGATCAGAATGTCTCTGTTCCCCTTGTCTGTGCTGCAGTAAAACAGCTTAGAGATTTCTTCTGCTGTGGAGAAACCCCTGCCCTTGGAGGCCGAGTGGAAACCCGGGAGCAGTCTGGAGGGAGGGAGACACGGATGTGGAATGTGCACACCTGCTTCGGGTCTAGGCCTGAGCACACGAGCTGGGCTCGTCACTGTCAAAGAAGCGTCCGCCTGTGCCCTGCAGTCCAGGGGGCACAAGCTGAGAACGCCGTACCTGCACTTCTGGTAAGACTAACAGGTAAGGCGTTTATAAAGTCACATGAATCTAACAGCAAACAGATTTCCAGTTTTGGAAGATGTTTTTGGTAACAGGAACCACCACTAGGCAAGTATTTCTAGCCCACGTTTCCTTAACTGTAAACTATTTTTAATCTTTATGACCTCACTTCTCTACCTGTAGAATCTCTCGATGTGCTTTCTCTATTCCTGTCTACCTTTCCAACTTACACAGACTTCATGGCAATGAGGGCAACATCTCCCGAGTCAGAGCTTGACAGCACGAGCCACGGCAGCGACAGCTCTATATACACGGCCCACATACCAATTCATCTGAAAGTAAGTTGCGTGTGAACTGTATACACTTTTCTTTCATTCAAATGTAATGCGTACCTTTGGGAGCAAAGCACTATGCTTCCGTGATTATTTCTAACATGGAATTTGCTAGTTATGATTTTCAGTATCCCAGATACATAACATTTAGGACGATCTTAGCATTTTCATGTGTAGATTTAGAAATCAGCTGTTCAACTGGTCACTCACTTGTTAATTTCCTACCTGAAGGAGGCACGATTTGCAAAGCTGACGTGTTTTCCACACCCTGTAAATGTTCTGATCCTTGACGATCAAGCACTAACTGGTGGTGATTTGGTGCTGCTCCGCCTGAACACATGGTCTGATGAGCACGGGTAGTTTTCCCAGAGGCTGCATCTTGCACAGAAGACTGTATCTGTTAAGACAAAGGTAAACAGAGATTTAACCACACAAGAAGTGTAACTAAGAAAACCAGCACAGGAGGACAGAACATAATTTAACGCCGCCTTTGAACATAACATCAAGTCACACACACTTACAAGGGGAAACTATCCCTGTCTTACAAATGAGGAAGCTAAGGGTTAGAAACAGCTGGCCCCTCACACAGCTCGTGAGGGGAGCTCATCGAAGACTGCGACTCTAGCTACCGGGACGCAGACTTACACGCACGTTATTAGCCAGTGCTGCTTACTTTCAAATGCTTTCCTGAGACCTACTGACAATAAAGACTGAGTTTTGTACCAGATCTAGAGACTAATACACTTCCTTTACCCCTCTTTCCTTAGCGGATTACAGATATAAAAGGGAGGGAGGGCTTAAAAACAATCACATGATGGTTGACCCATAGATTACCAACAAATTCTGATTCAGTATTCACTTAACTATTTAAGTAAAAGGTGTGTAATAGCTAACATTTAGTGAACATTTAGCACCAGGCTAAGCCCTTTATATAGTTCTTTAATTCTAACAGTAATTTTATGAGTTTAGTACAATTATTATCCCCATTTACAGTTTACAAAAGAACTCAGATATAATAAAGATAACTTACTTAAAATCTCACAACTATTCAGAGGCAAGCTAAGTTACAATTTCAAAGCCCAGGTACCTTATTTTCTAAGGTGTGAGTTGTTGATAGTACAGAGACAAATAAAACAGTCCTCTTCTCCATCTAATAAAGGGGTCAGAGTGAGAAGATAAGGCAAGTGTATGAATGCCTACGCCAGCCTGAATGAAACTAAGGCTGCTGGGAGTTTATCCCAAACATAATACAGGGCCAAGCCCAAAGCCAAAGTCAAATGCTGAGGTTTAAATCAGCAAAACATCATTTTCTGAAGCGCACAAATATGTCCATTTATTCATGAGCATATGTTTCCTCTTTTATCATAAATGAGAATTCTGTTCCTCAGTGAGTGACATTAAAAAAAAAACCTGGCCACAAACCAATCACAAAGGTAGCATTCTACATGCTGTGTACTGACAGTGATTCCAGAGTCTGTTCACACTGACAGAATTTTCTGACACCACTGATACCTATGGCAAGACCGATCACCTGGATCTTCTTCCTACTCAGCAGCCTTTGAGCGCTCACTCCCGCCGACTGCATTCAACAGCAACACTTCACCTAGATGTACAAAGCCCTCTGTCACATCTCCAAAGCCAGCAAACCCCCTACAAGGACCTTCTGCTGCCCTATTTCCCTGCACACCCCTCCTGTGCTTTTTTGGCTCTCTTCATGCTACTACCTCTGTTTAAAAAAGTAGGTCCCCCATGAGTATGTCAATATACTATCCATTTCTTCCCTTCCCCTGTAATTTCAAACCCACTTTAAGCATTCCCTTCTTTGGGCAGCACGTGCGTGTGTGTGTGTGCGCGCGTGAGCACACGTGTGCGTGTGTACAGTGTATATATACGCATATACACACATACACAGTATACGTATACACATACACAGGTGTGTGTATATATAGACACATACAGTGTCTATATACACATACATATATACACACACGTATTCCTCCTTCATTTCTGATTAAATTATGAATACAGATGACTACTGCACTAATCAGTCTCCTAACTGCGTGATTATTGTCTTCTCACAACTAACAGCTCCTTCGAGACAGTGCTATTTATGTCGTATTCCCCCAACCTCGAGTGGCATGCTAAAGCTAAAGAAGTTTGTGACTTAAAAAAAGGTCTATACGTGTAATTCTGCATTTGGGACGGGTACAAAGGATTAAGAGTTTTACGAGGATGACAGCCTGAATGAGTAGTAAAAGATAAAACTACTCCTATCCTTTTCAAAGCATGTCAACTACTAATCAAACACAGACGTGCTGAAATGAATGCTGGCAATTACTACGAGCTGCATCTGCAGACACCCCGCCTACCACTCCCCTGCCACCTTTTTACTGAGAACTTCCACCTTACCGTTCACACCCTGCCGCGCGCACACAGGGACACCAAGACTGTCCCTCTGAATGCAGACTTTCAAGACCAAGCCAAACTCCTATAATTTGTTCTACTTACCTATTTGACTTAATATTCAAAAGTTATATCTTACTGAGTGGGGAGGGTGTAGCTCAGTGGTAGAGCACATGCTTGTTAGTATGCACAAGGTCCTGGGTTCAATCCCCAGCACCTCCATTAAAAAAAAAAATAAATGAATTATCTCCCCTCCAAAAAAGAAAAGTTGTATCTTATCAGAAAAATGTAACCAAACAGTTTCACTATTCAATCTTCTAGGAAGAAATCTTTGAACATTTAGTTGAGCAACTGAAATGAGTGACAACTCTATCATGTAAATCAAATCAAGGAAAGCGACTCCTGTACCAGTGAGTTATAACCCACATACTTTTACGGTAAAAAGGAAGAATTAACTTACCTTTACTTTCTCTTTAGAAGGAGAATCATTGTGTTTTGCTCCAGTAAATTGATGAAGCATTTCTGCAAATGTATATAAATAAATATTTTACTATTTGCCAACTTTGAAACTTACCATCCTCTAAGTTATACATTTTCTCATATTAGAAACAAAGTAATGACAACAACAAAAAACCCAAAAAATGTTAAAAAAGGCGAAGAAAGACGATTTTAAGAAAATGTTTTTAATCAACTTCTTAAATCAAAAAATTCTTATATTTACCAGGTTTTTGCCCTTTTGGAATCAGTTAAAATTTCTAAAACGATACTTGCTTTTAAGAGGGATATCTTCTTTTCCACATAATGGAATAAATATCCCCTCACAAATTTTAATTTGGATTTTTAGGCAAAAAGAACAAAGTGTTACTTCAGAGTAAAGAGCATGAATAAGTGATAGTTTAAAAAGAAAAAGTTACGACAGACGTAAGGGTTTAAACAAGCAGTACCAATTACACTAACACCATCTTTTACCAAGTAGCCATAAGAGGCTTAGTGAAAATAACCAAGAACTTACTATAAGAGAAGGGTATGTCATTATCCGAGAGGTCAGTCTTGCATTAAAAGTGAAGCTATTTGATCATGATGATGAAGTCTGCTCTGCTTGCTAAGCATTATAATTAAGATCCCCTCTAATTAGTACTCTATTTACTTCCAAGCTATTTGGCAGCCTCAGCTACACAGCAACGAAAGGTAACCTCCTTCACCTTTAGTAATACCTTCACGGCTGACACTGGCAGCAGAGGAGATACAAAACAGAGCTCTCTGACATGACGCTCGTAGGCTCCGCTTTCTTGGTCCTACAGGTGACTCTGGTGCTATCCTCCCCAGTCACAAGCCTACGTCAGTGTGGTGAAGCACCAGACTGGCAGTCAGTGCCTGGCTCCATCTCTCCGGGCCAGCTTCCATAAGCCACCTGAGCATTATCTGCTTCTGGCTTCGTGGCACCAAGGTTGGTCAAACACCAAATCTTATTTAAACTTAAAACATTCTAATTTTAATAATTACCTTCTGCCTCCTGAAATGCCATCAGTTTCCACTGGATGTGTTACTGCTCTTTCCTCTCCTAAAATGTTTGATGCTGGACATTGTTAAAATTGCTAAGTGCCACTCAATGACGTGCTTTAATTTAAAGAATTCAAGTATTTAAAACGACATGAACCATCTTAATGTCACTCCTCTAAGTATTATTTAAGTGTTGGGGGTTGGGGGGGAAGGGGAAGAAGCAGACTGCAAAGATTGAGTACAGATCCAGGTAGCTTTCATATTTAGGGAGAAATTGTGGTTTCAGCTTTGGACCAAAAAAAAGAGACTTCATTACTATGATCATGTAATATATGCACATCTATACATCTATCTTAATTATTCAAGTATGCACCTAAACTGTATTATTCTATAATACAAACTCTTAACTGTAATAAAAAATATGACATTCCACATTAGTACCCTGAAAAATTCAAGGGCATTATCTTAGTCTTCTGACAGATAAAATGAAAGCTCAGAACTATGATAAAAAGTAGCACCTCAGTATCTAAAAACACTAGCAAAAAACATCAAAGAATTTTAATTAAAAAATTAAAAAAACACCAAATGTCGTATGCCTCACAAAGCCTTCCAGACTGTGGACAGGTGAATAATGACAGCCTGAAACTCGGCATTTTGCTTCTCATTCTACTTTTACACAGTTGACTCCCCAGGAACACAGTGAAGTAAAACTGTGTATTTCTGTTGATTTAGTTAGGAGTGTCTGGCCTTTGGAATTAAAAGGCAAACATACACATGTTTACCATCAAGCTTAAGACCCCTAGTGAAGGTCTTACAAACATTAATAAAACTGAGCACTGCAGTGACAACATAAATATTGTCAACTAATTTCTCCAGGGAAACGTCGTAACAGGCACACCCGCCTTACGGGGATCCAACTGGATAATATATTTATACTACTAATCAAATGCATATTAAGCATGTTATATAATGCGTTCTATTTTCAAATCACCCCAAAAATCTCAATATAAAACTCTGATTGGAAAGTTTTCATTTCAAACTAAGCAAAAAATTTAATCATAGACTCAAAAGAAAGAGAGACCTGGAGCCAGACATTGAAAGGTCTGTTAGCACCCACCAGCATCAGAGCACCGGTGCCGATGCTCCAGAGACACTAGGCATTGCTGGCAAGCCAGTGTGCACTTGAAACCTTGATAAACTGAGCAAAAACATAATGCCATAACACAAACCAAAATGTGAAGTCATGTTTAGCAGAAAAAGGTTACTCAAGATTTTTAAATTAGAAAACCAAATCACACTTCTGTTGTGTAAAATAGGGTACAGAAAAGTGACTGGGAGCCACTAGCTTACTTGATAGGAAAGAAAGCATGTCCAGAGATGTTGAGTGATTTGCCCAAGTTTATAATCTAGGTCATGTTCTACTGATAAAATTCAAGCACTTTGAACTAAAACAATTTTGCTCCCTTTGAAGAATGCTTTGGTAGTTTTCCTTTAAGCGTTTGGTACTTATTTTAATATGGAAGAACAAATTGGTTATAAACTTCCTGTTCCTTTTACCAAAGTCATTTTAACTAGAGTCAGAAGGTGGAAATGGGAAAACCTAGACTGACTGTTCTCAGACACAGCGGGACGTCAGTCACACTGAACATTAGCGGCCCCCTTCTCCACTCAGTTCAGATTTGGAGACTATTTTTAAAGTTTTACAGGTGATTCTAACATACAGCCAAGGTTGAAAAACCATCCTAGACAGCCTGTTAATTCAGGAAGACTCAGTTTGAAAGAAAAATTTAAATACAGGACAAAATTTATCTCTATTTCCAAGACTCACAGTCAAGTATGGACCTCAATATATGCAAATTTTTAATCAAGCCTGGGTCCTTGAATTTATCCTTCTGGTGTTTTAAAAACCTTTAATTGATGAAAAACTAATAAAAGTTTAAAACATTTAAATGATGAATACCTAATCATTTCTCTTCAACTTTCTAGCTTGTATGGCAGAATTACTCCAAACTGTTATTTCATACTTCTACATTTACTAACCATCTCCTCCTAAAAAGGTAAAATACAATCTGATCTTGAATTGTTTGTCTTTTTTCTCTTGCATGGGAAAAAAAAATCACATCATTGTCCCTTCTACAGGAGACCTGGGTTGTATTAAAAAGAGATATTGTTATTTTATTCCTACTTTTAAGTTAGCCATAATTAAGAAAGTTAAAAAAAAGGGAAAAACTCTTACTTGAATTTCATAAGTTTCATTTTCAGAACATCACACTGAACCCGTTAAAAGCAAAAAGTCAAAAGTATGAAGTGACAGATTCCCTGTCTTAACCAGGTAAAAAATATGCTGCTGTAACCACTGATTTCTTTGAGTGTAACTGTTTAAAGAACTGAAATGACAATCATTCCTGAAAAATATTCTAGTCCACATGAGTAAGTATCTGAGCCTACATTTAGACAGTTTCCAAAGTCACTTCCTGCAAGGTTAGAATCCAAAGCACTATTACTGGTGAGCAGCCCCGTTTGATTGCTCCTCAGTAATGTTATCAGTCACAGGGTCAGATCTGTTAACGTTCCTCCGTACTTTATCTCTCAAGACAGCCCACCTCCTCGAGCATCAGGAAACTCTCAGCTGCTTGTGCGTACATCCGAGCACAGCCCAGCTAACACAGGATACACGTGCCTGGAATTAATTTTATTGTCAAGCCTCATTTACATCTTTGGTCTGGCACTTAGTGATATTTTGATGGTTATGAAAAAAGTTTAGAGAGGTTTTATGTTTACACCAATGTTTAATCACTGTTCTTGACTTATCAACACAATTTGCATATGCGGATGTCAATCAAGAAGATAATTTAAATGGCAAAATCAAATCATATTGAAATTTGCAATTAAGTACTGCTTCTAGCCCACAGATTTCTTGTTTATATTTTTCAAAGCTTTGAAATCCAACTCTCTCTTGGAACTGATTTAATATCTTTAAAATTACAAGTTTTTAAAAAATTCTATTAAAAATAGATTAAGAAAAAAATTACTAAATATCAATATCCTTCTATCAGAAAAGAATTTCTCACAGAAGCTTTCAGAAATGATTCCTCTATTAAAATTTCGGGGAAATGAAGTTATATTCGTATCTCCCTTCTGAACAATCAAAAGCCTCATTTAATCAGAGTTCTGAGAATCAAGATATTCCAACTGCAAGTTTCAGCCCTACACAAATCATAATGCATTTTAAAGTTGTAAAATCTTATTTATGTTTTCAGTTAATGTTTACTTATGTAACAAAGTTTTTGCTAATATACCTAATTTCCACAAATTGTATTTTCTCCACAGCCCCATTCCCTCCACCCTGAAACTTAGATTTGGGATTTATCATCTGCTCCTTGATAATGTCATGTGCATAACTGAGGATGGTGGGCGCTCTGCTTGTTTTTACAGTAGGGACTGCTACTGATACAGCCTGAATTAATTATATTTCAAAATTTTCGGTCCTTTTTTTACATCACTGTTTTCATTGTTCTCAGGAAAGCAAAAAAGACCGCTGCAGCGTGTACACGAGGAACGAGGAAGGAGCCCCGCAGTACTGCAGCGGGCGCAGCTGAAGTTGGCATTTACGTGAACAGGCCCCTTGCTTCCTTTACTAATTTATTAAGCAAAGATATAATTGTTCTTTTCCCATTAAGTTAAGCACTGCATTTGCAACTTACATGCATATACAGTGTTCTTCCAGTGAAGTGTACAGTTGGTTCATAAAACAATGAAAATTTCAAAGATGAAATTCTGACTTAGACTACTAGCCTGTCATGTTAGAAAACAAACCAACCTTAGTCAAAACCTACATACAGTCCAGAATGCAGGCTGAAATATAAAAATTTGCTACTTTGATTTTAATGTTTTTAAAAATAGTCCCCGTTACTTGAAAAAGATGACATTAAACCAGAATGTTAATCATAAAATAAAAATTCAGCAGCATTTTAAAACTAGAATTTTGAGGCTGAGTTATTCTGCTAGAAAGTTAGGAAAACATATGCATATTATACTATTTTAAGAACATAATAAATGATGATGACAAACACTGTTTCCTTTAAGCAACATACTGAAAGATTCTACCAGAAAGTGATAATTCAAATTCAAATTAAGGTACTTTACTGAAGCACTCTGAAGTACTTTAACTTTAATACTGAAGTTATTTATTGATCAGGAGTGAATAGATAATTAGATAATTCAACAAGAGTTTTATCCTACAAATAAAAGACGAAGTGCTCTAACTTACTAGGCCACAAATGCTTTATTAGATGAAATTACAAATGCTAATTACAACTTAAAATACTAAATGCAACTTAAGAATTTTTCCAGTTTTTATGCTTAAAAGTCAACTATTAGGAAATAATGTATAATCTGAGCCCCACATTAATTTAAAAATGTTCTAGTATGACAAATCCTAGCAAAAGAAAGAATTCTCTTTATTCTAACAAAAATGTTTACCACTATATACTTTAGAAATGCAGAAATGAAATACAGCAATCAGCACCATGAACTAAGGAGAACCAAAAATGAAAGAGTGCACTGCAAGGCAGCAGACCCTATTTCCAGACTGAAATAGGAGAGAGCTTCTTAGCAAACGGTAAGAATTCCTGATGTGACAATATTCTGTGTGGGATGTTTTAAAGTGAACTGAGCTTCATGACAAATAAGAAATGTCCCATTTAAAATACAACAAAATTTTAGGCCCAGACGTGCCCTATATTTGATTTTGCCCTTCGGTGAACAATGATGGAATGCGTCTACAAGTCAGTACCCCGGGGCAGTGATCACTTGTCAGCCACGTACCCATCAATGAAGGAGCCCAAAGGAAACACGAATGAGTTAAACTTGATATACTGATGATAAGCCATATAAGGTAATACAGTGCTTTAGCAATACTGAGAATCTGAATTTAAAGTACATTTTTCTTTAACTGGAAGATAATTTTCTACAGTGGAGAAAACAGAAGTGAAAAAATCTGCTTTACACTGTTTCTGGGATAACTGGTTTCTTAATTCAAAACGATTATTCAATTCAGAACATACTGTCACAACGTAGCATGCTTTGCAACGTTAGAGTGATCGGATGTATCAAAGAGCAAAGTGAAAGATGTCCTCAAATGATTTATTGTTTCATAAAAAGAAGTGAAGACCAGCATTTTATTATTTGGTATTTTTTTGGTAGTAAGATCTGGTGTATATATATGTGTGTGTGTGTGTGTGTGTGTGTGTATAGAGAGAGAGCGAGAGAGAGTCTCGCCCACCATCACTAAACTATTTCCAACTTACAGGCCTGTAAGTCACATACGTATAAATTGAAATTTCATTTTACACAGTATCTCTTCAGGAAAATAGTAAGATTATCAACACGCAATTAAATAATACGTGTGGCATCCAAACCACAGGTTCTGGATAAGGAACAAGCGTTTCTTCAAACCGCACGTCTCGATATTGCAAGGAAACAACGTTCCCGCAGAGGCACGCTAAGGGGGACGGCTAACCTGGTTCGGACTCACTGCTGTCTGCGGACGTGGAGGCCCCGCCGCTGCTCCCGGACTCCGATGAGCTGCCACCACCGCTGCTGCTGGTGTCGCTCAGCCGGGACCCGCCTCCCAGGGCCCTGGCTGACTGAGTTTTCTCAGCTACAAAATCGGGAAAAGACATTAAGATGGCAGCCGTGAAGCAGTCACAGGAGCATTAAAGGCTGCTACCTACGTCTTGTCTGATGCTTTCCAGAATTTAACTGAGCACTGACATCCAGTAACCGCTTTTCCAACTCTTGCTTTTTCTGTGAATGAAGTTCTTTGGACTTCATTATTTTCTTACCTGTGTGATTTAGGAGGAAAAGAAGAGTGAGTATAACCAAAAACTAACACAAATACCAGACTGATCTCTACTAATGCAAAGAGCTCCGTACCGTGAGCTTTCAGCGGCCTTTTTCTCAGACACGCAGCAACATACTTCTCCAGCTCCCTCAGAGTCGACGCTTTCAGCGTCTCAAAGTCTATCTCTATCTCGTCGGGGCTGGAATTTCTCAGTGAAGGCTCTCGGGACTGTATTATGTGAACGACTCGCCCCAGCTTATCTCCAGGGAGTCTGTTTATATCCAAACTTAACTGCCTTTTCTCGTCGTAGCTCATAGGCTTGGCGGCATCTTCATCTTCAGATTTCATAGCCAAGACCTGTTGTCGCCTCTTTTTTGGCTGACTGTAGCAAAGGTTAAACTTAATCAAATGCATTTTGATGTTATTTCAGTAAGGCAGCATGAAAGACACTTACTTGCACTTGGACTTCTTCAGTTTCATTTGCTTCAACTTTTTCCTTGGATTCTCATCTCTGTTATCAATCTTTTCTCTTTTCTTTTCCCTTTTAGGCTTGTCATTCTTCCTCTTCAGCTTACGGAAAGGCACTCGGGACAGGACCTGGAGCTGCTGATGAACTGCTTTAAGCTGATGGAGGAAAAGTTCTTTGAACATTCATGCTCTCAATTAAAGACAGTAGAGAAAAAATGAAGGCACTCAAAAGTCAGGAGATTTCTTTGTGAAATTCATTTCTTTCAGGTTGGTATTTCATTTCACAAATTCATTATTTTCAAGGGTATATATTAAATTTCAAAGCCGGTCCTGGGCTCAACCCATAAACTTAAATATTCATCTAAAGACAGACCAAGAATCATTAATATTTCCAGGTAGTCTTAAGTCCTAAATCATTGATTTTTCAGGCTGGAGCTCAACGCAGGTTAACATTTTATCACGAAAGGGTAAGTTAATGTTATCTAATGTTATCAAATGTTAAGTAAAGATCTCACCCATAAAATACCTCAGGGCGTCCATATAAATTATTTCAGCGAGAATCACCTCACTGTGGTTAGGACTACGAATAAAAGAATTTTTGAGAACGAAAAGACTATTAAATATTAAAAATGTTGCAGAAGGTAAATAAAATCACAGTTGCTAAGTGTTGTGAATGTAACAGCTGTGACAGGATTTTATGCTGCAACGGCAGCAGCAGCCCATGGGGAGAACATAAAACCTATCTTAAGGCAGGCAACGACCTGCTCCTGAAGCTTTGCAAGACGCTGAACGCGTTCATCTTCAGAGTCACCAGAAGAGTCGTCTCCGGAGGAAGCCTCGCTGCTGCTCTCTCCGAGGGCTTCCGTGGCATCCGTTCGGACGTAACACACAGGCATGCTCTCAACAGGTTCATCGGGGATCTTTGCAAAATGCGTTTCGAAAACATCCTATAGTAGATAATCAGACTGTTAAGGTTGTGTGCATTTTTAACAAAAGGTACATTTCAGCGTCATATTTGGATGAGAATGTTATTTTCCCTTGTGGCAGTCATTTCACAATATATGTGTATACATATAACAAATCATAAGGTTATATACTTTGAACTTACACAGTGTCAATCGCATCTCTGAAAAACAGGAGGAAAAAAAGATTTACCAGAAATACAATAAGACTCCTGCTTCCCTGCCTAGCAACTTCAGCAACTTAGAAAACGCCTCCCTTTTCCAGGTCAGACAGACCTCTCAGGTCACACATGTGGGGGCTTCCTTTGAGGATCTCCTGCCCTGTGGCCGGTGCATCTTTCTACTACCTCCCAACGGCTCAGCCTCAGGAGTCCTCGAGCCTTCCCTGCAGTGGGACATCGACTCCGGCCACCACCATCTCCGACAGGTGCTGTCCTCTCTGAGCTAGCATTTCCCCAGTATCTTCTGTACATGGGGTTGCTTCATTAAAATATTTGCTACTAAAGGATGTTATACCTCACAAAACAAATAACCCCACAATTTTAAGAATATAAATTATGCTTTACTACTTGCAGGGGGAGGGCGTTATTCTTTATCTCTTGAGTTACAGTTCTAAAATTTGTAAACTATGTTCAGAGGAAACTCACTTTCCGAGCACGAGTAACAACTCACCTGAAGCATTCTAGCCATTGTCACTACCTCGTGATCTGGAGGATTGTATTTGTAGCAATTCATGAACATTAATCTAACATCTGCAGCAAACTCATATGCATCTTTATATTCTTGGTTGTCCATTTTCCCCTAAATTAAGGAAAAATTACAGGATTCATAAACAATACAGTTCAGTACTTATTTAAGCATCTATGTTAAGTGTTTTTTATATTATGAAATAATTCAAACATACAGAAGAATACAGATAATACCAAAAACAAAGACCCACCATCCAGAATTGACCAATGATAAATTCTGCTGCATTTGTTTTAAATTTTTAGACTTTGAAAAAATCCAATGAATTCTGACAAGTAGACAAGAAGAAGGAGGGCATTCCAAGTAAAGAAAAGAACAGAAACGAAATCACAAAAGCAGGAAAACAGAATGTTTCCAGGTAACCTTTGATAGACCCGTTTCATTATAGGAAAAGCAGTAAAAATAAATACCTCATTAAATCAACCTTGAACATCAAAACGAAAGGTTTACATTAAATTTCTCCTGGACATGAAAAGACATTAAAAACTGAACAGATGAGAAACATCAGCATGGGTCGCATTTCTGGGAAGCGGCATATCAAGTGGCTGGCAGAGCGAGGCTGCGGAGCAGCCAGTCAGGCAGCCACTGTGAGAGGAAGGACCAGCAGACAAGCAAATCCGAGGCTGGTGGGCAAACCCAGTGCGCCGCGCCGATGGACAGTCCACGAGCAAACACAAACACAACAGGCCAGGCCTCATCTGTAATCAAAGACATACAAAACTAACACAAGAAATAATTTTCTACCACTTGGATCACTGGCAACTGAGAATGACTGCAGAGAACTAAATTAAATAAAGTCACCATCTTCTTACCCTGGGAATCCTATCACAGCCTCCTAACCCAGTCTCCATTCTGCTGCTAGAGAAATCGTTACGAGACTCAGACATGAGACTATAACTCTCATGTTTAATATGCCAGCTCGCAGCCTCTACCGTGAGAGTCTTTCATGTTCAAGCCCCAGTTTCCTGCCAGTCTCAGCTTCCCCTACTCACTGCTTCCCATCCTCCATGTGTCCCACGCTGGCCTGAAGGTTGTATTCTGGATACGTTCTTCTTACCCCAAGGTCTTCCAAGCTGCTCCCTCTGCCTGAAATGTCCCATAATCTACTAAGTCCTTTAAGACTCAGCTCAGGTTTACCTATTCCAGGTAACTTTTCATGACCTCCCAGTGTGAATTAGCATAGAGGGGGAAGTAAAAAAGCATATTTTGAAGAGACAATGGTTAAACATTTTTCTCAGAACTTAAAACAGATTGAAAGCGCTAATTTCTAATCAAGATGAATACAATTAAATGCACAAGTAGAGAGAGGAAAGACAGACGACTACAAAGAGACGACAAGCAGGCTTCCTAGCAGCCGCAACAGACGCCAAAAGCTATCCTCGTGCCGGGAAAAGTAACTGCCATTCTAGAGTTCCAGTCAGTCAAAGAACCACTCAAGAGTAACACAAAACACACTTCCAGAGATACAACTGGTGAGAGTCCACTAGCTATAAACACTCATGGGAGAACCGCCAAAGCTTGCACTTCAGCAAGATGAAAAACAAACCAAGAGGGGAAGAGTAGGAAGCAAAATAAGAAACGAGTGAGCACAAAAATCAGTAACATGTTAATAAACTTGATGATGCAGCAATGAGACAAAATGGTGTTGAAAAGAAGAATCAGACTTCTAGACAACAGTGAAGAACGCAGAGCACACTGAGCAGTCATCCCAGGGAAGGGCTGAGACCAGGGACCATTTTGTAAATGACAGTTCCATTCTTTTAGTTGCCTCCCTTAAATTTAATACACATAATTAAAGTTTTCCAATAATATAAAGCTTCCAAATCGGCAATAAAGAAAACTTACCAGTCCAGCAGAAGACCGAAAAATGCAGAGGATTGGAAACCACACAAATGCCTTTCCAAGAAATCCTTTTCATGTTATAATTATGCAAATTAAAATATTTTTGAATACATGAAAAGAAAATGTCCACAACGTAGTAAGCGAAAATGCAGGGTAGAGAGTTACGTCACATAGTATACCTCAAACACTGTGGTAAAGAACCATGAAACGTCTTTGAATAGAAGAAAGTAGAAAGATACCTTTTTAAACGTTCCCATGATCTGCTGCAGGTAATCTGACTATTTTAAATTCTTTTATCTTTTTCTGAATTTTAAAATTCTTTACGATGACAAGATTATTGATCAAGAAAAGACGTTCCTCCTAGTGAGACAACGTTTACCTTAATAGTCCTGAGGTCCATCGGGTTTCTGACGACATCACAGTAGTCACGGAGCCCCAGAGCATCGACGTCGACAGGCGTGTAAAAGGGCCAGGCATACGACACGTGCTTTTTGGCAAGCATTTCGTTTAGAATCTCATTACAGTGACTTAATTGTTCGGTTACTTTCACATTCTTTACAACTTTATGTTGTTGCTGAGAATCCGGCAAAACATTCTCTAGCACATTTCCTTTCACAGGTGGCATTTTTCCTGATTTCTTTCCTGCGAGCGTTGGGGGAGAGTCACCACTCCCCTTCACTACAGCAGTCGTAGGAGTTGTTGTATCTGCTTTCCTCTTCACACCCTTTGTAACCTAAACAAGACGATTCGACAACAGACAACTATCATTAAGGTGACATTCAGAGCAACGGTTCTCAAACTGTGATCATTAACTTTAACAGTTAAAAAAAAAAGGAAATGATAACCAGCAGCAAGTCTTTCATGTATTACATGTCAGGAAAGGTTAGTCTTCCTTTTACAGGTGAAATAAATAGTTCAAGTATTTTCTTACCACAGCCCAAAGAACTATCTTGTGCAAACCTTCGAGACCAATGAAAGATGAGGGGGAAAAGCAATCACAGTTACATCAAAAAAAAGTTCCTGAGAACATGAAATCAGCGAGGGCACACAAATTTAGAAGAAAATTATCAACCCACCAAGTTGTGAGCCAATAAAAGTTACATCGCCAAAAAATGTACACAGACAACAGTCAGAAGACTGACTGCTGTATGCTGCAAGGCCAATTTCCATATCAACTTAAAAAAAAAAGATGCAGACATCATGAACAACTTACACTGAAATATTTTAAAGCTGCAGGACACTCACCTGGGCCACTGTCTGTGAGGTAGGATTGAGTGGAGCACCTAGTGCCATGTTTGAAGGAGAAACTGGAATCTCAGGAAATACTGAGGGAACCACTTGCTGCTTAAATATTTTTTCCAGTGCATTGGGGGACTGTTTTTCTTTAACAAAAACTGCTACATTCTGTTGAGTGCCTAGTAAAGCATGAACCAGAGTCAGTATCTGAGTAAAATGTAAAACTATTTTTCTGCTAGTATCCTATATTAATATTCAGTTCAGCTTTTTATGGCAGAAATGCAGTACACTCCCATTCCCCTTGGAGACCCTCCCATACATACTCGCTGACAACAGTAGACTGATTTAGATATAATACTGGAGACTTCAAAACCTGTTATTAATGGTAGGCTTATTAATTTTATTCAAAAAAGATGCCTGGCTTAAACTCAGACCACAGAGTTTGGTGATTTTAGCTTCAGGTAGCTGTCAACATTAGCAAAAATTTCGGGCATCCTGGAGACAGCTATGTGGTACTACATGAGGCCTTCAGAACACTCTACATAACACATCCCAGGAAGACTGTTTCACAGGGTCCACTACTGGTTGACACAGAACAACAAAAGTGAACATGATTCTCTTATCAATATATCTTTCATATGATCTTGCCAAACAAAGATGTGCACATGTTCTTTTGCCCTGTATGTTCCCAGAGCGTGCTAGGACTGGAGACATCTGGATCACATCACCCCGAAATCCATACAGTTAGCACATGGCATCCACAGGTCTCATCTGTGGATTCAACCAACCTCAGGTGCAACTCAAGGTTACCGAGGATGACTGTACTGTGTCATTTCATATAAAGGACTGACATTCGAAGGTTTTGGTATCCATGGAGGGGTCCTGGAACCAGTCCTTCATGAATTCTGAGGGATGACTATTTCAAAAGCCCATCCTTCCATCAAGATAATCCCATTCTTCCACCTTCTCTAGCCAACACTCTTGGAGTCGTCTTTGACTCCAGCCTCTCTCAAATCCAATATCCAACCCCTCAGCAAACTCTTCCTCTCTATCTCCTGATCAGAGTCCAACTACTGTTACCAGCAGTAATGAGCTTGGATTTCTGCAGCAGTACCCGAAGAGGCCCTCCTTCTGCTTTTCACATCCTACAGTCTATTCTCAAAATAGCAATCAAAGCGATCTTTTAAAATTCAAATGAGATCATGATACGTCTACTCAGTGCCCAAAGGCTTCTAATCTTCTTCTCAAATAAAGACCGAAGTCTTCACAATGGCTTGTAAGGACCCACGTGACCTCTCTTTCCCCCACCTCCACCTTCCTTCCAACCTCACTTTCTCCCACTCTCCCCCTCACTTTTGTACTCCAGACTCCTGGCCTGCTGTCCTCGGGCTGGTAAGCATGAGCAGACCACCTGCTCTGCCTGGAAGGAGAAATGCTCATGGCTGACTCCAGGGGCCTTTCCTTAAGTGTCACCTTCTCAAGCCACCCTGTGTAAAACCACCCTCTGTGCCACACTCTCTAGTTCTCTTGTTTTTTTCCATGCCATCGTCATACTTGACATACAACATACAGATATCCCTGACTCTCCGTATTCTTGCTAAACAAACTCAAGAAACAAATAGACTTGGATGTATTGTAAGATAGGGCTGGTACTCCTCAATCTCCAAATTCTCACTACTCCCGAATTAAAACTTAGGAATCAAATAGTTTCAGATAACCTCATATCCTTTGCTATCCCAACTGTTGCTGTTAGAACTCAGGAGCTAAACAGATACGTGCAATGAGAAGTACCTACAGCTACTTACTTTCGCCTCCTTCCCCAAAGAGAACAAAAAGCTCCGTGAGGGGAAGGGGGCTTTGTTCTCTTCTGTACCTCTCGTGCCTAACGCAAGTGCTTGGCACACAGAGGCCTCAGTAAGTATCTGCTGCGTGCCTACTGCGTGCCAGGTCACCATCCCAGGGGCTGGGCACAAAAATGAGTGAACAATAGGGACACAGTCTCTATCCCTGTGGAGCATACTGCCTAGTGTAAGGGACAAAAAATCAGCAGTCAGAGTGATTACAAGTGAAGCTAGGTGCCAGAAAGGAAATAAGCAGGGTGCTGACTACATCACGGCAGAGACCTGCTGCCAAGAAGTAGTCAAGGAAAGCGTCCCTGAAGAAGCACAGAGCAAGCAAGATGTAACCGTAAAGATAAGAAGTGTCCTTAGCCAGAGGCCGGGGCAGCAGTGAAAACGTGTCCCCAAGGGGGGCGGGCGCAGCTCAGCAGTAGAGGTCGCGAGCTCAATTCCCAGTACCTCCGTTAAACATAAACCAACCAACCAACAAACCTACCTACCTCCTCCCCCATGTTTTTAAAATGTATTCCAAGACAATTAGCACGGAAAACTTGACTCAAGCGAGAAGGAGGTCGTCAGGATGAGAATGAAGGATTAAGCAGAGATCAGACCACAAAGGGCCGTGGCAGAAATTTAGACTCCGTTATTCCACGGGAGGTCAGAGAGGCTTTCTGCAGGTGAATGACATGTTCCAGTTTATTTTCAAAAGACCACTTCTGCGATCATGCAGAGAAGAGACCAAGCAGAACAATCACAGACACCCGGAGTTACAAAGTGGCGACCTAGACTGGGCTGGCTGCAAGGACAACGTGGAGGCTGAATCCAGATGACTCACTGATGAACACAATGCGTGAGAAAGCAAGCAAGTCAGGTGCAAGCTTCAGTGTTCTGGCTTCAACAGCTGTGCATCAGTGCCGTTTTTTTTACGAGGAATAATCTGGGAAGATCAGTGATCACCTGTGGGCATGTTACGTGTGAGATGTACGGAAGACATCCCAGTGGAGATGTCCCGTTTGAAGGCGTGAAGGTAAGAACTGGTTACTCAGAGAAGACTACATCAGAGATGTAAACTTGGGAATTAATAACGCACAGATGGAACTTAGGAAAAGAGTATCTAGTATCAAGCCCAGAAAAATCTCCAGTATTTAGAGACCGACTGGAAGAGGATGGTGAGGCCAAGAGGACTGTGGGATGCGCAGTAAGCCCACACAACTAGTGTGCACGAAGAATCAAGGAGACAGTAGCCTTCTAAAGCAAATACTGAGAGATGTCAAGCGAAATGAGAACAGAAAGCTGCTACTAAAACCCAGCAACATGGAGACTTCCGCCAGGAGCACTTCAGTGAGGCAGCAAGGCTGGAACACGTGCTGAAGTGAGCTCAGGAGTGTGCGGGAGCAAAGGAAGCAACAGGACAGTGGCCGAAGATACAGGGAAAAGGTGAATTTTAAGGATGAGACACCACAGCATGTTTACAGAGTGCGAGGACTAATCTGACGGAGAAGGAAAGATTAACGACGCAAAACCAAAGGAAGAGAGTCCTTAAGAAGGCAAGGAGGGAAGCAAGACCCAGGTCACACATGAAGACAACGGCCCAAGCAACAGGAGGGGAAAGAACCCCGCCACAGGCCTCTGCCCTGCCTGACCCCTCCACCTGGGATGCTGTTCTTTGTCAAATCTTCACTTCTCAACAAGGCCTACTTTCAGCTGGTCATGTTTGTCTCTCTCTTGCTACCAGAATGTAAATTCCAAGATGGCAAAAGCTTTCATTTTATTCATTGATGTATCTCAAGAATAAAGACTAGCGTTCTGGTACATAAGAGGTGCCCAAATAGTGTTCAATCAATCAATCAACACCAGTTCAATTTAATGTACTAGTTAAAATTCTTTTCTTTGCCATAAAGTGTCAGCATGTAACTACACTATCTAGGCTAGCTACTGTCATATGGCAGTTTCCCTCCCACTGTGCGCACAAGTGACATGACTTGGGTAGCAGAAAGCTTCTCCTGTAAGTTGTCTCGAAACCTGGACCTTCACACCAAAGCCAACCCCCACCTGTCCATCAAGGCCAGACTCAGATTCCGTCAGCTCCAGAGCCTTGCCCAGCTTTTCCAGCGCAAATCAATTCCTCAGTCTTGAGCCACAGAACACAACATGTAATTTCACCTGGCATTTATTATAATGCAGTCTTATTATTTTAAAAAGTTGTATTTCTAACTAAAATGTAAAGTTAACTGAAGAGTTAGGGTAGTTACATTTTTGTAGCCCCAAAGTATGTGCCTTAAAGGGGACAAACATCCAAACAAACTGACAGAAAAACAAAGCCGAAGAACTTTCGTCTGAGGGAACGCACTGACCTGAGCATCTGAAGAGGCGGCCACAGTGTGACCGTCAAGACCGTGTGACAGGGTGGGTGGTTGTTTTTTAAAGGAGAGCATTCTAAAGGTAAATAACTCCTACCTTGCTAGAGATAATATTTTAAGTCAGCAATAACCACCACCTTGCTCTCACAATTTAAATACCATCCTGGTTTATGTGCTATCTAACTTGCAAGGGCTTATTTTAAACCTCTTGTGGAAGCCTAGGCTTACAATTTCAGACTTCAGATCAATCTTTTCCAAAAATAAGAATAAAGTAAAAACTTTAGTAAACAGTGAACAGCCCACAGGATTGGTTAAAGCAATCTATAAATCATGATCCATCTTAAAGATCAGGAAAAAAATCACATCTATCAATAAAAACAACTTCAGTCATCACTTGAAGTGGCACAGGTCTCTTGCATCCCACTCGCTTAACACGTGTGTCACAAACATTAACAACCACTAAAGCCAAAACTTTTCCTGATATTACACATGAGGAAACTAACATGGAATGGTGAAGGAACTTAACCAAGGTTTATAGCTTCAATGACGCAAAGATCAACCAACATTGACCTACGACAATCTTGGTTAACCTCTACAATAAACCCATCTGAACACTTAAGATGAACTTTGTAACTCCATATTTAATTATTATGATTATTAGCTGTAAAATGTTTCCCCCTAAAGTTCTGAGCTAAGAAAGAGCTAGAAAAAGAGAATGTTCAGACCCAACAATAACGTTTCATTCTGAGCTACGGGATCTTTGGGTATGGAGAACGCTGGCAATTTTGGCTCTTATTAGTAGAACACAGAGACATGATCCCCTAGAACAGTAACAGCAGCTATGACTTGCTGGGTGCCTACTATGTGAATGGCACTGTTCTATAGGAAACCTGGCTCCAAGCCCAGAATCCACGCAGTCCTCCCTAGTCTTGCATGATAGCCATGCTTGTGCTCAAGGTGTAGCAGACTGTTAAAATGGACATTTTATACCAATAGAATAGGATGCAGAAGGACGTCCAGGTGTCTGCCTCTCTGCGGGATTTATTATTTGGTTCTAGTCATTATATTTATATACACACACATTCAAATACACAGGAAAGAAAAAGAAAGGGATATAAACCCTTTCTTGCTTACCTTTCTTCACTCTTTCCTTACCACTCACAACTTGCTCTTCTTGTGGCATCTGAGATAATATCTGCCTGAACAACTTTTCAAGAGTTTGTGCCATAAGAACAATGTCATCTCCAGGCTAGAAAATACATGAAATGTAACGTAAGTTTACACAGCAAGGCCACTCTCAAGTTGCTGCAATCCCGGCCGCCACGGAGGAGGCAGCGCTACAGCACCTTAGGCAGCATTTACTAAACAGCTCTTACTACTTCTAAAGAAAATCTAGAAAACAGTACAGCAACTCATATTTAAAATTCAAACATTCTACCCCTTTAACTTCTAAAAAGCTCTTAGGATGCCTTTCTGAGCACTAGAGGGCTACAATCCAACCAATCCCACTAATACAAAAAGGCTAGAAATCAGAATTTCTACCTTATAAGTAGGTTGAAGCAATACTTGTTAATGGCTGTGCAAAATAGCTTATGATTTCACTTGATGTGATTCACTTTTCAATTAACTAAGCAATAAAGTGACACTGCAAAGCTAAGTTTTAAAATCTTAACTATCTGCTTAGAAGTCTTTACCTTGCTTTACTTCACTGCTGAGAAAAAAACTAATTACAAAGCAAAAGCCCAAAGCAGAGACACACTTCTAAGTTACGCAGTTCAGGACAATTACTGAACTTTCGTTTTCAAAAGTTAAATGTAAGAGGACCCTTTGGAATTGTTAAATTAAAATGAATTTGCCAGTGGTACTTTCAGAATACCACTGATTCTGATTCTTAAAAGATTCATACTGGCTAATGGTCTTAAATCGATTATACATAAGGTGGCCCTGATGAACCAAAACAACATTTCTACTACATTTCAGTGTCACCAGTCATTCTGAATAAATGAGATTTAAGTTTAAAAATTTTTAGATCTCACAGAACAGCCTGAAAAGGATGCAGTACTTAGGGAAACAGTACTTAGAGAATCCTGTGTGGAGGAAACGTTGAATACCCAAACCCAGTGTTACAGATGAAAACAAAGTGCAGGCTAAACTCAGAAGGCCCACATACATGATTATACAGGCTGCCACATTAACACAACTGTGAATATTACTGCTAGGATATAACAGAATGTGTCTGATAAACTCTGAGTTAACTTGTATGAAGTTTAGAAGTATGTAATTTGGCCTCTTAAGATACAGCCAAGGATCGATACCATAAAAATTTAACCAAGATTAATGTAGAATAAGATTTATCACTCATCTTATAACTAAAATGGCAGAGGTGTACTAGAGAATGTTCTGAAATAACACTTTACTCACAGAAACCAGTTATCATTGATATTTTATTTTTTTAAACATAAGCCATTATAGCTATTCAGACAAAAATATAGCAAAGAAAGCAAAAAATATAGCAAAGTGAACCAATATTGATATGTTAAAATTATGAAATGGAGTAAAAAAAATTATCCTTAAAATCTGTAACGTACCCAAAATCAAGACTTGAAATTTGAAATCAGCGCACTTGCTTATACACATCCTGTATGTAAGAGCAAACAATTAGCAAGTAAGTATAGCATAAGGCTCACAGACCTTGTTGTATAGGTAACAATTTGAGAACATTGTATTGAAGTCTTCTATACATTCTGAAGCTTTCACATAGTATTTATGTTCCAAGCGCTTCTTAATTGTATTTAAATCCATTGGGTTTTTTACAATGGTATAATAATCCTGTAAGAAGAAATTCTAAATGTTAGTAGTAAGAATGAATTCACTACAACAACTGGTAAACAAAGCATTTAAGAAGCTATACACCCGCCAACTACAAAGAGCAATTGACTACCTTTAAAAAGCCATAATGTAGAACCCAAAACCTTTCAGCAACGAAAGACAAAGCTGACTGCCATGGAGTCAGAGAAGGGGAAAAAGCCAATAAATGAAGAATAACACAGATGTAAGAGTAGAAGCATTCTGGAAAGTAACACGTGAAGGGCATGAAGAAAAAGGAACTAGAATTTATGGAGTCAGATCCAGGATACAATCCTAGCTCCAAGTTTACTAGTTATATTACAAACTACTTATCAGATGGGTAAAAATTCCTAAGCTTAGTAAGACCTAAAGTTGAATTCTGTGTGTGAAGCACTTAAGTCTGCTGGGAAGTGTCGAGTGACTTTTTCAAAAAGGAGACATTCATGACAGCCTTGCATCAAAATATCAAGGGACATATGCTATAAACAAGAAAGTCTAAGGCTATAATTTATCACAAACTGCTAAAATAAGAATTTCAATTCAAAATTTCTGAGTTTTCGGTATCAGAATTTCCATCATTTTAAGGTTTAGTAATATTCCAAACTATGTATACACCAGATTTTGCGTTCAACTTCAATGCTCAGAAAAACGAGGGATTTTTTGTTTAGGAAAAAAATACTCATTGGGATATTCTTTAGTGGTGCTGAATAAATTAGCTATTTATTAAATTAAATATATTCCATAATATTAAAGACTATCTCTTTGAGAGGAAATGTATAGGGTTTTACTTTTTTTTAAACTAACACAATTACAAGACACACTTACAGGCAACTTTAGTTTGACGGCATCTACAGGCTGCTGAAAAGGCCAGGAGAAACCGTGCCTCCACAAAGCCTTCAGCAGGACTTTCTGCAGATACTGCAGCTGATTTGTAGATCGCCCACTCTTCCTCGTGTTTATATACTCCGGTGGGGGAGGGTTAACAAAAGCTTGTTGACTTGGCAGAGACATTCTCAATTGCTTCAAATCCTTGTATGCTAATGTTATCTATAAAAAACAAACAAAAGAAAACAAAAGACATAAAAACTGAGTTACTTTTAAAGTACCTTTAAAATGGTTTTCATAGGAAGTGAAAAGTTTTCTTCAAGAGTGGTAGGCTTCATATTTTAAAGCAGATCATAATTAAGGCAGCAAAAAAAAAAAAAGCCAAATGATAACTGAATCCATTTGTAAACAAATACAAACCTTTTTCTATGTAAGTACTAAAGGTTGTTTCATTATATATGCCTTAGTTTTGGATGATTTAAGTTATTCCAATCTTTTCCAGTAATTTCTTTCTGCCTTTCTTAAAAACAAATTGAGATCTTAGCAGGAAAAGTCTGTAAATTCCTGGTAAAAAAGAAGTAACAGGGAATGTTGAAGATAATATGAGTATACAGTTATTCTACAATCATTGATATATGAAGGGAGAAAGGCAAAGGGATTTTTCTGGCTACTTTAAATAAAATGATTTATTTTAAAAGCTAATTATTAGGAAGAAAAATGACAAGTGTTAAAAAATGTTACTCTTTAGTGAATATTATTACACCTAAAATAAAATAGTTTAATAAAGGTTCATGAGTATTTCAGAAAGTTGGTTTCTTAACACCCCTGGACGGCATTATCACTTCAAGGATAAAAGAGCAAAGGTACTACCAAGTGTATCAGCAAAATGAAAAGTATGGTTATCAAATAAATTGTCCATTTTTACAGACCAGTGTTAATATTTACCTGGTATGTCTTTTTTCTTCTTTTTTTTTTGCATTAAAGTGTGTTAGTTCTCAAGTCTCGCTGCATATTAAACACTTGTGGATCCTTTTTTAAAAATTGTGGGAAAATACATACAGCATACAATTTACCGTCTTTACCACTTTTAAGTGTATAGTTCAGTAATGTTAATTGTATTCATATTTTTGAGCAATTAAATCTCTAGAACTTTTTCATCTCACAAAACTGAAACTCTAAACCTTTTAAACAACTTTTCATTTTCTCTCCTCCCGGCCCCCGGCAACCACCACCCCATTTTCTGTTTCTATGAATTTGACTATTCCAGGAATCTCATATAAGTCGAGTCATTATAGGATTTGTCTGTTTGTGACTGGCTTATCTATCTTAGCATGTCCTCAAGGTTCATCTGTATTGTAGCATGTATCAGAATTTCCTTCATTTTAAGGTTTATTAATATTTCAAACTATGTATACACCAGATTTTGCTTAACCATTCATTCATTGATGGACACTTGAGTAGCTTCCACCTCTTGGCAATTGTGAAGAGTGTGCTGTTATAAAAACATAGGCGTATAAATATCTCTTCAAGATCTTGCTTTCAGTTCTTAAGGATATATCCCCAGAATTGCGGGAGTGGAACTGTCAGATGACATGGTAATTTTATTTTTAATCTTTTGAGGAATCCCATAGTTTCCCACAGCAGCAGCACCGTTTCACATTCCCACCCAGAGTCTACAGGTTTCCAGTTTGTCCACATCTTTGCAGTACCTGTTAGTTTCTATTTTCTGTCTGCTTAGTATCATCCTAATGGGTATGAGGTGTTGTGGGTCATTTAAAAAGTACCTATGCCTAGGCCCAGCCTCTGGAGATGTGGCTTGGGAATCAGTTTTGTTTGCTATTTTTTTTAAGTTCCCTTTTTAATAATAGACTTAAAGTACTCTGTGATTGAAGGCTGCAGATGGACTGGCCATGGACAAGAGCTCTGATAATTATCACTGGGCCAAAGAAGAGCTAATACTTGGCAATCTGATGATGATTTCACAAGTGAACGCTCTGCATTTTCTGGCTGAATTTTCCCTGGTTTCTTGTCCACCAACAGAGGACTATTATCCTAGTCTTATTACTCAAAGTATTTTAATCTTCTGTTCTGTACTTAAGTTTTTTTTAAAAAGGAGCTTATGTGGCTTTAAGTGATACTTGGCAGATTTTCTGTTAGATAGTTGCCAATGTCATTATTTTATTTTACATTCTCTAAAGACTTTTATTATTAATTTTAGCTTTTACTTTTTTAAAATTGAAGTATAGTTGATTTATAATGTATAAATTTCTGGTGTACAGCAAAGTGATTCAGTTATATATATGTATATATATTTTACATGTTTATTTATTTATGTACTATTTTATATATAGTACTTTTGTATCTGTTAATCCCAAACTCCTATCCTTTCCCTCCCTCCATTCCGTTTTGGTAACCATAAATTTATTTTCTATGCCTGTGAGTCTGTCTGTTTTGTAAATAAGTTCATTTGTATCACTTTTTAGATTCCATATATAACTGGATATTTGATAAATATCAAATATTTGATAAATATCAAATATGACATTTGTCCTTCTTTCTGATTTACTTCACTTAGTATGATAATCTCTAGATGTATTCATGTTGCTGCACATGGCATTATTATATTCATTTTCATGTTAGCTCTTATTCTTAATTATTAACAGAAAACAGAAAATGCCAGCATAATGGTCCAGCAACATACCCTCCCAAAAGATTTACCTTATTTGACATAATGGTGGATCATACTCAGGGGCCAGAAGTAATCTGTTATTTAAATAGACTGGGTACTTCAGGGCTTTCTCTAAAATCACTCACACTCCAGCGTGCTGAGCTGCGGCTACAGTGCACTAGCCACCACGCAGAGCCCAGAGCCTGCAGCCCGCACTGCCTATGTCCAAATCCACGGTTGTTTCCAATGCTTATGATGACTTGCCATTTTATTGTTATTTCTGCTTCGAAAACATTTTTTTACCCATGGATATATTTCTAAAAAGAAAGACAGCATGGGCAGATGAAATCTAATGTTAATAAGAACTCAATGTTATGTAACATCTACCAGTCACAATTGCTCAAAGACAATGTATCAAATGTTCAAGGTATGAAAAGTTCCGGTTTACTCTGATAAAGACAATCATGTAACAGTGTAGTAGCAGCAGCTTCTTGTCAGTCATCCTACAGTTCCATGAGCAAGTCGCTTGAAGATCAGATCCCTTCTGTCTATACAATAGTTGACTACAAAATAACCTCTACACAGAATTATAAAATAAAAAATTCATTTGAATTTTAACACCCACATGGTTTGAATGGTATACAACTTTCCTTTCCCATTCTTGTCCCCTAGCCAACCAGATCCCCCCCTTAGCCTTAACAATCCTTTTAGAAATGGCCTGTTTTCTTTTTTTAACACTTAATTCATTTAAAAATATGTCCCAGGGCAACCCCTCCCTTTTTAATGGCTGCATCGTTCATAATTTTATTGATGTGGGCATTATATATAACATTGCAATCCTTGTTAATAAGTAAATAAACCATCGCATACATATGCCGGTGCTTATTAGATATATACTTTTTTGGTGGGTGAAGGGGGTGGCTAGCCTATTGGATTTGTTTCTGTTGACAATTTCTGGGCCAATGCCTTTAAATTTTGCTAGATGCTTAATGGTTCTCCAGAGGTTATTCCAATTTATATTTCTAACATCAATCTACAAGAGTGAAACTTTAAACGTCTAAGAAAGAGAGCCTTTGAGGTGGTTGTGAATATTTTAGTCATCCCTGCCAAATACATAAAGACCAAACATTTCCAAATGCATACAAGCAGCTAAAAAACGTTTCCAAAATGTTACAAGAAACATGAAAGTTCCCCTCTAATACAACCCATGCACAGGCATATCAGGAAGAGTCTGATTCTGATAAAGGTTTTTCCCTCTCAAAAAAAATCAACCTGATCAATTTCTCGGGTGTGCCCCCCCCCAAAAGTTTAATCCTTCAATTACTCCCTCATTGGCGCTGGTATTAAATTGTGTTGCCCTGTATGCATGCTGAAGTCTCAAGGAATTGAGCTGATTAAAAAACAAAAAGTGTAAGTTAACATTTAGAGCTGAAATTGTTTAAGGCTTTGAATAAAGATCGCCTAGAACTCTTTTCTCAGATACTCCATATAACAACTCCCCTCCTGAGGATCCTTGCTCTCCTGCCTGTGTCTCCGGTACATCTACACTAGCTTACCCTCCACGTAAACCTTCTCAAGTCTCCTTAACAATTCCTCTTGATCCTATTGCATCCTTGTAGCCTTCATCTTCTCTCTTCTGTACCTCATACCAGAGCATCCTAAAAAATGACATTGTCTTTACTCCCACCTCACACTTGATTTTTTCTTCCATTCCTCTAAAACTCCCCTCACACAAAGGTTAACACTTACCATACTTAGTCGTTAAATCCAATGGATTCTTTTTCAATCTTACACCTTACTTGACCTCCCAGCTCCGTCTGTCACTAGACTATTGTGACTCTCTTGAAACTCTTTTCTGGTTTCCAGGATACCACTTTTCCCCCAGATTCTATTTGTTCATTTCTTAAATATTAATAAAGCACCTACAGTGGTGGTGCTAGCATTTGGAGATACAATAATCTCTTTATAGAGACTTATAAATAAGCAATTACAACAGGATACATATAATTATTGCTGTGACAGAGGTAAGAACAGGGTGCTAAGGGAACAAAGGTGGTCAGACTGGACTTCCAGAGGATTTCAAATCTCATCTTCTGCTGACCCATTAATATCCCCCAAAGCTTCTGCCTTTGCCCTCTTTTTAAACTCCCCTTTTTTCAGATCTCAGCCACTCCAAGGTATCAAATACCTCTAAATAAATGACTTGTGGATATAAATTTGCAAATTCTGAATACTCACGGTGTTCCTATTTTCCATCTCCCAAACCACTCCTTTTGTTCAATCACTTGTCACTTCACACCTGAATTAATGCAGTGGTGATGCTTTGATTTTTGTTCAGCAACTTAGTATCACAGTGTTCAACCTATGGCCCTTCACGATATACAAATCAACGAACTCCCCAACTCTTTTCTGCCGTCTGCCTATCTCACTAGACCCCTCTTGCTACTCTCCCAACACTATACCAGCCACATTCAAAAATCTGCCATTCTCCCTCGTCCCACCCTACTCTGTGCTCACGTACGTCCATGCCTTTTGGAAATTCTCTACTCCTCACCAGAGCGCCCCTCACTCTTTAGACCAATTTCTATTGGCTCAAGATCCAACTCAGCTTTCACCTACCCAGAAGCCTCCCTTGCTCCCTTCAATCCCCCAGGGCCCTTCCCAGACGTCCCAAGCACCCCATACATATATTACCTTAAGATACGCGTGTTCTTAACACAAGCCAGCAGTTTTTGAAGCCAGGCCCACCTCCAGACTCTGTAACACCCAACGGAGGGTTTATAGCACGTTCTCAGGGCCTAAGAATGTTAGCTGAACAAATAAATGAATCAAGGAGGGGAAATTTCCTGTCCCAAGTGACGCCAGAATAAATAAAACCAAAGTGCCAGCTACAGCTAAAGCTCCGTGCCCTCTCCTGCATTCACGAAGCTACAGTCCACGCAGGACCCACCAACCCAAGACCCGAGAGAACGACTAAGAGCATCAGCTTCTTCGAAACGGGGAGGCGGCTGCACAACTCGACCCCATTCCCTCGCCCACCCTCCCTCTTCCCACCCCTCCCTTGGGGAAAAAAGAAAAGAAAAAGAAAAACCAAAAAACCACCCACCAAGCGTTTAAGAGAAAAGCCAAAAAAATTCTGGAGGGCCCCCCGGGGCAGCGAGCTCGCAGCCGGCAAGGCCCGGGGAAGCGGCGGGCGGCGCCCCGGGGGCGGGCACTCGGGGCCCCAACCGCCCCGCTGTCACACGACGGTGGGGGAGGGGCGGGGACGGTTACCCCCGCCCTGACGCCGCCGCGGGCCGGGGGCCCGGTGGTGCCCCCGCTGGGCTCCCTTACCCCTCGTGGAAGAGGGCCTTCCCCGGTCGTCCCCTTCAGCGCGCACGAGACGAAGGGAGCCGGCCGCTGCGCCCCGCGTCCGTCGCCGCCAGCCCTCGCCCCAATGGCGGCCGCTAGCGGCAGCAGCGGGCGGCTCTCCAGGGCCCGGGCGCGGCGGCCGCGCATTGGCTGGGGCGGGTCACGTGTCTGGCGCCGGGGGCGGGGCCTCGCCGGGTGCACGTGCGCTGCGGGCCTCCCGATCGCCCGGAGAGCGAGCCGAGGGCGTGGGGTGGGCGCGCCGCCCCCAAGGCCGGGACCCTCCGAACAACTCGATCAGCCCCACGTCGACTGGGAGCTCGTGAATTTGGGTTTGCGGGGTGGTGTTTTCCTGCTTTCCTCCTGCCCCCTCCAAAGCTCCATCGTCTTGCACGGAGTGAGTACTTAACGTTGGGGAGCAGCTGAGGCTGGGTTTAAATGAGCCCGTTGGGTTTTAAATGGCACTTAAGACCTGTTTCACAACAGCTGTGTGAGGAGAATGGTTTTTGGATTTTGAGAGTTTTCGCCACTACCTCCTCATTATTTGTGGCCGTGTATTAGAAGAATGCGTTTAGCACGACAGTTGCCTTTTGGATCCAGCTGCAAACAATATTTCTGAATTCCTAATATCTACTCCTGAACGGGTGAATGGACGGCAGGATGGACGAGAGAGGGCAGAACAAAAACAGCTGACGAACTGCTCGATAAACCTGTCAAAAACCAATCACCCTCCAGTTTGCTGAAGCGCAAACCTCAGGGCCGTTAATAGCTTGGCATGACCTTATTAGGTTGCTTTTATGTGAGAGTAAGTGTCCTCAGGACCAAGTGTTCACAAGACAGCCACACACTATTAGAGGTCAATATAAATAACCAGTTGCAGGTAAACAATAAGGTCCTACTGTACAGCGCAGGGAACTATATTCAATATCTTATAATGACCTATAATGAAAAAGAATATGAAAAGGAATATATATGTACAACTGAATCACTGCTGTACACCAGAAATTAACACAACATTGTAAACCTACTATACTTAAATTAAAAAAGAAAACAGCTGCAGGCACTTTTACGTTAGAAAGGTTCTTCTTACTGAAAAGCTGAAAATGCCTTACTTTAGTCAAAGGACTAAAAGTCTTTGTTTCCGAGTAACCCCGTGATCAAGAATTGTATGGAAGTGTCAATACTATAGCCGTCTGCTTTGTTTAGACTTGATGTTTGTGTTCTTGTTTCTGTTGTTTGAAATCTCATTACGCAGGGAGAAGATAGGACTTAGGGTGTGACCGTCACACCAGGGAAGACTTGGGGGAGTTCAAAGGAAATAAAAGCCAGGAGTGACTTAGTGCAAATCTAGCTCATGGTCAACTTCTTGACTCTTTCTCCTAAGAACCAATGGAAGGGAGGACACTTCACAGAGAAGCCTGAATGGTCTTTTTTTTTTTTTTTTTAACTTACAGCTTAAAAAAAAAACCCAAAAAAACCCCTAAATCTCATCTTGTTAACAAACTTAAATCCATTTAATCATTTTCCATTATTTTAAAGATAAGATAAAAACCCTTAAGAGGAGCTACAGGATCCTACGTAATTCATCTGTCTTCAGCTCCAGCCACTCCCATCTCCAGCCACTCCCCTTTCGGCTCCTCCCAGTGCCCTGTTTCCTCTCTCTCTGCTTCTATACTGGCTCCTTCTCTTTTCCTTCCATCCCATCCTCAGGGGTCAACCTGAAGTCGTTTCCTCAAGGAGGCCCCCACTAGATTAGATCTTCCTGTAATTAGATCACACGGCACTTATTGGGACTGTAACTACGTGCGCCGAGGTATATTTAATGCCTATCTTCTCCACTAGACAGTGAGCATCGTGAGTGCAAAGTATCAGAAGGCTCGAACGTGCATTATCGCCAAGCACATCACCCTTTGATCCTGCCAGGTTTTAAGGGCTGTGACAAGCCAGATTCAAATTAAGGGTGTGGGTGGGTGGGGAGAGGGAGAGTGCAAAACCGTATTTGAGGGTTTTTAAAAACTTTAAATGGTTGCAAAATAAAGAAAATGGAGAATGGATTTATTTGGGAGTAGACTCCCAGGATTTGGCGTTGGGCTGAATGTAAAGAAGATTTGGGGTTTCCGGCTTCAGCACTTGGAGAAAAGCACCATTCACTGGGGAGGGAACTTGGGGGGCAGTGAGCTCGAGGGTGGGAAGAACGTCAGTCCAGTTTTGCACATTATGAACTGAGGGTGCCTGTAAGGTGTCTGGGTAGAGAGTTTGAATAGGGAGTTTATTATACAGTTCAAAAAAAGTCTGTAATTAAAGAATGTCATTTGCAGCAACATGGATGGACCTGGAGAAGATCATTCTAAGTGAAGTAAGCCAGAAAGAAAAGGAAAAATGCCATATGATATCACTCACATGTGGAATCTAAAGAAAAAAAAAGATGGAGATGAACTTATTTACGAAACAGAGACAGAATCACAGACATAGAAAGCAAACATACGGTTACCAGAGGGGAAAGGGAATGGGAAGGGGTAAGTTGGGAGTTTGAGATTTGCAGATACTGACTGCTATATACAAAATAGATAAACAAGTTTCTTTGGTATAACACAGGGAACTATATTCAATATCTTGTAGTAACCTATAATGAAAAAGACTATGAAAATGAATATATGTATGTATATGTATGACTGAAACATGATACTGTACACCAGAAATTGACAGAACATTGTAAACTGACTATACTTCAATTAAAAAAAACCAGTCTAAACTGAAGACGGGAGAGGACGGCAGGAAGGCGGTTAGGAGAGTGAAAAAGATTCAGAGTAATTATTATGGAAATCAGGAGAAAAAGCTGACTGGGGAAAGGTGTTATTAAGACATATTTGAGATAGTTAAGACCCAGAAATTGGTAACTGTTCATGGAAAAGTAAGGTGGTTGCTTTTATACAACATTGAGGTTTGCCAGGGATTAGTGACAGAAAGACATACAGAGAAAAGTAGCTTCTAAATTTTTGAAAATAAAGTGGCTGAAGACCAGTATAGTAAGACTAGGATATTGTAGGGTGATTTTATGATATGGAAATAGTTGTAATTACATTTTTTTAAGAAAAGGATCAAACATGAAATAAGCATTTTAGTTTAGTATCACATGAACATAGTGAAAAAAAAATTTAAAAATTTCCATCCTTCACTCTAGCATCAGATTCAACAAAAGGAACCCCATCTCTCTGCTCTTTTATGAATTTACATGTGTCCCCAGAGCTCAGGGTTAAAGAATTTAAATTTACAGATGGTTTTGTGTAGGAATTTGGAGGCAATATAATAGATACAGACATAGGAGTTGATTCATCCCTAAAAATAAAAATATTTGTTACCTCTGTGTCACTAAATCCAAGAGTCAGTCTTGCTTGTTTCTTCTTGATCCTCGCTCTTGCTGCTGAAATGCTCTGATGCTCTCAGTCCTTGGACCTGCTGATACACCCTTAGGTGTTGATCCAATCTCAAGGCTTGGCTGCTCTTGGCTCCCAAATTCGCATGTCTGACCTAATCCTTTTCCTACAGTCCAGACTCATGTACCCAACTGACTACTGGGCATTGTGTGGAAGGTCCAGTGAGCATCTTAACCTTAGTGTATCCAGACCTGAGCTCCTGGTGTCCCCCTGGGAACTGCTCCACCCAGTCTTCCCCCTTTCAATAAATGGCAACTGCAATCTTACAGTTTCTCAGGCCAAAAATGTTGGTCATACTCTGTCTCACATCTTACAGCTTATGAAGTCCAAAAAGATTTGATGCATCAACAAATCTCTAGGGGAGGGTACAGCTCAAATGGCAGAGCACATGCTCTGCATGCATGAGGTCCCATAACTCCTCTAAAGAATAAAAAATTTAGTAAGTAAACCTAACCACCCCCTTCAAAAATGAATAAAAATTAAAAAAAAAAAGAATTTAAAAATCCAGATGTTTATGGCTGCATTTTCAAAACCTATCCAAATTCAAACTAGTCCGAGTCAATATCATCTTTCATCCAGTTTATCGCAGCAGACTTGTAACCGACCTCCGAAGCCTCTGCTTCTCCCTTTGGCCTTCCTCAGTTTAGACTCAGCAAAGCCACAGGATGACAGTGGTAATCAATTCATGTCACTCCACTCCTCAGAACTTTTTAATGGCTTCCCATTTCCCTCGTAGTGAAAAACAGTCCCTGCAATGATCTTCAAAGCGCAGCGTCATCTGCTCTTTGCCCTCCCCACCGCCACCATCATCCTTTGACCTTACTGCCTGCCGCTCACTCCCACTCTCACCCCGCTGCAGCCAGACTTGCTGATCCCAGAACACAGCAGCCACCGCCGCCTCAGAGCCTGCACCCTAGGGGTCCCTCGGAAGGCTTTCCTCCCCAGAGAGCTGAATGGTTCACTCCCTCCATTTCTTCAGATCTTGCCAGCTTCTCCGTGAGGCCTTCCACAGCTAGCTTACCTAAATCAAAACATTGCATAATACGTGAATTTCTTATTTCCATTCTGCTTTACTTTTCTCCTTAATTCTAATCAGTAACATACTGTATATTTGTACTTCCTTAGTTTATCTAGCGTCTCCTTGCCCCGAGATTGTAAGCACTGTAAGGGTAAGGGCTTTTATCGGTTTTGTTCATGTGTGTCCCAGGTACCAAAAACAGTGCCTGGCATATAGCAGACACTTAACAATGATTTGGTAATTGAGTTAGTTAATACATATTTGGATTGTTCTGCTCCATCACAGAAAGAAGATACGTGCTTATGACCACGTAAGAGGGAAAAAGTCGAAGAAAAGAACTGGAATAACTGTGTCTACACGTCCACCATCGTAGGCTAGTGCACCCAGACAGACGAGCTTGGTAAAGCATGTATTAAGAATAAGTCGATTTGGGGGATGCAAAACGCTTAGAAGAATTACGAATATGATTTGAGAGAAGAAAATGAAAAATGCTAGTGACATGTAGGCTGCTCCATAATTGTTTTAAGAAACAGGGCCAATTAGCTGATGAAGCACGAAGAAAGATTTTGAGTCAAATAGTACATATGCTGACTTCAAGGGGAGGCATGACTTACAGTCCCAGTCTTGCTTCCTGCCTATTCAATTTCTTAGTTTAAAATTTTGACTTCTTACTTACCTTAAACATCAGTATTTTTATTAGCAGTTTTCAGCTCTTATATAGCCATTCACTTTTGAAAAGTGAAATTAAATGAGTTCTAACATTGTTTTGACAATAAAATGTATAACTTTTATCAGTAGATATAAACTTACAATTTCCTCTAACAAATTTACTTATTTTAGAAATAATATTGACTATAATTAAGTATATACTCCTCATATATAGCTTAAAGCATAGAAGTTTCAAATTTGGATGTGAGTGAATGAACATGTATAGTAAATAATTATCTTAATATAATCATTTCAAATAAGTAAAGGTTACAAATAAATAATTTTGGGAGGGTGGGCAGTGAACAGGGGCTCCATCTGTGAAGAGACCATAAATTGTATACAGTACTACCAAAAAAGCTTAATTTAGTTAATCAGCTTAAGATAATTTATTTGTAAAATTCTGTCCCTGTTTATCAAAATTTTGTAAATAGCAAAATAACACTGGGAAACACTAAAAGAAAGTTAATTTTGCATCTAGAATGGTAAAACTATATGACAGAAAGAATTTCCATCAGCAATAAAAAGTATAAATCAGGTACAGTAGGAGCTACAGAATATGCCTCTATGAAATGACCATCACCTAATCTACATGTCCTCAGAGATCCCCAGCCCTTTTGAATCGACTGGTTGTCTGTTGTTTGGTGTCAATTACATTCTCAGGCACCTCCTGAGAAAAGGAGCCTTTAAGGAGGAGTGTCTGTTTGCCCAAGCCTGCATTCCTAAACGGCTGATGAGGGGTGTTGGTGAGCCCCACCTTCTGAGATAAAAATAGAGGGTCCAACTCCCATGGGCTTCTGACTCCCATCCGAGAAAAGAATTAGACATTTACAGAATCCAACAATCCTTCGCCTTCACCCAGATCACTACGCCACTAGCCTTCTCACTACCCCTCACCTACGGTGCTCCCTTCCCTTGTTCTCCAGCTGGAATGCCATCGTGCAGATGATACCCCTCCTTGTGGTCACCTTCGACTCCTCCGCCTCCTCGTGCTCCCTCCTCACTCCCCGTGTGGCAAGGTCACAACCTTTTAAAGCCCTTATTAGGCCTGTGATCTGTGCGTTGCAGCTTGGTGTGATTACAGGAAAATGCCCAACTCTGCTGTCGAGTATTCCTTTAAATTTACTACCATGACCCTCTAACGGGCAATCATACTGTATTAACTCACCACTTTGCCACTCACCTCACTGGTGAGAGCTTCTCTCACCTTCTTATTTAAAAGAGCAGTCGCCACTGCCCCCCCATACTCCTTGTTCACTTCCCAGATTTTCTCCATAGACGTATGTCCATCTGACATGGTACATAATTGTTTATTTGTCCAATATCTGTCTCCTTCTTGAACAGAAACTGGGAGACCGGATTTTTGTCTGTTTTGCTCACTTACCTAGTAGAGTATCTGGCACTTAGCAGGTGTTCAATTAACAATGATATAATAATGAATAAATGATTTATTCCCAAAGACCCACTCTTATTTTTACTATTGAAGTATAATTCACTTATAATATGATACTAGTTTCAGGTGTACAACATAGTGATTCAGTATTTTTATAGATCATACTACATTTAAAATTATTGTAAAATGTTGCCCATATTCCCTGTTCTGTACAATACACTGTTGTATCTTATTTATTTTACACGTAGTAGTTTATAACTCTTAGTCCCCTATCTTGCCCCTCCCGCCACCCATCTCCCCGCTGGTAACCACTAGTTTGTTTTCTATTATCTGTGAATATGTTCCTGTTTTGTTATACTCATTCCTTTGTTTTATTTTTTAGATTCCACATGTAAGTGACAACATGCAGTACTTGTCTTTCCCTGTCTGACCTGTTGCACTAAGCATAATGCTCTCCATGTCAATCTATGTTGCTGCAAAATGGCAAAAATCCGTTCTTTTTATGGCTGAGTATTATTCCATGGTGTATTTATGCCACATCTTCTTTATCCAGTCATCTGTTGATGGACACTTAGGTTCCTTCCGTATCTTGGCTATTGTAGATAATGCTGCTGTGAACATTGGGGTGTGTGAATCTTTTTCAATTAGTGTTTTCATTTTCTTCTGATGCATGTCCAGGAGTGGAATTGCTGGATCATAAGGTAACTCTATGTTTAATTTTTTGAAGAACCTCTGTGCTGTTCTCCACAGCGGCTGCACCATTCACATCCCCACCAGCAGTGCACTAGGGCTCCCTTTTCTCCACATCCTCACCAGCACTTGTTCTTGTGGTCTTTCTGATGATAGCCGTTGTGACAGATGTGAGGTGATATCTCATTGTGGTTTTGATTTGCATTTCCCTGATGATTAGTGATATCGAGCATATTTTTGTGCACATGTCAGCCATCTGTATGTCTTCTTTGGGAAAATTTTTGGTTGGCATTTGAGCAACTTATTAAAACCAATTTAGAGAAACTTAGAATTCCGGATGGGGGGGTCCAGCCTTTAGGGCTTTGGATCATGTCCGTGGGCTGTGCCCAGACCGAACTGTTCTGGAACCATTAGAAACCTCCGCGCAGGCCCCGCAGGGCACTCAGCGCAGAATAATGAGATCAGTGTCACAAAGGGCTCTGGGCGCTGAAGCGGCTGGAACGGGGTCTGTGAGCTTTCCTAGTATTAGGTCCCTTCCATGCCAAGGGCCAGGGAAAAGGAAACCAGAAATGAGGCTCCGCTGCTATGGATAAAAAGAGACAGGCAGGAGACCAGAGCTTGTAAGAGGGAAGAGCAGGCGGGGGGAGGGCACAGCTCAGTGGCGGAGAGCACACTTAGCAAGCACAAGGTCCTGGGTTCAAACCCCAGTACTGCCATTAAATAAATATGTAAATATGTAAACTTAATTACCTACCCCCCACCCCCCACCCCCCGTAACACACACACACACAAGAAATAACTGTTCAACAAGCTCGAGGGAGCAAGGGAAAGAGGGGGATGTGACCAGAGGATGAATGTCCCTCTGAGGTCCTAGAGGTCATGCAGTTCCAAGTGAGGACCAGGTCCAGGTGAAATGGAGCAGGACCCTGGGGGGCCTTCCTGGGGGAAGACCCCACTCCCACGTCCCCTGCTTCTTATTTGTGGAAAAGCTTTAGCCTCCTAGGCCTTTCCCTGGTTTCTAAAGAAATCTAGCTTTTCCCTGTTTAATCAGAGAAGTGAGAAAGTGCAGAAAAAAGGGAATAGTCAAGGAAGACAAAATAATAAGAGTTTAGCCACAAAACGAAGTCAAGGGCCTTCAGTTCCTCCGCAAGGGCTGTAGGTAACACGCTGAGCCATGTCCCTGAGCTGTTCTGCGGACACTGAGACCCCCGCCAGGTGGAAGACGTTAGCTGCGCGCTGCCACCAGCTCGTCGGAAGCAGGAAGATGGTGATGACTCCGATTCCCGAAACAGCACCCCGTTACCTCACCATCAGCCAGCCAGAGAACTGTGCGCCAGCTGCCCACACGCCCCTGAGCCTCTCCCTCACTCTGCCCTTCAAAGCCCTTCCCTGGAAGCCACCGGGGGGTTCGGGTCTTTCGAGCAACAGCTGCCTGTTCCCCACGCTTGGCCCCACACTGGGTGCCTTGCACCAAACACTGTATTTTCCTTCACCTGGTGAAGAAGGGTGAATACAAAGCAGTGGAAGTTCAAATCCCTTCTTAGGAGACTCAGAGCCAGGGAGGCAAGAGTGCCCTGAAGAAGGGCCATCTCCGCTGCTCTTCTTCTGGGCAAATTCATTCATTGCCTTCCATCCGTGTCTTCTCTGTCTCTAGTTTCTTCCTCCAGTTCACTAAGTAAAAAGAAACCCTTCAATAAAGTAGTAGGTGGTATAAATTCCAGGCTTTTCACTATCGTTGATTTTCACTGAACATGCTGTCTGTGTTGAAATGCTGCAAGTCAATGGATTAAATCGTGGGAGCCTTTCGCTGGTGACTTGAAATGCTTCACAGACAACAGCATTAACAACAGGGAACCACATGGTCATAAAATTATTTCATGTATGATTCTCTTTTGGTCCCTCTCATAAGATTTCATGTCTTCTCCTGGCAGCCACCCTCGCGGCTCCTCATCTTTATCTCCCGGTTTAAGAGTCTTTATGGAATTCAGTCTTCAGCCCCTCCTCCCTTTCCTGGAGGTCAGGGATGGGGCTGAAATTCCAGCCCTCTCATTGGGTGTTTGATCTTTCTGGTGACAAGCCCCTACCTACAGGGCCTCACCCTGAGCCACCTGGTTAACATAAACTCAGATGTGATCCCAGGGGCCTCTTGTGACTAACAAAAAGGGGCTCCTGTCACTGAAGAAATTCCAAGGGTTTTAGGAGCTCAGTGTTAGGAATGAGGGAAAAAGACCAAATATATATCTACACACACAGTTACACCACGTGATACTCTTGAGCAGGCCCGTGTGACCTGCACCGCGCCGGGCTTGGAACGGACGACTCAGTGAGAGGGCCGCCGTCGGCTCCTGCTCGCGCCCCAGGTGCCTCGCTGCATCCGGCAGAGTTTCTAATCGCAAAGAGCAGAAACAACCCTGCAATTTATTTTTATTTTTATGCTGTGCTGATGAACAAGAGCGTTAACACCATGCTTCATTTATTTACTCCATATAATTCTCTTATACTGACCTTCATAAGAAGGTAGCACAAAATGCAGTTAGCGGTCACAGGCTATATTCCTACTAAAACATAACTGAGAAGTGGAAATTTTAGCCGTTGCTAACAGTGAGCTCATATGAAGTTTTCACAGTGACCATTGGACATACCAGGAATGTATCATCTCGTCTTTTGCTCTCTGGGTGACATTCAGGCAGACTCGAACACCCCAACGAGCATTGACAAGTAATTTACAGAATCATCTCTGTTACTGTTTTCTGGTGCCACTCCTGGCACCGACTGTGTGGCGTGTTCCCCACACCAGCTCTCTGGAACTCAGTGTCCAAGGATTCAGTTCAGTCCCAGCACCGTTAGGAGTGAGACCCGGCAGGTCAAGGGCGCGGTCCCACAAGGCTGCCGCCCTCCAGGCGCCAGCTGCAAGGGGGAGCCAGACCCAGACTTCTGCCCAGCAGACTGCGCACCTGGGGTCCCCCCCCCAGATTTGATAATCCCCTAGAATGGCCCACGGAGCTGAGGAAACGTTACTTGTACTTACCGGTGTTTGCTGTAAAGGACACGGCCCAGAAGCAGCCAAATGGCGAGATGCACAGGGCAAGGCCTGGGGGCAGGGGCACGCACAGACCGCCCAGGCCCGCCCCGGGCGTGGTGCCCTGCCGGTGTGTCCACCAGCCTGGAAGCTGCCAGACCCCATCAATTAGGGGTTTTTCTCTAGGCTTCGTTACACAGGCGTGGTCGATTAAATCACTGGCTACTGCTGATCGAACTTAGACTCCAGGTCCCTCTCACCTTCCCAGAGGCCCGGGAGGTTGGGCTCAGAGTTCTAACTCTCTCACCACCTGGCTGGTTTTTCTGTCAACGAGCGCCCCATCCTGGAGCTATCTAGGGTTCCCCCACTTTGGAACATCTTATTGACATACAGAAGACACTCATCGCTCCAGAGATCCAAGGGCTTTAAGATCTCCGTGCTAGGAACCAGAAGTAAAACCAAATATTTAATTTTTATTGCACCATAATTTCATTTAGAAAATACAAAATGTGCCACGGTTTTGTGAATGAAAGGTCCTTCTCCAAATGTTATCTTTCTTGTTAGGTGTGAAAGTTAACAAACGGCCGAGTAACGTGAAACTTCAGCTGCCATGGTCTGATTGCCTGCGTTTCACTGATTCAGAAAGTTTCATCCAAGCAAAGTTTGTTTCCAAAGCAGAACAAGTGTTTTATTTACAGCATCAGAAGAAGTGCTTTAATTCTAGCCGATTTACCTTGGCTGGTCCTTGGCTAACAAATGTCCGTAATGTCACACTTTCGTTAAAGTGGAGAAGAGTGTGAAGCACCAGCTCTGGGGTAAAGAACTAAGTGCAGGTGCGTCCAGGGAGGCAGAGCTTGTACAACACACTCTCCGGAGGCTGGGACTCTCCTCAGCAGGAGTAAATCCGGGTTCCGAGTCCACAAGTGAAAGGGGAGCGTTCCTCTTCCCTGGTAGATCTGTAAGGGTATTTACGTGACACTCACTTGACCAAGTTGAAATGTTTCATGTGTCAAGCTGGGAATGGTGACTTCATAGTAAATGGGAATTCTTCTATCTGTAAAAAGAAAATGTAGGTAAATTGGACTATAGTAAATCTAAGAATCCTGTCAAAAGATTCTCTATTAAATGCGACATATTACCCTGTATTGGATCTTGGAACAGAAAAAGATCAGTAGTGGAAAAAAATGGTGAAGTCTGAACAAAGTCCATAGTTGAGTTAGTGGTGGTGTATCACTGTTAACTTCTTAGTTGTGACAAATGTGCTGTGGCTGTAGGCACTGACGTCAGGGGAAGCTGAGTACAGGGTGTGGGAACTCTCTGTGCTAGCTTTGCAACACATCTGAAGTTATTCCAAAATTTTAAAAAATTATTTGAAAAAACTACTGAAATACTTCTTAAAGAAAGTAAAACGATTATTTACGAATTGGAGAAAATATTCACACAACCACAAAGGTACACACGTGGGGCCCTGGGTTCACGCCCCAGCGCCTCCACTAGAAAAAAAATAAACAGATAAGCCTAATCACCACCCCGCACAAAGTAACAGGACAAAAACGCCACAGAAACGAGCGCAAGAGGGTGCTTTAAGCAGATGCTCCTACAAATCAGTAAGAAAATTCGAACAGGCCCGAGGGTAAATGCGCGAAAGACCAGAAGGAGCTTTTCAGAGAGAAGCAGCGCGTGTGCCTGACGGACAGAGGACGCGCTGGTGGCCAGCCCCAGGGAAGGAGGACAAGCACGTGTAGGCCGCGGTGAGATGCTGCTTCTGCCCATTTCACTGGCTTTTAAAGTTCGCGGTGCCAAATATCGGAGAAGGCGTAGATTATAAATTCTTTTCTGTACAGCTGGGCAGAACAAAAATTGGCGCAACCACTTTGGAAAAGAGTTTTGGAGTTATTTTCTGAAACTGAAAATTCACTTACTCCCCAACCTAGCAATTCTAATCGTAGATTTATTCCCGAAAGAAACGGTAGCGCCTCTGTACCAGGAAACACATGGGGATGTTCGTAGCAGCGCAGCTACCAACGGCAAATGCCTGGAAATGCGGACAGGGCTACGAATGAACGAACTGGTATATTCACATGATGCAGTATCATTTGACAAGCAGAGGAGTGAAAAAAAGTCCTCCAAATTTACAGGATTGTGCCCTTTTAAGAAATTAATGAACAACTAAAAAGCACCTTAAAGGAATATCTATCATCTACCTGTGATAAAACAGTAAAAAAAGAAAAATAAGGGAATTATGGAGATGAGACTGAAGAGTATGTTGCCTCTGGGCGCGGGAAGAAAGGGACAGACACAGAAAGAGCGAAATCAAGGTGTCAGGCTGTGCGATGAGGGCAGCGTTCAAAGGTGCCTGTCGTCTTCTCAGAACTAATAAAAGATGGTCCAATGACAAACATGTGTCACGAAACAAAGGTTATTTTCTATTCACTTCTATGCACCTGACATTCTTGACTAAGCAAAAATTACAAAATTTAAGCAACTTATCTTTTCATCCCAGTTCTTCAGTTTTTCACCTGTTTTTCCAGTTTTGTTTTCTATTCATTCATTAATCTAGTGTTTCCAAGCACCAGGGACCAGCCTATAAACAAGGCAGAAGTGTCCCCCGTGTGTGGAATTTACATTGGACGACTAATGCATTAAACACTCTGTCTATCCAAGTCCTCACTGTCTTCTCCGTGTTTAAGATGCTTGCCATTCACATCTCCCTCCATCATCAGACTCAGAGCAGGACCGATGTCACGTCATTTTGCATCTCCCTTTGGTACCTAACACAGTCTGCTTGGTATGAGTTCAGAAGTGCTCACTGAATGAAGCTGGTGGGAGGGTGGAGATCTGGAAAGAAAACAGAGAGGAAAGTGGACATAACTGGCCTCGGTTCTTTCCCTTCCCTGGGAGAGGAAAGATCTGACTCTGCCCCCTTTTCTCTCCTGCCCCCCCTTGGGTGTGGCCTCCTGCCCCAGTGGTGAGGGTGGGGGCTCGAGCAGCCCCTGGGGACTTCCTTGCTGGATCAGGCAGGCTTCTCTCTCGGCCCAGAGGAAAAGTAGGAAATTTCCTTTTCTCTGGAGCTGGGCTCTCTAGAAGTCTTGGTAAGACTTGAGGATCGTCTGGAAACTCACATCAACAACTTCTTTCTGTTTGAAAGTTGCCAAGAGAGTAGATTTTAAAAGTTTCATCACAAGGAAAAAAAAACTGCTACAATGTGAGGTGATGCTAACTAAGTTATTGTGGTGATCATTTTGCAGGATACGCGTGTGTCAAATCATTCTACTGTACACCTAAAACTTCTACAATGTTACACGTCAGTTATATCTCAATAAAACTAGAAAAGATAAAAACAAAAACAATTTCTTTCTAGAACAAAAGTGACAGGTGTACCTCATCAGAAGGTATTAGACGTTACATTATGAAGAGGATGTCGCATCTCCCCATCTCCAGTTTGTGTCTTTTATTTGCCAGCACCATCCACGTAGGAACTGTGGCTGACTTAAAGGAGAGAGAGAGAAAATATAGTCCAGAGCAGATCAATTTGCACCCCCTTTCCCCACAGAAGGCCTTCCCAGCACCCCCCCCCCCAACGTGATTTCTCACTGGATGGTTCTTCCCGGACGACTCCTGCCTCTGCATTCTCCCCCTCAGCCTCTGCGAGCCTCCCGCTCAGGCCGGCAGGGTCAGGGCTGCTCAGCCTCGTCGTGTCGGACCCGCTTTTTTGAACCCTCAGAAGGCTGGTCAGTTTCTCCCGGGAGGCCCAGTGAAGGGGTTCTGCACCCGATGCCACCGTGAGGGGCAGGGCTTTCTGGTCCCCACACCAGGAAACAAGGTGTCCTGAAGACGGAACTTAGTTTTGTCACTGTCTATCCGGAGATAGCTTCAGATTCCATGGGCTGAGGGCTCCGTCCTGCAAGACTCCTCACACCACGCTCCTGCCACCACTGGCCTCCGGTCCCCATGGCAAGTCCAGGCTGTCACCTGTGCTTCTGACAGACCGACTGTAACTCAGAGGTTCCATGACCCCCTCCTTGGGGGTGATTAATCTGCTAGCGGGACTCAGAACTCAGGGAAACAGTTTATTTACGGTTACCTGTTTTGTTGTTGTTGTTGTTGATAGAAGCATGAGGCTAAAGGCAGTGGATGAACACACTGATGGAGAAGATGCACGAGGCATGTGGGAAAGGGTGTGGGGTTTCCACGCCCTCCCCAGGCACACCGCTCTCCCAGCGTCTCCACGTGTTCACCACCCTGAAAGCTCTCTGAACCCCATGCTTCTGGGATTTTTATGGAGGCTCCATCCCCTTAAGCACGCTTGATCATTACCTCTGCCTTCAGCGCTTTTCCCCTCTCGAGAGCATGGGGGTGGGGCGGGGCGGGACTGAGAACTCCAAGCTTCTAATCATGGCTTGTTCCTTCTAGTGCCAGCTCATCCAGGGGGCTGTCCAGGAGCCCTCTTGGACGTTCCCCATTAGCACAAGGCACTCCTATCACCCAGGAGATGACAGGGCTTCAGCAGACCCGTGCCAGACGGGTCAAAACCAAGTATGAGAACAAAGGATGTTCCTCCTGCTGTTACCACTTGGGAAATTGCAAGTGTTTCAGGAGCTCTGTGCCAGGAAACAGGCACAGGGACCAGCATATGTTTCCCATTATCTCACCTACTTCCTTCCTCTACCTCGCTGACCACCTGGCTCTCAGGCCCGCATCCTTCTAACCACTACACAGCCGTGTTCTCCATGGTCCTGTGGTCCCGTGAGGCTCTACTCCGCCTTGGTTAGTAATTGTAGGAATTCCGCATGCTGTCACTTTTCCCGATGGTGGTGTGCAAAGCAATGGAAGGGCCTCCTGTCCCAGGTCCAGCTCTGGCACTAACCAGCGGGATCTTAATTGATCTGATTTTCCTTTTTTGTAAAATGAGAGTACTGGATTCAGTCATCTCCAATCTTCCTTCCACTTTTTTCTTTTTTAAAAAAATTATGTATAATTGACATCTTATATTAATTTCAGGGGTACAACATGATTCAATATTTGCATATATTGTGAATAAGTCTAGTTAACATCCTTCACTGTACGTAGTTACAACTTGTTTCTTCTTATGATGATTCCTTTCAGACCTGAAATTCTGTGATTCTGCAATCCCAGGCAAAGCCGCTTGACTTTCGTGGGTGTTGTCCTGGAGCCAGGCCACCTCTCCCGGACCCTGCCCCTGCCCTGTCGCCCCTGCCTCGGTTCCTGCTTGACGTGTGTCCCCCTGCGGCCCGGACGTTCGTGCAGCCTCTTTTCCCAGATGCTGCGGCCTTGGCTCCAGCTCTCCTGCATTTATAGATTGCCTTCTGTTACCTTTTTATGTGCGTACATTTTATCTGCTCACATTCATCTTAAATACTTTTAAGGCTGGAGCCCTGCCTTGTAACCCAAACTGACTTCCAATCACCTGCCTATAGTGGACGTTCAGTAAAGGTTTATTTCTTCATTGAAGAGTGTATGGAGAATTTATGTACCCTTGTTATGAAAACTTTTTTTGAAACGATCTTGAGTAAAAAATAGCATAGCTTTGGCTTGCCTGACTTAACCTGTTTCAGTGTAAAGATGCTGTGCATTCTTCCTCTCTAACCCTCCCCGTGAGTTCCCTTAAAAGAGCTGTTTTGATAAACATTTTGAGAAATTTATGTTCTTATGGGAAACATTTCTCCCCAGGCATTCCATTAAACTTGTCTGTCAGGTTATTTGGTGTTTTGTTTTGTTTGTCAGAGAGTTACTCAGAATTACTGGGTCATTTCTCTACTTAAAACCCTCCAGTGCCTTCCGTCTCACTCAGAGAGCCCAGTGCCAAGTGTGAATTCCTAGCCGTGGCCTCTGCCAAGCTGGCATCCTTGCCACCTCTGGCCTTGACACCTACCACCTCGTGCTCCCCGCTCCCCTGGCCTCCATGCTGTTCTTCCATCACATCAGCCGTGTTCCACCGTCATGGTGTTTTACTGAGAGACCTTCCCTGACAACCCTATACCTGAAGCAGAGCACACACTCTCAATTCCCCCGACTCTGCTTTGTTTCTCTTCATAGAATTCATCGTCAAAAATATGAATACATTTCATATTCATCCACCAAATTTTCTGTCTGCCCCACTGCAATGTACGCTGCATTGAAAGTGGGCACTTTGCTTGGTTCTCGGCTGTACCCTTTACCTCTGGCGCAAAATAGCACCCAATAATTACTTTCATGTTAAGTCACTCTCAGTTACTCTGGCTTGAAAAAATGTGGTATCAAATCATAAATTTTAGTTCGAGTAAATTACAGGTAAGCAATTATGCTGCTGATTGCTGTTTTTTTTCTGTTGCATCAGTGATAAGACATTGATTGAGTCACTAGAGGTTGAGAAAAATTGGATAAACTGAGAAGATTGTTTCAAAGTTTCTGAAAATATTAACAATGTTTATTTCATTAATTTTCTCTTAATATTAGCATAGTAAAAGTGATCTCTTCATGTGGCCACTAGGTGGCAGGATATACACACATACTTCGCAAACGGCACTTGGTTGCAGGTTCGCGTTGTGGGAGCAGTAACACCAACCCCCTACACTAGACGAGTATTTTATGGTAGGTGAAACAGTTCCACAAAAACTCTCTCATGAAGCCCCTGTGGAATAGGGAAGACAGGTATTTTCTTTCTGTTTATTTTTAATCTGTCTTCTTTTCAAACAGGAAAACTGAGGCTCAGGGTTCAAGGGTTTTGCCCCAGGGAGTACACTGCAGAGCCAGGATCAGAGCTCCTTTCACAACTCCACTCAGAGGGGGGAGAGTGAGGTTCCTGGAAGTTTGCTGCCGGGTCTGAACTTGCCGTGATGAAAGAGCCTGGAAATACAGATCCTTCTCAGATTTTAAAAAGTAAATCACCCATGAAAGCTTTGCAACCATCCCTCTCGACGTGGGATAGACCCTGAGATGCATCTCTTTTCGGATCTCCCCAGACTTCAAAATATGTTCATGAAGAAACTAGTTTGTCATGAAGCGTCTACACTGTGCCAGCAGACAGTCGCTGTGGGTAGCGGGGCACCTAGTCGTGAGACAGCACGCGCCTGACTCATGGAGGTTTCTGCCTCCTAAATGGTTGAGTTCCGTGGAGAGCCGGGGTGTTCGACTCCCCGGTAGTGTCAATGGGACTGACACACGCTGAGCCCTGGGTGGATCTGGAAGAACACAATCGTGGAACAGCGGAAAGATCACCTGCATGGGGAGATTATCACCATCACTTAAATTCAGTAAGTATTGCTCTTAGGTTTTCTGGGTTTACCAGAAGCAACCTGTTGGTGTGTTTTCAGCACAGGTTTCTACTGGCAGAAATGTGATGTAATAAAGTTTGCTTTATTAATTGCACCTTGCTAGAGTGCCATGTGGCACATTAGAAGTAACTCAGGCTTTGAGGCCGAGTTCTGGGGAACAGTCCCAACTTGGCTACCTACTGGCTGTGTGATGTCCAGCGAGTGACTCAGCCCCTCTGAATCTCACTTTCCTTCTGTGTAAATGGGTATAATAGTATCTGCTTTGCTGCGTTGGTATGAAGATGAAATGAGATTGTCATCATGAAAAAGGTTTATAAACTAAAATCCCCATATATAAGTAAGGCGGATTGCTTTTATCAGAAAGGCAGGGCTGGAAGCAAGCTTTGTCGTTACTAGCTGTTGACCTTGGGTGGCTTCGTTCACACTGCTGTGCCTCAGTTTTCTTGCTGGGAAAAAAAAAATGAAGTAATCAGCAGCTCATCTACTGAGGACTTTCTGAGCGCCCAGCACTTGTCTAAGCTCCTCGTGTAATAACTGACTTAATCTCTACACCTGCTTCTGAGGTGGATTTGTTAAAACTGATTGATTGTTAAAATCTTGGTATTTTAGAGCTAGAGAAGCCTTTCACTAATGTGGTTGAATCCTTTTGCTTTACCCATTGAAGAAAAAAAAACTCGAGGTGAGGCGAAGTGCTCGAGGTCACGTGGCTGGTTCTGGGTGGAACTGAGACTAGAAAGTAGCCGGTGGCCGGTTTCCAGGACATTTCATCGTTTCCATTCCTATAATGTCAATTCGGAGACGCGCAAAGTGGAGAGTTATGCTTCTACCTTTTAATCCAGCTGGAGGGAAGAGCGGCGATGAGGCTGCGGGACACAGCAGCTGGGAGGCAGCAGGGGGTCGGGGAGAATCTGTAGGGGACGGCGATGATGTCAGAGGGCTTCCTGGGGGAAGAGAGATTTGAACTGGGTGTAGAAAAACAGTGAGGATGTGATAAACAAAAGGAGGGAACAGATGTTGCAGGAGAAAATGGTGTAGATCAAAGCGGGAGGAAGATACGGATGTGGAATTTGCAGCCTCCAAAGCTCCCTGTTAAGGAGAAGTGGCACCTGACACAGGACAGGTGGTAGGTGGGGACACCAGGGGAAGTTTGCTTTTAGTTCTATGACCAGTGAGAACCATTAGTTAAGCAATGCAATCATTTGTTTCACAAAGGTTGACAGGACATCTGCCCTGTGCTGTGCTCAGCGGGCGCTGGACATACAGTGCTGAATGAAGAGGCCTTGGTCCCTGCCTTCATGGGCATTCAATCTAGTCCAGAGAGATGGATGATAAACGGGTAAATTAATACAATCTGAGAAATGCTAATAGAAGTCAAGGACAGGGTGCTGTGTCAGAGAGCAGCAGAGAACACATCCTCACCAGGGCTGCAGGGACAGCTGCTCTGAGCAGTTAGAGGCCCACGCGGCTAGAACACTGTGAGTGTGGGGGCTGCAGGAGGGGCTGGGGAAGGGAGCTGGGGTTGGATAATGCCGAATTTTCTTCTAAGTGCAAAGGGAGTTCTCAGTGTGCTGGAGGTTTTTAAGCAAGTAAATGATATGGTCTGACATAAAAAATTTAAAAGCTGCTGTCGGCTGCTCTATAAGGAATGAACTGTGGAAACGGGGAGGAGACACAAGTGGACTCAGGGGGCCAGTGCTGCGGGGGAGCCACGGCAGACATGCTCAAGAAAGGCAAAGGTGCTCTGAACTGGGGTCATAGCAAATGAAGCAATGAAGCAATGAAGCAGAGCATCTTCATAGCAATGAAGACATTTGGACTTGGCTGGCAGAAGATTTGAAGGTAGGTTCTCCAGAACTTATTGATGACCTGGCTGTGAGGGGTAATGGAGAGTGCAGTGGGCTGGATGATGGTCCTCAAAAAGATACATCCTGAAGACATACAAATGGCCAACAGGCACATGAAAAAATGCTCAATATCACTAATTATGAGAGAAATGCAAATCAAAACTACAGTGAGGTATCACCTCACACCAGCCAGAATGGCCATCATTCAAAAGTCCACAAATGGCAAATGCTGAAGAGGCTGTGGAGAAAGGGGAACCCTCCTACACTGCTGGTGGGAATGCAGTTTGGTGCAGCCACTGTGGAAAACAGTATGGAGGTTCCTTATAGACTTACCATATGACCCAGCAATCGCACTCCTGGGCATATGTCCAGAGGAAGCTCTAATTCAAAAAAATACACGCGCCCCACTGTTCATAGCAGCACTATATACAATAGCCAAGATATGGAAGCAACCTAAATGTCCACTGACAGATGACAGGACAAAGAAGAAGTGGTATGTTTATACAATGGAATACTACTCAGCCATAAAAAGAATAAAATAATACCATTTGCAGCAACATGGACAGTCCTGGAGACTGTCACGCTAAGTAAAGTAAGCCAGAAAGAGAAAGAACCAGTTTGCCAGATCGTTTGTACATGTGTTACAGAAAAGTTATAATATACAGGTCCCTTAACTCAAAGTTATCCACTTTTCCTATGTAAATAATCACAGGATATTGACTGTCTTCAAAAATTCCCTCTTTCAGACTTATCTTCTTAAAGAAAAGAGTGCGTCCTGGTGAGGATGAGCGAGGGGGTCGGCTGAGGTGGAGGCTGCGTCCTGTGTACCTGCTGCTTCTCCAATGAGTGTGATTTAGGTCAATAGTCTCCCTGCTTTAAAGTAAAAGTGATTGTGGGGGTACGTGAGCCTATCAGCCGGTTACTCTTCACTGTGAATGAATTTAAATTATTTTCTTCTTAAATGATATCAGTTGCAGAAGTGAGGGGACGAATAAGCCTTTGCGGGGAGAGGAAGAGAGTGTTGACATTTTTGACAGAGAAAATAGTATCAAAATTTGGGGGAAGGAGAAGGGGATTGGAGCCTTAAAAAAATTAAAAACTAAAGATACCAATCAATCCAAAACGACGAAGATACAAGTAGATTCAAACAGGAAGTCCAGGCAGAGAGCAAACATAAACTCAGCATATTTTGCCATTGTCGGGGGCTCTAATGGCAAACTTATTTTCTATTAATAATAATAATAAGAAAAGAGACACGTCCATGTTTTAAACCCTGGAGTCTGAGAGTGTGACTTTATTTGGAAAAAGAAGGTCTTTGCAGATGTAACTAAGGCTCTCCAAATGAGGTCATCCTGGATTATCCACATGGGCCCTCAATCCAATGACAAGTGACCTTACAAGAGGCCCAGACCGCAGTGGAGAAGGCGCTGTGAGGACAGTGGCAGGGACGGGAGTGAGGCGGCCACGGGGGAGTCCGAGCCCCCGGACGCTGGGCCAGGCACGAGGGGTTCTCCCGGAGAACCCGGGGGAGCACTGCCGACTCCCTGTCTTCAGATGTCCGGCCTCCGGGCTGGTGAGAACACCCGTTGCTGCTGTCTTAAGCCACCGCGTCCGCGGGGACTTGCTGCGGCACCGCAGGACACCGCACGGCGCGGGGCGCGCAGGCGCCGCAGGCTCCCGGCGCTGGAGGTGGGCCTCCGCCGCGGGGCGTCTGCGTCCGGAGGGGTGCGGGGCCTCGGCAGTCCGCGCGGGGCTGCGTTGAACGCGACATGCTCGGGAGTGTCCGCGCGGAGGCGGCGGCGGCGGCGCCTCGGGAGCGGCCGGGGGGGCGCGCAGACCGCGTGGAACCGCAGCAACGGGTGCGGGGCTGCGCTCGCCCTGCCGCCCTCGTGCTGCAGGCCCGGCGCGCGGGGCGGAGCGGGGCCCTCCCGCCTCCAGGCTCGCTCTGAGCCCGCGGGCCGGCGGCCGGCCTCCGGTGCCCGGGGCGCCTTGCACGGCTGGCCTGCCCGCGTCACCTGCCCTCGTCCCCGCCACGCGGCCCGCGCCGGCCCCGCCGTGTCCCCGCAGCTGGCCGGGCTCCCGCGCCCCTCCACCTGCCCCCGAACCCCTGCCAGCCCTGCGGTCGGGGGAGGGTTCCACCCTGCGGTGTCCTCCCCCTGCGCGTGGATGACCTGCTCCAGAGCCTGATCCAGCGCCCGCCTGCGCCCCCGCCGTCCTGCCACCTCCCACCCCTACCTGCTCTGCTTCCTGAGATCCGGCTGCTCGGACCTTCATCTGTTCTCCCAGCTGCAGCCTCTCCTGGCTGCTGCCTGGGCCCCACGGCCTTCGCCCCGCGCTCTCCCACCCCCAGGACACAGAAGCACACCCTCCATTTGGGAAGCTTCCTGACCCTCCCTCTGCCCTTGCAGGACTGTACACCCTTCCTGCCTGGGCCTTTTGATAGTTGTAACTACATACGTAATAATTTTTATAATGTATCTATTTTTTGTTAGTGGGGTTATTTGATTAATGTCTCTCCTTACTAGACTTAACTCTTCCCGCGGGCAGGTATCCTGTTCTTGGAGGCATCCTTAGCATCCAGCCACCCTTGGCCTGTTACAAGGGCACATTGGATGTTGGCCGAATAAAAGAAAGGAATGGACATATATTGCTGCTCATTATTGAGTTACCGGATGAATTCAAAGAATTGTCAGGATGGGTCCCCTCCACGTGGCTCTTTAGGGTTTGAAAAGCTGTTGGCAATGGGGCTGAGTCTGATTCCCCCCTCCTGGAGAGTGTTCATTCGCAGAGCACAGGAAGAATAATGTTACCTGTCAGCTTTCACTTATGAGCATCAATTCCCACCTCCAAATAGAAGGAGAGAAATTCTTGCTGGTCCCAGGAGAAGTGGAGTCGCTTTTGTGATAGCAAGCAGCAGGATGGGTTTCTCTGTGACGGTCATATGAATGAGCAAAAAGCCCACTGCAGGGTGGTGTCCCCGCCAGGCTCCGGAGGCTCCCCCATCCCCACTCACACGGTAACAACGTGCACTGGTTATTTGACAGTGTGTTTAGCCTCCCTGAACAAACAGAATCAATCACTTTAAATAAAAAGGAGAACATGTGTAAGCTTGATAAAACCAAAAAACATTAATTTAGGGAAAAAAATCAATCACACGTCTCAAATGTAGTTCAAATGTTTCTTTTGAAAAGTCAGTCTCCAATACGTGGCTCTAGTCTTCAGAGCAATGGAAATATGGAGTACATCTGTACATTTGTTTCCTCGTGGCTTGTGTTAATTATCCACAAAGAAAAAAATTCACAAAATGCTTCATGTTCTTCTCTTTTAACTGCCAAAACAGGAACTTCTGAGGCTTTGACAGGCTTGGTTGCAATCCCTTTGAAAGTTTTATTAATGTAGCCAGAGTATGTTTTTAATCTTTTGTATTTTGATCACTAAAATGTATTTTCTATGATTCGTTCATGCGTGTTTCTACCATATTTTCAGGAAACAAGGAGCAAGCAGTTCTTACCTTGTAAAATATATTGGGCTTTAAAAGAAATTAAATGCAGACTATGATGATTAACGAGCAAACTAAATAGTAACTCAGAGGACTCTTCTTTGTCTAGGACCGAAAGGAAGTCTTGACACCCTTTCAGAGATTAGTATCTGCATCCATTTTTAATGTGAACATCAGAGACATTCCACTGTGAACATGTTTCTTTCCTCTAAAAAACTCTGTGTATGAATGCTGTATTTTCTGTGTATTTGCAGGTGTAAAAATATAAATAAATGAAAGTGCTTACTTTTAAACTCAATTGATATTTTCGAATCAGCAGTTGAAACTTCATGCAAGTGTTTTTGGTAAGAGTACTTTAAAAAATAAGTGTGTGATGTGCACTTGGGATGCTTCCACATCTTGGCAATTATAAACAATGTTACTGTTAATAGCAGGGTGTGTGTATCTGTTTGAGTTAATTCTTATTTTGTGGTTGGCTTTATTCCTTTGATAACTATGTAAGTTTAAAAAGCTAAAGCTCTAAACATTCTCAGAAACAATGAATAGTACATATATGAAAATTAAAAAATATATGTGCAGTAAAAAAAAAAAGATCAAGCCATGAAAGACATAGAAGAAACTTAAAACACACATTACTAAGTGAAAGAAGCCAGTCTGAAAAGGCTACAAATCGTACAATTCCAACCAAATGACATTCTGGAAAAGGCAAAACTACAGAAACAATAAAAAGATTGTGGTTTCCAGGGGTTTGGGGAGAGGAAGAGAGGGAGGAATAGATGGAGCCCAAGGGATTTTTAGGGCAGTAAAGTTATTCTGTGTGATACTATAGTGGTGGCTACATGTCATCATGCATTTGTCAAAGCCCATAGAATGTACAACATCAAGAGTGGACCCTAATGTAAAGGATGGACTTTGGTTGATAATAATGTGTCCAAATTGATTCATCGATTGTACCAAATAAGGCACACTGATGAAGGATGTTGAGGGTTGGAGCGTATACATGTGCGGGTGGGGAGGGCTGTGTGCGAACTCTGTATTTTCTGCTCAATTCTGCTGTGAACCTGAAACTGCTCTAAAAGAATAAAGTCTGTTTTAAAAAAATAAAAGTGTGCATGAGAAAATATTCACTGCTTACTAGAGTAAATCTAGTATCATAGTTGTCTTTGTTATTCACAGTCTGTAAAGGCTCATTCCAGTTTCATAGGGGGAATTGTTTCAGGCCTATTTAAAGTGTTTGGAGGGATAAATAACTGGCTACTTATCAGTAGTTGCCTGAACAGACAAACAAGACGTCTTGTCTTCTGGGTGAATTTGTAAGAAGAGTTTATCTTGAACAAAGCAGAATTCTTGGGTTAACCATCTCAAAATAGATATAACTAAGGTAATACAATGTCCAAACAAGAAGGTATTTAGTAAAAATAAAAGTCAAAACATTTGACTGAAATAAGATGATGCCATTTTTCTAAAACTAAAAGTTTATTTTTTATTTAGTTATTTTGACTTTGTAAAGTCAGAGCCTCAGATCTTTGTTTTTTATTGTTACTATTTTAAAAAGAGTGGCGGAAGTGGTTCTTTATGACGTGTCAGGACTCCTGTTTCAGGTCTCCTGGAGTTTAGAAGTTACCTTTCCACTTCCAGGCTTAGACGGGCTGTGAGGTAGGGAGGCTCCGTCTCCGGAAAGCCTAGTAGCACAGGTGAGATCCGTTCAAGTACAGGTTTCGATAGTTTTATAAACTTGTACGTGTACTGATCACTTTCATCACTCATTTATTCACTAATTGAGCAAGTATTTAAGTGTTTCCCACATACCAGCCACTGTTCAAGGTGTTGAGGACACAGAAACGAACTGAAGAGATCAAAATCCAGCCTGCAGGAGCTTCTGCTCTGTAGGTGGAAGTGATATGCTTAACATTTAACTACATCCTTTTAAAATCAAAGAATCAATTGTATGCTATTAGAAACTCTCTAAGTTTCATCATGGATTGAGTTCAAGAACACCTGTGGGATGAGTACTTTACCACAATGTATTATTTTTTTAATTGATTTTAAAAAGTATGAAATTCTTCCTATTAGCTCACTTAAAGTTTACCTTGTGAGCAATCACTCTCTGTGACTGAATTTGCATACCTCTCCTTGGAAAATTATGCTTTCCTCTGTATTTTATGAAGAAAAGCCAAAAATCTTAAGGTTCCCCAACTAGTTAGTGGCAGAGCTGGTAATAGATCTTGATGTTTTATCTGCTACCCATTGATCTTACTAATTACTTTAAATTTAGACTCTTGATAGAATGATCTGTTCTGAATTGAAGAATGGAACCCTGACATTTACTATCTGCTGTGGGCCAGGTACCTGACACCTGTGGAGAGGCCGGGATGCGCAGATGTAATCTGCAAAGGAGGAGACCCTTCTGAGAGCAAGTAGATGGCAGGTAACAAGCCCGAAGCCTGAACCCTGGTCTTCAGCCTTCTACCGCCAAGCTGCAGCTAATGGAAACAGTGCACCTGTTTAAATTGAGATGGCCTTTTGAATCCAAAATAAGAATGATAACCAACATTTACATTAATGTCTAACAGCACATTCTGATGATATGTAACATTTAGTAAGTGCTGTGCTGGGTGCTTCATACGGAATGTAGCCTGTAATCTTCTCGGTGACAATGATGATGCCCCTTTTATGGATGAGGAAGCTGAGTCTAGGGAAGTGGCCTTTGGTCACACAGTTAGAGTCAGGATTCAAACTTGAGGTTGTTGCCTGCCAGAGCCCAGACTTCAACCCATTTCTTGAATAAATGTCACCCAAAGTAAATGGTAAGAGGGGCCAATTGCGGGAGCCCTGCCACCTCCGGGACGTCCCACGTGCCGGGACGACATCTTCCCTGGTAGGAAGGTGCCCAGCAGGAAGCACAAAGAGAGGGGCTGTCGCTTGCTTTCCAGCCCTTGGATTCACGGATCTGACTCAAGGGGACTTAAATAAAGGAAACACCAACTGGAGACTGGCTGTTGTAAGGTGGGGTGGGCCACCTGAGGATCTGCAATGGGCTTACCTGGAAGGTAACAGAACAGAGGAGTTCTCCGTCCAAGGCGTGAGCATTCCCTAAATACTCCAGCGAAAGAACAAAGAATGGTTTCCTCACGTTCACACAGCAAAATGGGAGTTGGCTGCAGAGTAAATGCTGGCTAAAAACACAAGTTGGGGACAGTGTGTAGTCTTCTTTTGTAAATTTTCAGGGCTTCAAGTCCTTCATTTAAGGAGTACTTTCTGAACACCTCATGTGTAAGTGGCTCTGTGCTAGGCAAAGTGAGGAACACGAAGGCATTCTTTGCAGGAAACTGGAAGTGAGAAAAGAAGGCGGCAACAGATTGCATCTTAATCCAAATCTAAATGAATTTGAAAATCTAAATCAAAAACGAAAGAGGGAGTTTATAATGAAATTAGTATGCTTAGAGAAGAAACCTGATAATTCAAACACAGATCTAACATTGAATTATCCAGAATAGAATAAACATCTGTCTTAATTATACTGACTGAATAACTTACCCAGTCTGCTCTCACGTGTGGTTCTGGAGACATCGTCGCTGAAGGACATTACACTTGCGCCCTTTCTAGGTGAACTGGGACAGCACAGGTAAGGAGCTGAAGCTCCCAGGACACAGCTTAGTCAGTATTTTGAGAATATTAGAGGAAAAATTAGATTTTAATAAAGTGATTCTAGTTAATTACCGTGTGTGATGGGGCATCCGATGTCAGCTCCCCTTCAGAAAGGCTCTGGATGGAAACTGAGAAGTTCCGCTGGCCAGCTCACTAGTAGTGAAACTTCCATCACTGCAATATGCCATTTCTTGGATGCCAGTTCATTACATATTAATTTATTAACGTTTGAATCTGATGCCTTCCAGAGGAGATTTCTTTCATGCAATATCCTGGTGATTTAGGAAGACACTCTAACGTGGTCAGTAACAACGTTTCAAATTTTGGGTGTGTCGCTCTTGGGAAGATATCTTCAGGGGGCTAATCTCATTTTTGTGTTTCCATTGCAAAGGGTGATTGCTTGTTCCTAACTCTTTCCCCATATTCTGTGACTATTCCCTACTTGGGTTGTGCACCCCCACAAGTACGGGGTTCAGAGAGTTTATGTATATAACATGGATTTCTTTTTGGTTTTAAAAAAAAGTTGTATTATGGAGCTTATGTAAATATTTCCCTTTTTTTCCTCCCTGATCATAAACTTGCCCTCACTCCTGGATTTGGAACATGACCAAGTTGAAAGATGAGATCATGTTTGCAGAGCACAGTGAGGTCTCACAAGAATCTTCTAATTTGAGAGGCATCAGTATTCTACGTACTCGTGTGCTGAAACGCTGAAGAATGAAATAGGAGTTCAAGTTGTTTTTAGCATTGGGACTAAACAAAGGAGCCAGAGTGTTCCTTTTTTGTATTTTTTAACGTTCAAAATAACTTATTTTCCCTTGCAAATATAATTCTGTTTCACTTAGAAAAATGGACTCAATAGTCATTTGCTAATGCAAAGAATGCTAAATGTCTTCCTTTTATTTTATTTTATTCTTAGTGTTATGTAAATTGCTTACAGAATGTTAACTCCTGTTTAATTTTGAAATTGGCCAAATTTTAGACTATTATTTATTAATTGGCTGATTTGCTTTTTTAATATGGAGTTTTTCCTTTGTTTCTTTTTCATGTAATTGCACATGATTATTATTTATTAATGTTCTTATTTGCTTTTTCAATATGGAAAGATAATTTTTCCTCTTTTTTATGTAATTACACATACTATACTGCTTAGGATGTGGAACATATGAGGATAATTTTTTTTTGCAGATGTTTACCACATGTGGAGCTTAGCATGAAAAATAAGCCTGAGTCAAGAATGCCTCACTCCAGTGCCCCTTTGAAACAATTTTATGTAGTTCCATGAAATAGCGCACACTTTAATAGATGCCATGATGGTCATGCTAACATCTTTGTTCTCAGACAATGCAGCTCATACTCTCTGCTGTGGGCATCTATTGTTTTTACCTGCTCACTCTACTGTTTTCATCTGTCTTTTGGCGATCACCTCTCCCAGGCCATGTGGTCCCAGTGAAATGAAGGCAGTGTCCCACCTACTCTGAAATGAGAACAATCTTCTCTAAGATTTGCAGCTTCTAGGAGAGAGAAGAGCTCGTTTCCTCTGGGCTCGCAAGCTGAAAGAACCACATACACCTAGAGCTCGTGGCCCTAACCCCAGGTTTCGTGGAAGCAGCTCTCTGCAGAGTGATGCCAACGCACGGCGGGAACTGGAGCTCTGGCAGCATTCAGCACCATCTGAAGCTAGACCAGCCCTTACAGCTCGCACTTACTGGAGCCAATACAGCCCTTCCTGCTTAAGCAAACTTGAGTTGTATTTCTACCGCCTTCACCCAAAAGAGCTTTAGATGTTGCTTTCCATCTAGAGGTGAAAATGATCGACTTGGTGCAAGAAAAGCAACTCGTCAGCAGTTCTAACTGAGTAACAGAAAAGCCTATCGAAATCTCTTTTGGATAAGTAGTAAGTGTTTGTTGGTTTGGGATCCTAAATTTAGAAAGCTCAAATAACTAACATTTTCCTGTACCCTAGAGACAAGTGTTAAATAAACTAAGTGCTCCCAAGGATTATTCAAAGAAGTAATCCCAGGCCGCGTCAGAGTGTCATTATAGAGTCAACTTAATTACCTACATTCTCAGTGTTAATAGGATTATCCTGCAGGAATTGATGCCAAGAGAAATGATCCCAAGGCTCTGCGCTAATAATAGCTACAAAGCACGGGCACACTCTGTGCCGGAGAGGGTGCAAAGCCTGTCGTTATTTCACGTTTCATTCTCACAGAAACCCTGAAAGGGGGGTGTCAGTGTGCTCTTCTAACAGGTGAGAAATCTCAAAGAAGTTCAGCAACGTGCTTGAGCCCCGGTCTGTCCAACGGCAAAGCCCAGGCTTTGAACTACTGTTCTCTCTCTAAGTGCCCAGAGTTGACAAGAATTTGCTCAATTATTGACTTTTTTCAACACATCTTGGAGATACACATGGCTTATCGTAGATATGCTTATATATATAGTAGCTATCTATAAATTCTTATGACTTTATCTCTATAGATAGATATATAAAATATATACATCTATCATGAGCCAGGTATAAGAATTTCTAATTCACACGGCAATCCTTTCTCAGAACTCTTATGGATAAACCATAATTTGCCATCAGCAATCCAATATCTGAATTTCAGAGTCTTTCTATCTTATGAGAGAAAGATGCTTAAGCAGGTACTTAAAAAAAAAAGTGAGGCAACCAATCCAGCAGACTGCCACCTAAGGTGGCTGCTTTTTCCAAAAATGCACAAACCTTCGGTGGCTTTGGAAGACTTGGAAGGCATCTCTGCCCACCTAATGAGACCCCAGCACAGCAGGCAGGAAGGAGGGAGCGGCCGCCTGGCACCGGCCCCACCCACAGCCTGCTCTCACCAGCCGAGTCCTGTGTGCGGATGTGCGCTCCCGACCCGCATCGTCTGGATGGTGACAACGCCTTGTGTTCGTCTTGACTCTTCACAGCTGGGAGCTGTATTGGCCCTGCATGTTTGCTTTAACTGCCCGCACAGAGACCAAGTCCAAAATGTAATCAATCGAGCCCTTATTTGAAAAAAAGCTGTGTTTTGTGTATTTAGAGACCCCAAAAGATGTAAAAAAATATTTTTGAAACTAAACTAATTCAAATAGAATTATGTTTTCTAATGGAGACGTGAAAAGAAGTAGGGATTTGGGAGAGAACAGCTCGCAGTGGGTTTCAGTTCACCGCTACGTATGTCCTCGGGCAGACCGGTGCCTCTCAGCTCTTCAGAGGTAACAGCCAGCCCGTGAGGGTGTTGGGAGATGAAGTTAGGCACTGCGTGTGCTAGTAGTTTGTAGGTTCTAAAGCACTAATATTATAAATTGACTCTTCTAGTATTGACGGGAAACCTTCCTAGAAATCCCATGAGTACCAAGGAACACACACCACAGGCTTATTTCCACAAAACTTCATGAACAGTTGAAAAAATCAGTCTAAAGTTTAATGTCTTTAAACATATTACAGTGTTTGCAATGATCAAATGTACAATGTTATTATTTAAACCAATAGCTGAGTAAAAACGGATTTAAATCCTTGTCATCTTAATCATACAAAAGATCAAGCAATTGCAAAAAAAAGATTAACTTGTTTCATTCTGACTTTTTAAATTGCATGTTTGTAGATATTGGTTCTTACTGTGCTTTCCTTTCGTGCTGGAGAAATGGCTTAGTTTTCTTTGGAGGCCACTTGTATGTGTTCCAGGGCATGAAGTATTTAGATTGATGGAAAGCTGTTACATATTTTCATAGAATTAAAACCAATAAAAATACACCTAATAAAAACTACATATGACTATCAAAAAAAAAAAACAAGCAGAAAATAGGTGTGAGCACGTGGAGAAATCGGAACCCTGTGCACTGTTGGTGGGAATGTAAAACGGTGCAGCTGCTGTGGAAAACAGTATGGAGGTTTCTCAGAAAACTTTTTAAGGAAGAGAATTACCGTATGATCCTTATCCCCGTTTGTGGGCACATATCCCAAAGAATTGAAAGCAGAATCTCAAAGTGCTCTTTGCACACTCACGTCCATTGTGGCAACAGCCGAGCGGCGGAAGAAACTCAAACGTAGAGCAGGGAGTGAGCAGACGAGCAGCCCGTCGTGCACGCGGCGGAATGCTGTTCAGCCTCCACAAAGAAGGCACCGCTGTCGCACAACGCACTCGTGCGGACCCCAGGACGGTCCGCGAAGCGCAGTCAGTCACCAAGGACAAGCGCTGCGCGGTTCCACGTGTGGGAGAGCCGTAGAGCAGCCACATCCACAGGCACAGGGAGCAGCACGGCGGCTGTCAGAGGCCGGGGGCAGGGGAAACGGGGACCTGTCTTCCGTGGGGCGAGAACTCGGTTTGCAAGACGGAAATGTCTGGGGGGCTGTTGCAGCGCGATGTGAGTGCTCTCGGCACCACCGAAGTGTAACCTTGCGCAGAGCTAAGACGGTAAATTTTATACCAAGTGTTTTTTACCACAATTAAAGCAAACTGTACACGAACACAGTTTAATTTGGGGGATGAGTCCGAACGCTCCTTTGCCGCCTTTGCAGGCCTGGTGGTCGCTCACCTTCGTGCTGGGGCTCAGGAGAAGCAGCTCGGATACTTGCCTCACGTCCCGAGGGACAGGCTACAGGGGTCCTCAAACCCAGTGTTTGGCTCAAGGCGGGGGGGCGCTCAGGTCAGAGAGTTTCTCGTCAGGTTGTTAAGGGCCAAATCCCAGGCCATTTGCAGGCGGGAACTGGACACAGAGTCAGAGAAAAGGGCCTGAATTTTGGTCCTGAACTCTTTCTCTGAAGCTTGTGAACCAGGGAAAGCATTCTGGAACCTCATTTAGTAGATGTCAGTCATCAGAAAAGGAAATATTTATTGATGAAATACACTGATAAAATGGGTTATTGAAGGCAAATAATAAGCCTTGTTTGTTATTGTATAGCAGAGTTTCCTAAACTGTGTTCTGTAGAACATTAGTTCTGTGGGTATTACATTTTACAAAAAGGCTCTGAGGTCAAAGAGTTTGGAAAATGTAGGGTTAAACAGAGCTAAAAGTGAGATTAAAAGAAAAACAGACTCCAGAACTTCTAAAAGGATTTACTCTGTTAATATTAATGTGACTATACCAATATTAAAAACTAGATGTTAATATTTAATGGCTAATATGTTGACATTACTGTTAATGTATTCATCAATACCCAATTTAATATATTAACATGTTTTTCCTAATCCCATCTGACCAAGGGAGCAGCGCTCAGCACATCAGTGCGAGAACGCTGCCCTACATCACCAAAGCGTGGTGCTCGGGGCGGGCGGGGACAGAGCTCAGTGGTAGAGCGCGTGCCTGGCATGCACGAGCTTCAGTCCCCAGTACCTCCACTTAAAGAAAAATAACTTAGTTAAAAAAAAAAACCACCTCAATTTTTTTTTTAAAAAGTGTGGTATTTTTGTCAGCTGCTCTCCTAAGACAGTAACTTTCTCTCGTTTCTCCTGCGCTTGCTGTGATGCCCACCTCCTTCCCCACGGGTGCTGCTGGGGTGTATCCAGAGAGGAGGGCAGCAGGAGTGTGGGTGCTGGTCACTCGGAGGCACTGTGGAGCTGTGTGATGGCTCAGCATTTTTATAATTCCAGCTGTTTTCCAAATAGCATTAATATTGGGCAACATTGTCAATTTTGCAAGGATGTCAACAGAAAGGAGTGAGTCGAGAAAATACATATCGCCAAGTAAAAATGGTCAAGGTGTGTACTTCCTTAAATAGGATACTTTTCTGTTTTGTATTATTAAAAAAAAAAAAGCTAGCTGCTGCATTAGGAGACTGTAGCTGGCATATTTTGAATTCTCATTCCAGAGATTTTAAATGTTACTGTTACTAAAATGATGATACTTAGCTTGGAAATGGCCCATTTAATAGCTCACAGATTAGTTACAATTAACTTGGTATGAATAGAGTAATCTCGAGAGGGAGTGTATTTCAGAATCTTAAAAAAAAAAAACAAAAACCCGAAACAAAACCCAACTACTGCAAGTGTCTGCACACAAGTGTCTGATATTTTGAGAATCTTTATAGATGTTATTTTTCAGCTGAAAACTCAGGGTTGCTACAACTACACTCAATTAATGTTTTTTGTTTTATTTGCAGTCACAGCCAGGACGCAGCATCAGAGGGAGGGCAGGGAGGCCTTTGGTGTAGAACTTCCCCTGATAAAAGTTACCTTGGTTAAGACAGTAGCATTAGAAGCATTTTATTTTGAACCTGAAAAATGGAACCATGTGTCTAAGTCATTTTAAGAGACAGTGTGATTAGTAGAAAGAAGTCTTGCCTGTGTATTTTTAACCCTTTTTCCCAGTGTATAGTTTTCTCTTTGCCAGAGTGATAGCTCTAAAATGCTCCTTCTGAGATTAATTCTTACTTTTCTCCTTTTATTTCCTAGTTTAGCAGATATTTACTGAGCACCTGCTACCCACCAAGCCTTGGGCTGAGCACTGACGATGTCTGGCTGTCATCTCTAAGAAGCATATTTTTATTTGCATTAAGAAAAATTAAAATGGCTTGTTCCCCATAATGCACAAAAATGAGAACAAATATTCTAAGGCACCAGTTTAAACATTAACAACCTGTATGTCAAATTTTTAGCATGATCGCTTCTTGATAAACTGATTTTTAAACTTCTTTTAAGATTTGTTTTGTCTAGGAATTGAACATGTATCACAGAGGAGGAAAACTGAGCACTTAAACATATGAAACCATGCTCAGTTTTATTATGTCAGGGCAAAGCAAATCACTCTTTAGGTTAAAATAATTGGCAAGCCTGACAGCGTCAACTGTTGGTGAAGAAGTGGGCACGTAGAATGGCTCCTTCCAACAGCAGGAGTGCAAATGAATGTACTCCCTAAGACAATGCACATTGACAATACCTAGAAAAATTTTTATACCTATAACATTTTAATTCGTTATACCCTTCAACCCAACAGTTACACTCTGGTTATACATCATAGACCAGAGAAATTGTTCCACGTGTGAACTGGGTGACAGTTACAAAATCTCTTGTTCACTGAAACATTCTTTGTAATGATAGAAAGTAGAAACAGTTCCAATTACCATCTTCAAGGAAGCTTGAAATATAAATTTAAGATGGTATGGTAATACTGTGGAATATTATCTATCAACCAAGAGGAATGATCTAAGTCTACGTATACCACAAAGATGGATTTAAGAATTATAACGTTGAATCAAACAGCAAGCTGTAGGCTATGCGCTACTTATGTGACATTTTAAAATGGACAAATACATTCCTTCATATTATGAAAAGCTGCTCTCTTTCTATGTGTATGTGTATATGTACACACACACGCACGCACGTGTATATAAAAGTACAGCAAAGCACCCTGGGCAGATACACACTAAATTCATGAAAGTCAGAGGGTAGTTAGTTTGGACTGGAGTTGAGGGGGTGGGAAAAGGGACTTGAATTTTATCTGTACTGTTTTGTTTCTTGTAGAGAAGGACAAAAATTAAAATGTTAACAATGTTTAATGTTAACGATCAGTTCTGGGTGTTGACTCATGGGTATTCATGAAATTCATTGTGTTTTCCTGTATTTTGAAAATTTCTTATAAACAAGATCTGTTCTTTCTTTCTTTCTTGTTTTCTTTCTTTCTTGTTTTCTTCCTTTCTTTCTTTCTTTCTTCCTTCCTTCCTTCCTTCCTTCCTTCCTTCCTTCCTTCCTTCCTTCCTTTCTTCCTTCCTTCCTTCCTTCCTTCCTTCCTTCCTTCCTTCCTTCCTTTCTTTCTTTCTTTCTTTCTTTCTTTCTTTCTTTCTTTCTTTCTTTCTTTTTTTTCTTCCTTTCTTCCTTCCTTCCTTCCTTCCTTCCTTCCTTCCTTCCTTCCTTCCTTCCTTTCTTCCTTCCTTTCTTCCTTCCTTCCTTCCTTCCTTCCTTCCTTCCTTCCTTCCTTTTTCTTTCTGGAAATCAATCTTCCACTTTGTGCCTAGGGTTAGGTATGTTGTGCACATTTCAGCCCACACAAGAGTAATAAATGGGTTTTGGAACAAAACGTGTAATCCTCTTCGTAGCTGCTCAGCACCTTCTCACCAACGAACCTAAAAATTACTGAAGAGGAAGAGAATGATCAGAGAGCCCGCAGGCGGCCTTCAGGACTTCTGGGTTGCCCATCCAGCTGATCCGTCACAATCACGTGATCCTGAGGTTGATTTGAGCTTAAAGAACCAACACACACAAGGAAAACCCGCTGTGACCAGAACTGTGCCACGCCCAAGCCCTTGGGACACGATGCTTTTCTAGTGTTTATGCATGAGGTTTTCCTAAAGATAACAAAGCCCTTAAAAACATGCTTGTTAGGCACATCCCTCTTTCAAAGAATATACCTTTTCACCCAAATGTCACACCGTATCCTAGCAGGCTACAGTTTGACAGTACAATGCCTGTAAATGCAGTGGGGCTGCAGAATTCCACTGAAAAGACCATTTTATCCTCCTCCGAAAGAATCTCATAAGCTGAAATACCAGTTAGCCAAAAATGCAAGAAAGAGAGAAGTAACCAGGCAAGGGTGCACGTGCGCTCAGCGACACTCAGAATTCCAGTGAAGCTGAACTTGGAGTTACTTAAGAAAAGTCAAATATCTGAAGAACCAGTTTGGGGGCCTCAGCATGTCTTTTTCTTTTTTTTTTTCCTGAAGGTACATACCACTTAGCTCTCTGAAAAAAAAGAAAAGTTGAAAGGGGTTTCTATCCAACAGAATGAAATCTGAGACAGAAATCTCAGGTCAAGAGCAAAGTTATAGCTCAGCATTCCCAGTAAAGTTTTCTTTCCTCCAGACCGTGTGTTCTGAAAACTTTAGGCCTTGAGAAAAGTTGAAAGAACACCCAGGGAAGTTTTGAAGATACTTGGTACAATGAAAGACTGGAAAATAATTTATATGAGGAAAAAAGGTCTATAAAATTTACTAATTTAAATGTTTGTTTTTCAAATGTGGACAGACTCGACAAATGTATATGTTTTGCTTACGCATTTAAATTCAGTAAAATTACATTTAAGGAAAAGCAGGATAAAATTTGGTAAAGAGAAAAGAGAAGAAAGAAGAGGAACAAAAAGCCACACAGAACGCGTGAAACCCTGTGACGCTTTTGATTTTTACGCAGGGCCTGAGCAGTTGCTTTGCTTGGTTTTTAAAACAGACTTGAAGTTGTTTTTAACATTCTGTAGAGAAAGCTTCAGGGGACCCTGGTGGGACTGTGTCGTGTCAGGGGCCAGAGGCAAAGAAGGGTGCTGTCCTTTCTCAGAGGGACGGGTGAGTGGGAAGGGAGGAGACTGAGTTCAAGAATGCTTCCTTCCTCTCTCGTTCAGGAGCAGCCAAAGACGAAGGCCTGTCTCTTCTGTAGCACCTGTGCATTTAGCATTTCGGGACGGCCAGCATTTTCCAGCCGTGACAATAGGAGTGTAGGTGTGACTTTCGTCTCTGTCAACATAGTATAAAACAGAAGTGCTGTGCAAAGGCATTGTTACACGCTGTTTCTGCTCCTCGTGGCTCCGGGCTCTTTCCCTCCTTTTAGCTGCTCGGTCCGGCAGCCTCACTCGCCCCAGCCTGGGGGCTTGGTGGACCTGCTCTTTGTTGACAGGACTGGCTGAGAACAGGAAGCCCCTTGGTGCGGCTCCCAGGGCGCGCGCCGCTCCTGCCGGTTAGACCGCATGCCTGCTTCCTGCCTGGGCGAGCGGGGCCGGCTCTTCCCGGCCGGATGCATCCTGCGCCCCCTGCGCCCGGCTTGCTCCACGCCCGGTTCCCTTGGGGCAGCCCCTCTTGAGCCTCTGGAGAGGCAATTCTCTCAATGGCTGTTGCAAAACATCACTGTTCTCGGTCTCTAACCGTGCATGTCTATCTCTGGAATGAAGCCATCCATTAATTCAGTATTTACTGGATACCTGTTAGAAGCAAGGAGCATTCTGCGAGGGGCTGGGAATACAATGCTGAGCAAGACAGCCACGGCCCTGCCCTCGTGCCCTTGTAGGCCAATGCGAAGGCACAGGGAAAGCCTGCTCTAGGGAGGGGCCAGGTGCTATTCACTAACAGGAACTGTACACAGAAAGTGCTGAATAAGTGTGTGTGCACACGTGTGTGTACGTCAGTGAGCGGGAGCAAGATAGGAAGCGGGGAGACCAGAGCTGTCACAGTTGTGCAGGTGGAAACATCATACAGGTGAGGGGGGATGGAGAAGTGAGTCGTGAAGGCAGAGCAAACAGGACTGTCCAGTGGGTTTGTTATGGGGGTGAGAGACGCAGAGGAAGCAATGGCAGCCCAGCTGGTTTGCCCCAAGCCGCTGAATGAATGGCTGAGCCACTCACTGAGGTGAGGAGAGGGCAGTGCGTTCACGGGAATCGGGAGCTCAGTTTTGGACACAAAACACTTGCTTTTCCTGCTGAACAGATCAAGTGGAGATGTTGAGATGCCAGTGAAATACGTGCGTGTGCAGTTCCGGGGAGAGGTCTGGGCTGGAGATAACATTGTAAGGATCATCAATGTGTAGATACATTTAAAGAGATGGGCCTGGATGCAAACACCTTGAGAAAGTGTCTTCACAGAGAAGAGAACCAAAGACACTGTCCAGGGGCCAGCCAGCACGTAGATCCTGGGAGCAGGGAGAGGCAACAGCCTCGGTAGCTCAGAAGGCCCAGCCAGGAGGTGGGGGAGAAACCTCGAGTGCCCCATGTCCCAGCGGCCAAATGCATTGTCTCAGGGAGGGGAAAGTGAGTTCTCGGCTCATGAGCTATTAAGTGGGTAAGTCAGATGGAAACTGAAAATTGGCCACTGGCTTGGCCACAAGGTGACCTTGACAAGTGTGGTCTGAGTGGATCTGGTTGAGGAGAAAACGATGAGTGAAGGAACACGAGCAACAAATGTGGCCAGTGCCCCTTTAGAGCATTACTGTGAAGGGAGTGGAGACGTGGGAGTGAGACAGGCGTGTGGGCCTGTGGAATTTTCTAAAATGAGAAACACCACAGTGTGTTTGTAAGGTGACGGGCATGACCCGAGAGAGCGAGAGCGAGCCGAGGTTACGGGGGGAAGAGGAGCGACTACAGTGTGAAAGTCTCTGAGTTGCTGGAGAAATGGAACCCAGTGCACGGGTGGAGGGAGCAGGACCAACAAGACAGACACCAGAGCAGAGAAGGACAGACACGGATAAACCAGCAGATGTGGTGGTGGGAAGCTGAGGATATTTTTTTCAGAGGGCTTTGAGATTCTTAGTAAAATGAGAAATAAGAAACAAGGTCATCAGCTGAATTCGAGTAAAGGGTGGGAGGTATTGAAGATTTGAGGGAAGAAGAGAAGCAAAATAATATCCTGGAGGATGAGAGAGCAATCAGACAAGGAAGGCAGAGTAGGAGTGCTGAGCAGTGCTGAGCTAAGTCCACTGAGGACTGTGGTCACAAACTTTAAGTGAGACCAGTGATGGCTGCAGACGGTAAAGCAGTAGGGACAACGGGTTAGAGATCCTGGTGGGGTCAAACATAGTTGAACTCAAGACACTAGAGGCAATGAGTTGGAACAATAGAGACTGACGGTCAGAGAGGAATGCTTGATGTTGAGATTTGGGAAGTGGAGCAGTTATTTCTGATGTAAACAACCTGGACATGATCACGGTTCTGGGCGACTGAAGAGGCTGGAGAACAGGTTGCTGGAGGGGAGAAAGTCAAGGAGCTGAGAGACCAGACTTTTCCGGAGGTGGAATGTACAAAGGATCTTACTGGGAATTTGTCGTAAGTTCCAGAGGGCAAACTGGAAGGGTTTGGAAAGCTGAGAAAGGGAGAAAGATTGAATCAGTTTAGGGAACGTTCAGAGCCTCATGGTGATAAGAGTCCAGGCGATGAGCAACGACTGAGAAGGCTTGGGTCTCTTGTGGAGACCGGAGGAAGCATGACTGTGGGGTCCTCATAGCTTGCTCTGGGGAGGCGACGGGGCTGGTCTTACTCTGGGGCTCCTGCTTTACAGCCTTTGCATCCTTTGCCACTGGCTGGGATGTTCTTTTCATCCCCCGCGCCTGCTGAGTCCTCAGCTCCCTTCTGATGTTGCTCAGACCACCTCAGTTCTCCCAGCACTTACGTCACAGCTGACACTTAACATGTAACACTTTTCCGTTCCTCGGTTATCTTTTTGTTTTATTTCCTGTCACCTCTCTATGTATCTTTCACCTCTTAATATTGCTTGGCAAATGTCAATGACTATTGGTTGGTTTTTCATGAAAGAAGCTAACATCTTCCAGAAAACAGCATAAATAATATGGGTAAACTGGGGAAATTTTAAGGAAAATTTAAATTTAAAATTTTGTAGCAAAATTTTCAAATGTTAACAGTATAAGGGCCTTCCTAAAGGAAAAACAAAACCTTAGGCACCTCTGGAAATGAGTTTCCCAGTTTGAAAAGCACTGATTTAAGAAACTGAAGTCTTTTATTATGGGAAAGTCTGTTGGTTTTTAAATATCCCTGTCCCCATACCGTCAAGAAGACAGTGAGATTGCTTTTTAAGATTATCATTAAAACAAAAATACAGATTGAAAATAACTTTTTTATTGAATTCATTACTGAATTCTTAAAAAAAATGTCTGCAGGGCCCAGCTGAGAAACTCCTCCTGAGATTACATATTAGAAAAACAGTGGGTGGGTGACCTAAAGAAATGCTATAGCAGGTTTTTTTTTAAAACAATACATGGAACTATCCATTTTCAAAATATGTCAGGAAATAAATTTTAACAGGCCAAACCTGTAACAAGGGCTTGCACAGAGTAAGTGCTCAGTAAAGGGCGATAACAGGAGCAGTAGCAGCGGCAGTGACAGCGCGGTGAGAATGTTTCATCTGGGGTGTTTTCACAGGTGGGGTTTCAGCGTTTCTCATACTTGTTAAAATGAAGGCAGTAAATGTGTAACGTTCACAGATAGTAATGAATGTTCTGGGTGCGCCTAGTCTTTTTGGGTCCCCTGAGCACAAAATAACATGCTTGTGATTTTTTTCTCTTCTCCAGGCCAAAGCAAAAGTTCTCTGCGGGGCAGCTGTGGAGGCGGGGGTCAAGGCAAGCCCCCCTTCTGGAGCCCGCGCTCCTGAGGCCGGGAGAGCAGGGGCCCCGACACCCGGGCGCAGCCGAGGCCGCAGGGATCTCAGCGGGTTTCCCTGTGGCTCTGAAACGGTGTGCGGTTTCCTGCCTTCTCAGAAGCCCCGCTGAGGGGGAAGGCAGGCGCGCCGTGGCAGCCTCTGCTGGGGGCTCTGCGCAGGCACAGGAAACGGCAAGCTTGCGGGAACGCGGCTTACTCCAAGGGAGTTTGCTTTGGATTTTTATTTCCAAATTCTCTGGGGGACTCCCAGGCCTGAATCGGGTGTCTGCTTCAGGCTCTGCTCTGCAAACAGGTTCATCTGATAGTGTTTTTCCCTCATTAATTTGAAATTTGCCAGCTGCAAATTTTATCAGTGAAAACCGTATTCTAATCTTGGATGTAGAAATAGAAAATGTGGCTTTAGATTATGGCCTTAGGTTATGGCGATATATAAAACACCTAGAGGTATGAACTGGAATCTTTATGGGCAAATTTTAGAAATAAAGTAGTAAATCTGTCTGTAATAATTGGTCAACTGAGCAGAAAATAGGAGAGCACGCTGCAGTCTGTAGACCAGTGCCTGTGACAACAATTTTGGAACATTTGGTTCATGTTCTGTCACACATTCTTAAGAGCAGTTATGCAACTGCCTCCAAGATGTTGGCTGTTTTCAGACAAACTTTAAAGTCAGTGTCTCTTCTCCCCTCTTTGCTGGGCGAAAGGAATCTATTTTTATGTGGTGGTCGTGGGGTAAATAACATTTCTCCTCAACCAACTTTCGTTCTTTCTCTTTTGAAACTTTCAAAGCACTGGGCTTTAAAGTTTCAGGCCCTCTCCCCCAGGGGAAGGGCTCACTTCCCCTGCAGCGGCACAAAGTAGAGGTTCAGAGCCAACTCCGGAGCCAAAGAGCCTGCCTGTGCCACTTGCTGGCTGTGACTCTGGGCAAGCTCCTTACCCTCTCTGTGCACATTTGCTAACCTGTAGAATGAGGATGCTAGGGCTGTTGCAAGGGTTTTAGGAGTCAGGATTTGTGAAGTGTGAAGCATGTGCTAAGTACCATATGAGGACTTGTTAAAAAAGAAAAACAACCAAATGATTTTCTGATGATACAGTCTTCCAGAAATTCGAGGTGTTTGCTTCTGTAGGAAACATAAACAGGTTACTACGAATTTGTTCAGTTGTCTGGAAATCAGCAGAGTCTGGAGACATGCCACTGTCGTAAACAAGTGGGCCCACACCTATAGGAAGGGAGGTTCCTTGTGAGAAACAGACTTAGTAAATCTGACACTTTGCTGTTAAATGTTTTTATGCAAGTGAGATAAATTGCACCTCTTTATTTTACACCCCGCCCCCGCCACCCCCGCAATTCTTTTTGAAAAAAATTTGGAACAAATGACCAAGACACCATCTTGAACCAAAAGAAGCTTGCACGGTAACAAATACTATAATTTGAACAAAGCCCTAATTTGTGAAAAATCAATGAAAGGAGAGGATTCACCGCCCTAGAAATCAGTTAATACTGCCATTACTGAAAGGTAGGGGAATCCTTTTTCTAGAGGTTTGCTGGGGAACCAAAAATTTAAGTTTATTTTAAACCTTTGCTTTATGCTTCAGGAGTCTGTATTCTGCAAATAATACCACCTTATTAAAATAAAGATTTAGAGAAAACACCTATGTAGATATTGTTAGTTTTGCAAATACTAATACAATTTCTCGTGCTTTTCCACATCATCTGTGGAAACCAACGAGGCAGCTCTGAATTTTAAAGGTGTTTTGAAAAAAAAAATTCCAACAGACCAAACGAATACTCCGAACCTTTCCTTTTGCCATTGCTGTGGCGCTTTTGGTGACAGATAGTGTGTCCTGGTGGGTGAGGCTTGGGCACAGAGCTGGATGGATGTGGGTTTGAATCCTGGCCCTCCCACTCATTTGCTATATCATCTTAGCAGGCTGCAAGTCCTTTGGGGCATATGTGGGTTTGTATGTAGGCCTCAGTTTGTAAACAGCCTGTGAGAAGTAAATGTGTTCGTATGTGCAGACTGTCCAGGACTCTGCCGGGCACAGAGCAATTGTCCGGTAGATGTTGATGGTTACACCACTGAGAAGCTGACTATTGGCAACAGCTTTTTCACCATTCTTTAAAGATAAGACACTCTTAAATTGTTATCTAGGATTTGTTTCTTCTCTCTCTTCTACACCATCTTATTTGGAGATTTAAAAGCCTTAACATGATCGATACATTTAAATGTAGGATTAAATATTCACACCCGGTTCAAGAGTTCGTGTCTGCTCTTGAAGCTAAAACTTGACAATCTGAGGCACTATGTAATTTGAGTCTACGAGAAATATAAGGCCTTCAATCCGGGAGACTGTGAAGGCTGCGGCCAGCTCCCCCTGGACTGTTCCCCCAGGCTGGTATGCCTGTGTGCTTCTCCAGGGCCTTGCTCCAACCTGTCACACAGTAGGTGCACAAGAAATCCTGTTAAGGAATGAATGGCTCTTAGAGGAGGTTTCTGTTGTAGTCCAGGTGATCAATGACAATTTGGCTTTTGTGGAAGTGTTTCCAATTGGGTGGGTTCTCTATGTATGGGTACAAGAGAAAAAGGATGAGAAACACTTCCTCTTCTCTCAAAGTAGGGAAATGCAATAACTTTCCAAATAACAATATTGCATAAGTAATAATATAAGCAACCTCCTCATTCCACTCTCCAGGATTTTAAAGACCTAGGCCCAAAAACATTTTAGAACTGGAAGAGGTCTCCTAGGCCAAGCTCCTCATTTTACAGAGAAAACAGACTTAGAGAGTTTATGTCCATTGTCCGAGCTTCTACAGCTGGTCTAAGGGCAGAGTCAGGACTGGAAGTCTGGTTTCTGAAACCTGTCAGCCCAGAGTCATTTCACCAGCATGATGTTAAAGCGGTGTCCTGCGATATAAGCGTATGCTTTAGTAGGAAAACGGGGTGTAAAAAGGAGTATCAGAGTGGTGTCCTGATGACAGCATTAGTCAACTCTTGCAGCCAGTTCATTGGAACGTGTACGCAGGGAGCTGCACGCCGCCGCCACGTTCGCTTATGTGGTGCCAGCCTTAGGGTGATGCCAATAATGCTGGCCTAGCTCCTTTATTTGTATTAATTTACTCAGCGAGCGGGGTAACGGCTGGACAATGCACTCTCAGCTGTTAGCGAGGAGGAGGCAAAGACCGACAGCAGAGTGCACCTTGACACAGCCGGCAGGACTGGAGGTGGGAGACGCAAGCAGGGAGAGAGTGAATGTGTGCGTGGAGGGGCTCTGCGGGGGAATGAGCAAGAGGGTGTGATCAGATTACTGGAGGTTTTAGCATTTTTATATCAAGACGGAAAGAACCAAATAAAAACCCAACTCCTCCAGAGAGCCCTGGAAAGTTGGAAGGAGCCAGCTGGAGGGAGGGAATCCCTGCAGCTCGCACACCACCCCGCCCCAGCCCCGCTCTGCCCCGACGCCGGGCCCCCCAGCCCGCTGCCCCAGCCCGGGGCGCGCGGCAGCCCAGCTGTCCCCGGCGCTCGGCTCCTCGCCCGCCCTCGTCGGCCCGTGGGGAAACGGAGGCTTCAGCCGCGCTCGGGGCTCATCCATCAGCCCGGGAGGAAAAGGGGGCGGAGAGAGAGGAGGCGGGCGGCGCGGGGAGGAGTCTCCGCGCGGCCGGAGCGGCGGCGGGGGGCCGCGGGGGAGGGGCGCCCTTCCCCCCGCGCGCTGATTGCTGTGGCGTCCGGCCCGTCCCCGCCCGCGCGCGCTGGGGAGCGACAGCGCTGGGCCGGCCCGATGGGGGGAACCGAGGGCTTCGGGGACGCCGAGCGGCGCTTTCCTCTCCTCAGCGAGTGAGGGAGCGCAGTGGGCAGCCCCGGCGCCCGGCCACTTTCCCCGCGCGGTCCCCGGAGCGCCCTGCAGGAGGAGAAAGTCCTCGGCGGGGCCGGATGGCGTAGCTGCGCCGCGGCGGTTGCCAGAGCTCGCGGCCGGGCGCTGGGCGGGGAAGCCTCGCTCCGCTCTCCCCCGGCTGGTGGCGGGTGGACCTCCGCTTGACACGCCGCCTCCGAGGTACGTGCGGGCCGGCCCCGCGGCGCTGCAGCCGGCGCCCGGCCGGCCCCGGCCGCCCTGCGAGCGCGGCCCTCGTCCCGGCCGCGGGCTCTGCAGGCTGCGCGGTGCCTGTTCCCCGGCCCCGGGCTCGCGGGGGCGGCTGCGGTCAGGCGGCGCTTGCGCTCCGAAGCGCGCGGGGCGCGGGCGCCGCGCCGGGGCAGCCCCCTGCTCCGCGCCCGCCCTCGCGCTGCCTTCCCGCGGTCTCTGCCGGCCCCCGCGGGCCGCGCGGGCCGCTTCCCACTGGGCGCGAGCCGGCGCCGCTGGGGAGGGTCTGGCGTGGGTTTGCACTGGGCGCCGTCGCAGAGGCTGCGGCCGCGGGACCCGCGCGCGACGTGAGCCGCGCTGCCCGGCCGCGCCCTCGAAGGTCCCGCGCCCGCGGCGCTGCGCTGCGGCCCCGCCGGGAAGCCCCCTCCCCGCGTGAGCTTGTTGCCGCCTTCCCCGGTTTATTTTGAAGGCTTCTCTTAGCGTGTTTTGGGTTGAGATAAGCTAGGAACCCCCGGGCTGTTGCTCGCAGAAGCTGCGTGCAGCCTTGCTCCTATGAGGGCACTCGCCCCACTTTCCGGAGTCACAGCGTGGAGAACGGCTCGTCAAGCGCGGTCTACCCTGGCTGCACTGAATGGATTTCGTGCCCACGGAAAGAGCTGAGAGAAGAAAACCGCTCCATTTCCTTAGCTGTGCAGTGGGAATAATAATAGCGCCGGCCTCGTAACGTTACCGCGAGGACTGGGTGATTTAATGCGCGCGAAGTTCTGGGACAGCGCCCGGCGAGCGGCGCACGGCCGTCCGCGCTGCGCGCCCTGGCCCCGCGGGGACGCGGGAGAGCCGCGGGGTGGTGGGGCGATGGCCCGCCGAGACGCGGACCCGACTCTCCCTGCACTCCAGCGCCCTTTCAGAAAGAGTAAGCGGGCGTTTTGGGAGGAGAGGTCTGCAGGCAGCAAAGCACGTGTCAAGACCTTTTAATTTTCCTGAAATGGTTCTTAGGTTGCGAACAGGTACTTCAGTGTGAAATCAGCTATTTCTTTCCGGTAATAATAATAGTTAACGTTTATTGGCCCAAGCTGTGTGCCAGACACTCTCCTAAATGCCTACGGACACTTACTCGTTACACCAGCTCTAAGGCAGAAGCACCGTTGGCGGCCTGTGTTACAGGTGGGACGGTGGCAGCTCCTTGCCCAGGCCGTCACACAGCTGTCAGTGCCGTCGGACCCCAGAGCCGGCTAGTCGGGCAGCAGAGAGCAGCGCGTGCAGGCAGGTGTGTGCGCGGCGAGTCCCCGCGTCTCCTGCCGTCTCTCAGCTTCCCGTCTGAGTTGAACACTTACGCCTTGAAACATAAATCAGGTATTAGTCTAGGGGATATACCCACCCTTGGGGGCGCCAAATCACAGTTCCTTTGAAACTGGCTCCAAGTAATTATACATAGAACCCTGATCTGTATTTATTAATTCGGATCTTTAATCTTCATTTCTTTTATTAATTCTCCAGACATTGTTGGTCAGTGTTACTTGGCTTCCTTAGGAAACAGCTTGGGGTTGGCACAGGAGGCAGGGAAATAATTCTTACCCCCTTAAGGGCTATTAAAATGAAATTGATTTCATGCCATTGTGTCAGTTAAAGGATGTTGCTCTGTTTCTTGGTGTTCTCTGCTTTTGGCTTTGATTCTGCATTGTTTAGTGTTTCAAGGCTTCAGCATATTTTCAGCCCTTCAGTTTGTCTTTGTCACTTGTCAACTTTAATTTTTCCTGTTTTGATGGAATCTGACCATTACATGACAGCTTTGCTTAACAGCTGTTGATTCAGCTCATGTTTTTATACATAAAAATCACCAACTTACTTTTGAACCCCTGGACTTCAAAGGCAACCCCTGGGGAATTTTTTGTTATTTTGAATACTAGCCAATAGGGGGAGCATAACACACTAGGAATTGATGTCTGTTAGACACCTAAACCAGTTTTTAGAGTGTTAAACATATGTTTCAGAAATGGAAAATGTTGTGGCTTTATCTAGCAAAATAACCAAGTTGCTTTCTAAGTTGACAATGGAGAACTGGGTTTAATTTCAAGTGATTACTGTCAGAATGACCTTGAGGACAGGGCCTATGTGTTGGATGTATGTCAAGAACTCTCTGGTGGCTGAACAGGTATTAAGTACCCCACAGTTTATTTCCATTTGTTTTCCTTAGGAGGCATGTGTACAATAATTTTGTGCACTTTGAATAGTATTTCAAATTATCTAGGAGAACTGGGAGTCCAGAGAGATCTGTCATGAACCCTTTTGTAATGGTCGTCATTTGTCTTTCGTGGAAAACTGCGCGTAGTGAATTTGTTCTCGGAGAGCCTGGCGTCCTTACAATCCTGCCACTACCATCTTTCATTAAAATCTGAGTGCAAGACAATAAGGGTTGGTTATGCTAGGCAACAGCATTTTTATTCCTGTGCATTCTTCAGAGGCTTTTATTTTAGCACAGTAATAGTTCCGAAGTATCTTATCTGTTTAGTATAGATGTGATGTATCTACAGATAAATATATGAACAGTATTTAGGAATTAACATGCTTGGAAAAGCAGTTAAACTGACTTTTAAAAAAGGCTTTCAGTCTTTGCAGTTTTGTAGGCCAGTTTCCTTTCTTGTTTCTTGTGTATCCAGTTGTATGGACTTGACTTTATTTCATTTACTAACTCAGGGTCAAGTGGATCTTATTTTAAAATAACTTTCTAAATCTCAGCATTGCATTTACACTTCAGAGTAGCATTTTAGTTAGGGTCTCATTTAGTCTTCCTTGCTCTCATCGAGTTTACTTATTCAGCAAACATTTATCAACCCCCAGCTCCCTAATAGGCTTAAGGTTCCTGGTCCTGGAGTCTGGCAAATTAGCTGCACTCTTTCAGTCCTCTGACAGCGGGAGGCCGAGATGCCTCAAGGCTCCCCAGGGCTTAGGAAAGCCTTTACACATTGACAGAATTGGTTTGCTTAAAGGAGAGTATTGTCCCATTCTTTTGAAGACTCAGAGGAATTAATCTTTCTTTTTCTGCATCCACATTTGATTGTGTCTTGTAAAAGTCAGGTGACGCTTGCTTCTCTGAGCACCTGATCTGGCCTAAGTGCCCAGGGAACTCAGATGTCCTTTGAGTACCAAGAAGGTGGATCCCTGCTGACTTCTCTAGAACCTAAGTGACGACCAATTTCCTCGGATCATTAAGTCTGTGGAAATTTCTGACTTTACGTTTCAAGCTTAACAGACAGGACAGGTAGAATCTACAGGAGGGCTGGGAAGTAGTAACACTGCTCTGCTGGTTTCCCTGCGTGGATTTGCTCTGTGGTCACTTTGAATTGCCTCTGGTTTTGATAATCCATTTTGAAGACGTAGCTTTTCTTCTTCTTTCATTGCTCTTGACAAAAACTAATTATAATCGTCAGGTTCATTAGTTAATGGGGACAGTCTTCATTTTTTTTTCTGTTTTGTTTTACTCTTGACAGTTATTTAAAAAATGATCTTATTGCTGTTTCAGTCTGTCCACTGGAGCGTTTTTTTTTCTTAATTTTTAAGCTCCTTTTGAAATTTTGAAACTTAAAAAATATTGACTACTTTTTGAACTTTGTTGGACTCAAGTTAGATGATTTTAGGGGTCTTTAACTTGAAAGCAATCTTGCATTGCCTCGAGAAACATGGACAGTTTGGAATATAAAAGACTGAATCTAGGGCATTTGGGGCTTTGGAGGGAAATTAATTGACCAAGGTCCACAGCAGTAATTTCTCTGGTTCCACATCTTCAGAGCAACACTTGGAATGATGGCATTGTCTTTTTGTAGCATTTCATAAAACACAAGCTATTGCTAATTTATTCCGTTTCTAGTCAAGCTGAAATAAATCAACACAGCTTGGAGAAGTGCCTTACAAAAAAGGATTTGGGTCCACTTCCTGGACTCTGTCCATTTCTAGATTTCTTGTTTTATATCTTTTGAAATAGCACATTTGTTTGTTAACTGACTTTGCAGTTTATTTTCTCTGTTTGCAAAGGTTTGAGATTTACCAAAGATTTCTGAGCATTCTTCCTTCTCTTGGAAATTATTTTTACCTCTCAATCAAGATGTAGGTAATATTTGATGTTTGAAGCAACATTCATAAAATTCTGCATGAGGCCACTCTCTTTTGGACCTTATTTGACATTTTTTATTCAGTTTTCCGGGCCAAACAACAAGACTTAATAGGCTGACAGCTAGGGGCGTAATGATGGAGACCCTGTTTAAAATTGAGATTATCCCTGGAGGTCTGAAACTTGGCCTCCAGAAGCATGCCCTCAGGCCGTCCTGATACCTCCTGCTGAAGATTATTGTCGGAAGAAAAAGATTAAAGTCTGATGTCTATGCTGGTGATTCCTTTAATGCTGAAAGCTTCAAGTCTGGGAGGAGGACTCTGAGTCATACGTAGAGCCTGGCAAAGTTCACTTTTAGGATTTAATATTAAATTGTTGCTACAATAATACTTTAGAATTAAGTCTGAAATGGGAGCCCTATCTTGACATTAAAAAACAGGATGGTAAAACAGAAGCATATACTTTCCCAACCTTTTAGACACTGGGCTTTGGGAGAAAGGAGACCTCAGTGTTGGGTGCTGTTTGCAAAGCACCTGCTTTGTCCTTCTAAGCACATAATTCATTTCTCTGGTACGTGCTGAAGGTCAGATTTTGTGTGAAATTGCAGATGGACCATTTGTAAAAACACATTTAAGTTGATTAGTCCCTGAAAAAAAATGATCTTTAGAAAACAGTGTTTACAGTCCTGGAGCCTCCCTGCGGTCAGACCGCCCCGGGAGAAGGTCTGGAGCTCGCAGGCGTGGTGCCCAGCCAGCGGTGGTGAGAGCACCAGGTGAGCTAGGCGGACTGTCCAGCAGAACTTTGGATTTCTTTTTAAAATTCTTATTATACTATTTTATTAGTGGAAACTTGATGAATATTTAATTCCATTTGCTCTGTGAAGAGATCCCCTTTTGGGAGCATAATTCTATTAGCGTTTTTAGTGATTTATGTGTTTTGACATACGAAATTGGTCATTGGATGCAAAAATACACTGGTGGCTATTTGCAAATTTTATTTCATAATTAACTGCATGATGATTGCTGGAGCAGAATGTTGTTTTTCCATACTTGGAAGGTTATTTGAGGTGAACTTCTGAGATTCCGGTGTCAAACCCTGTGTGCGTGCGCTGCCCTACGTGCGTTCGTGCGGTGCTCCCTGTGGTGCGTGGAGTGCTTTCTTTTCTAGTTTCTTCGTTAAAACAAAACATAGTCAAACACAAAACTCTCCTTCTGAGTGGCCAGAAAGAGTAAATGTCTCATTTTGTTCTATTACACTTTGTGCAATTGGCCGGCAAATGAAATTCAGCCTCGAGAGGAAGCACCCTTGACTCACTGCGTTCGTCTTGCATCGTTGCAGCGTGAGGTCTTCCCTGTGTGCGTGGGGGAGGGTTCTGCCCTTCTAAATGGGCGTGTTTACGGTTGCTGGCCAGTCTCCTTTTGTCAAAGCCTTTCCGAGCAGACCTTTCTCTTAGTTTTCTTATTTTTGTGTCTTTACGGAGATAGTTACTCGTGTATTTGTAATACACCATCCGAACCATGAAAGTACACGTAGGCTAACAACCCATTTTGTGAAGACACACCTGCTTTTTTGGGTTTGAGTCCAACACACCCATCCTTAAAGTTGCTGCACAGCCATTGGGCGCCATGTGTTTCTGACACAGGAGCTGGGGAAAGGATGCCCTGGTTGATACAGATCACAGTTTTTTTTTGTTTCGTTTGTTTTGATATTTATGTCTTTTTCGGTTTGTGGCATCTTTATTTCATTATTAGAGTGGCTGTTCTTTGAGATAGTCAAGGTTTTAATTTCATTCAGTGTGTGGGCTAATAGGGAGGTTTCCTGTAAAGCAGCTCTACTAAATTTATTAAAATGCTTGCAGAAAGTATCCTGTATACATGCCTTGCTGGGTAAGGCTTTGGTAATGTTCAAATGGAAGATAACTGAGCACAAAGCAGGATTCCACTTAGCTGAACTGAGTCGGGAGGCCAGGAGAGGGAGGGGAGTGTCTTAATTTGTTAGGAGAAAATTCACTTTTGTATAATAATAAGGCATTTAAAGGCTTTTTTTTTGGAATTAATATATATTTCAAGTAGATATATAGATAAGAGATTTGCAAAAGAAGTTTTGCTAAGGTTGAGGTTCCATAGTTGGCAACTCTTATAACCCTGAAGATCCTGTTCTCTGAAGCCAGGAAAAAGCAGTCTGTTTCCAATTATAAGTCACAAAAATAGGGAAATTAGGCCAAGAAAAATGATCATTTGGGGGTTGGGTTGCTTTTTTTCAGAGGGTAAAGGAGAAAGGACCACATTAAGAAAAAAAATCTGCTAGTTAGTCTGTTGGCTTTCAGAATTTTTTTCAAGCCTTCTGTGTTGGAAATTAAGAATAATTTCAGGATAAAGCCTCTTCCTCCTCCGGCTCCTTTTCGTTTCTCAGAGAACAAACAGAAGAGCAGTTAGGCAGCTTCTGCTGACACTGAGAGGCTGGGTCCCGGAGTCCTGGGACCCGGCTGGTGTTTCTGGTAAAGCCTTTTTCTGTGTGAATGGTGCCAGGCCCTGGGCTCCCAGCGTCACACCAGGTGGTTGGCGCTATGGTTTTTGTTACGCTTTTTTACTGTGCTTTGAGCGGAAATGTCGTCGCTGCTGCTTAGCATTATTCTGCTGGGGGAGAAGGACCAGGGATGCTGATGTGAGAAGCCTACCTGGGAGCTGGGTGATGTGCGGGTGAACTTATTCATAAAGCCTGTGTTACTTTCAGGATTAATGGTCCCGTGAGACCCAGGTGTTAACTAAGAAAGCGCCTCTCCACTGCCAGGAGATCACCGCCAACCGATCTTGTTTCCTGTTTCTTACACCTTACACCTCCAGGGTGTTGAATGAAACTTCCCTGATGGTACAGAGCCTTGATGTGGCAGAGGGTCGGGCTGGCGGGGCTCAGCGGTTGGCTCTCTCCTCCTCCCCTTCCCGCCCCCTGGGCCGGCAGGTGGGCTGCCCACCCCCCCGCACTACGCCGGGCGCCAGGGAAGGTGAGAAGCGCAAAATGCCACACTCGTGTTCAGTCCTCACTGTCCTCTCTCTGCTGCATTTGCTGCTCTGTTCTCTTTCCCCCACCACGTTTTATTACCTTGGTTTCCAGGAACTACGCCTCCTGTTTCCCCCTTCCCTGCCCAGTCTGTCTCCAGGTGTCCTGCTCAGGGCCTGCTCCCTGTGGGGCGGTGTTCTCCAGCTTTCCAGGCGCCCTTTTCCTTCCCAAAGGAAGCCGGGGCGACTGGATGCCCGCAGCTCCCACTGCCATGCCTCAGTGGCCACCTCTGTGCCAGTAACTCCCAGTTTTATACTTCATACCATTTTTTTTCCAGCAGCCCTTCTGTAGTTTTCTTCTGTTCAAACTAAGTACAAAACCCAGCATACCATTTCTCCGTGGTCCCCAGTCTCAGCTCCTTTATTTCCCATGTCAGTAAATGGCACCAGTCCCCAAGCTGGGAGCCCCAGGCACACTCAGCTTCTGTTTGCTTACTTCCCCTAGCCGAATCACACCAATCCCATGGTGTCTTACAGTCTTTAGCAGAACTCAGCTGGCATTTTCTTTCTTTCTTCTTTTCTTTTTCTCTCCCTGAGTTCCAGGAGACTTTATTTATGGACACGGAGATTAGAATTTCATGTAATTCTCACGTATCATGGCATACCATTATTCCTTTGACTTTTCCCCATCATTTTAACATGTAAACACCAACCTTAGCTCTAGAATAGGGATCGGCAGACTAGGCTTGTAGGTCAAACCCTGCGGGTGGCATTTTTCTCTGCATTTGCAAAGCATCATGCACCTGGACTGTCACAGGGCGTCTTCCAGCTGGTTTTCCCGGCTTCAGCGCCTCTCTCTCAAATTGTTCATCCATGATGATTGGCACCTTCTAAAATACAGACCTGTGCTTTCCCTTCTCGCATTGTGAGTGCCTGCTGTTCCCTTAGCCTTGGCATGGGCTGTCTGGTTACTCACAGTGTAGCTCAGCCTGCTTTTCCAGCCATTTTCCCTTCTCCCCCGCCGTGAACCTCACTGTGCTCGTGCTAGACTCCCGTGGTCTCCGGAGTGTGCTCTGTGCGCTCACGCCTGCTCCTTTGGTCCTGGTCTCTCCTCTGGCATCCCCCCCTTTCCGTGCCCTGTGGCCCCCTGCTTGCTCGTCCAGGCTGGCTCTGTCGTCTGCCTCTCAGGTGAGGCTTCACATGGCTCTTCCTGGCGTCTGGCTGGTTGCTTCCTCCCTCGATCCTGGAGCAGGACTGAGCCTGATCTTTGTACCCCTGGTGTGGGGCGTGGGCTTGCAATATACTGTATGTCTTCAAATTGGATCCTTTGACGTGGTTCCACTTCCATGAAAGCTTTGGGAAACTATAACTCAGTAAAAACACAAAAAGCTTTGGGAAAGATCAAGTTTACAGTTGATGTAAATTATAGAGAAGACAAAGGAAATCAACTCAGAATCATAGAGTGGGGCTTGGAAATAATCCTCTCCGAGTCCCTCCAGAGATGAGAACCCGCAGGTGCGGAGGGTTTAGGTGGCCTGCCCAGGCCTACCACACGCCGGGAAGGGCGCTTCCCGCGGACCCTCTCTGACACTCCCCACCCCATCGCTGGAATGGCCCTGGTAACACCCAAGTCAGATGCTGCCAGTCCTCTGCTTAAAACGCTCTACTGTTCCTGTCTTTCTCAGAGTAAAACCCAAAGTCTTAACAGCGACCCGCCAAGCCCTGCACGCCCCGCCCTCGACTCCTCGGGCCTCACTCCTCTGCGCCCCGCCCCAGCTGCCTGACCTGCTTCCCCTCCCCCTCGCGGGCGCGCTGCCTCAGAGCCTTTGCACGTGCTGTTTTCTTTGCTTGGAATGTTTTTCTCCTAAGTTTCTACAGGGTCTACTTCCTGTAGGTCCTTTCTTAAAACAAACAAACAAATCACCCAAAGACCCTGAAATCCTTCTTTTCTTTCTTCTCTGTTTCATGTTTCCTTAGCATTTCTCTCTCCCTCATACATAATTGTGTATCTTGTTTGTAGTCTGTCTCCCCTGACTAGAATGTAAGCCCCACAAGGGCAGGGACTTTTCTGTGTTTTATTCCTTGTTGGAGCTACACAGCTAGAATGGTCCTGGCACCAACCGGACCATCTTGCTTGGATGACTAAACGAATGAGAAGAAGCAAGATTTTGTGGATTTCTTACAGATCCAGTTAAATGCACACTTGTGGCATTAAAAAGGGAAAACCATCATCAGGTATGTCTGGAAGAAGAATCTGATTTTTCAAAAGCCTCGTTCAAGACCTGTCAGACTAGAACGTCCTTAATTGTCTGGCTTGAAGCAGCAGCCGTGGGCTCCCCTCAGCCTTGCGAGTGCTTTGGGAAGACTCCCTTTTACCTCCAGCAGGCTGGGGCTTGCTGTGGTTTCCCTCTGCCTGCGGTTTGCCCCTTAACCCGCTGGGCTACGAAGATGAAAAGTAAACACAGCATTAAAGAACAGAGCTGGGGAGAGGGTATGGGGCAGAGGAGCAGATTTCCCCGCGGCTCTGACATCCCTTGGCCCTGGGCCCATCTGCAGGGCCGCTCGCTGGACCTTCTAGAGTTGCTTCAGGGCTGTGCTCTTAGGAACAGTCTGGAGGCCGCCCGGCCAGACTCTTGAGTTTTGCTTTGATGTTCTAATTTCTTTGAAAAGAAATGTTTAGTTTAGACAAAAAAGGACATTGGAGAAGGGATTTTTTGAAAATTAGATTACCATCTTCATTTTGAAGAGAGATTTTTAACCCTTCTCAAGACAGAGGATTGTAGTTGAAATGACCCCTTGCTTCTGTCAGTGGTGCTAATGGGGAGTCAAGACTGGTGGGGCCTGGTCCTAGGAAACCAATGACTTAAATCCGGGGGGCAGTAAATTACTCTGCAGAGGAAGCGTCCTGCTCTCGGGGGTGGGGGTTAGGTTGCGTGAAGAGCTCATTGGTCTCAGTGCAACAGTGATGGTAGAGTCATCTGCCCCCCTCTCTTTTTGCAGTAACATCAGTATGGTTCCCACAGAGCCCTCCTCGTCAGGACAGGAAGCCCAGCCGAGGAAGTCACAGGCTTTGGAGGATATTGTCGGCCATGTACAAAGTTGCGGCATGATTTAACCCTGGGATTCAAAACCATCAAATTGGAAATAAGTTGTCTTGAATGTAGTTGTTATCAATGACCTACTTAGACACCACATCCTGAGCCCTAAGAACATACCAGGTAGTAAGTGCTTTATATGTTATTAGTTTACTTAATTGTGGAGGTGCTTGGAAGTTGCCCACGGTTACACTGCTGGAAAGAGGCAGGGCAGGGGTTCGAACCCAGGTGGGTTGGGGGCCCCCGCACTCCCGACTCTACTGTAGTTTGCTCGTAGAACACACCAAGCATGCTGTCAGTGCGGGGCCTTTGCACCTGCTACCCCCCACCTGGGATGCTGTTCCTTCAGATACTGTCGCAGCTCTGCCTCTCACCTCTGTGCTCAAATGTCACCTCATCTGAGAGGCCTGCTAGAAAGGGTTCTGGTCGCTGATTCCACTGTGGGGGAGTGTGTTCCCCCCACGCCAGTTCTCTGACATTGGCAGGGTGTCTGGGAATTCAGCTTGGCTCCGACACTACCTCCTGTCTGCCTGCAGTTAGCGTCAGACCCCACAGGTTGAAGGCTCAGTCCCACAGACCGCCCTCCACTGCAGACACCAGGCAAAAGACCAGGTTATTACCTGGAAATTTGACCAGCTGGCTGCAGATGGCAGATTCCCAGGACCTCCTCCTCGGACTTCAGACACTGGTCCTGGTTGAAGCTCCACATTATTCCCCGTGCTTCTGACCAGACTGGCTGTAGATCAGAGATTCCCATGATTAGTTCGATAGAGCAGCTCACAGAACTCAGAGAAGCATTGTACTTAGCAGCTCAGCAGTTTATTATAAAAGAACGTAACCCAGGAACGGCCAGGTGGAAGAGGTGCAGGGGAAGGTGTGCGGGAAGCGGGCACAGAGCTCTCCAGGTGCCTCGCTCTCCCAGGGCCTCCGTGTGTTCACGGGCTGGAGGCTCTTGGAGCCGTGTCCTCTTGGGCTTTTACGGAGGCTCCTCTGTGTGGGCGCTGCTGATCAGACCGCTGGCCGCTGGTGACCGATTCAGCCTCCAGCCCCTCGTCTCCCGCTTCTGAGGGCGGGTGGGTGGGGGTGGGACTGAGAGTCCCAGGCCTCTAGTCACTTGGGTGGTTCTCCTGACAACCAGTCCCCCATCCTTAGGGGGCTAAAAGTAGCCTCATTAACAGAACAGCAGACAGCTTTATCCCTCTCCTCACTTTGGAAATGTCAAAGGTTTTAAGAGCTTTGTGTCAGAAACAGGATGAAGACCACATATGTATTCCTTATAAATCATAATGTCGCACTTCGCTGACCACCCTGTCTGAAACTTCTCTCCCTCTTGTCATTCTTTCTTCTTAACCTGCTGTATTTTCCTTTCACAGGATTTACCACTACTTGACACATCATGTATTGTCTGTCTCCCCCGTTAGAAGGGAAACTCAATGAAAACAGCGTCATGTTTAGGTCACTGCTGTGTCCCCAGCTCCCTGAATAGTACCTGGCACGTGATAGCTGTGAAGCAGTCTTTGTTGAGTGAATGAAGGAAGTGAAATGCAACTGCTGACTGAGCCTTGCCTCCGTGATGATTCAAAACGAAATAACTGGTCCCTCATGTCAGGTCTGATCAGACTGCCACCACCGGAAGGTGACTGACTGCGCAGAGCATGGTTGGTGTCCGTGGTGGAGGAGCCCCTGCTTGTGGTGGTCGAGGGCCTGGGCTGTGGGATCAGGCAGACCTGGGCTCAGGTCTCGGTGCCAGGATTTATTAGCTGGTGATGGGTGGTGGTGGTTTATCATCTCAAGCCTCACTTTTCTCACTATGAAGTAAAAGACATCTGTCTCCTTGGGTTCTTGAGAGGCTGAAATGAGAAACTGTGAAAAGCAGAGCAGGTGCTCAGTGGATGGTAGCTGAGGCATTTTGTGGGGTCAGAAGGAGAAAGCAGGGTGTTAGCACCTAACAGGAAGGGGAATGTTCTAGAAACACGCGAACGACCGTAATCACACGAATGGTTGCAAAGCAGCCGGCGGACAGGCCTTGGCTGTGCCGCTGGCTCTCTGTGCAGTGGTGGCCGGTCATCCAGCCCTTCTAATTCCTGGTTTGCTAATCTGCAAAATTAAAGGGTTGGAAATAGATGTTATCTGCCTCTAACGTTCTGAGTTGGCTCTGAGTAGAAGATAACATGGAACAAATTATACAGAAAATGGGTGGGATTAATCGGAAGTGGTTTTTGGAGTGAGGTGAGGGGAGTGAGTAGAGCTCATGGAGCCTGAAGACTAGAACAAAAATGGCAGTTCCGATAAAACGGGCAGATCTGCCAGTTCAGGTTTTGTGTGTGCCTGCGTTGCTTGGAAGATGATTCATTTACATAGTTTTTGTTTATATAAGTTCTGTGTTAAAAATAGCTGAAGCAGTATTTTGTCTACACGTATATTGTCAAGTTGAAGGTTCTTCTTGGGTAGTGCTTTCCAGTTCTGTGGTCATCTCCTGCTAGCCACTACACGGTCACCCACTGCAAATTTCCACAAGTGTGTTTGACGTGTCATTTTAGAGAGTGGATTCAGGACCAGTTGTGAGTCCATGTAATGACAGTTACAAGTAAGGTACAGAAAAGGAGGTTTTCATGTTTCATCTCTTCGTATTAAAGATGAAGAAATTAAAGCCCAGAGCAGAGCGACTTGTCTGAGCTTGTGGAACGTGCTGGTGTCAGAGCTCGTGCCTCCTCTGTCGTCCTGAGGCTGCTGAGGAGCGGGTTCCTTCTCACACAGTTCGTCTTGTTGGCTGATCATTTGTGACTGGCAGGGCTCTGACACTGCGCCCCCCTCCCGTGCTGCTCCTGGCTGCGGGTGCGCGGTGGCATTTCGCGCTCGCTCGCCACGTGGTGCGCCCGCTGGACGCCTGCCGCGGGCGGGGTCCCTCTGTCTGGAGTGAACAGACGAGAGGGGAAGCCCTACCTGGAAGGAAGTAATCCCATGAAGATTTACCTGCAGGGGTGACTTGCGCTATGTTCCAGGTGTCCGAGTTTAACCTTAAGGGAATCAGACGGCTTCCTTAAAGAAGTAACGCTTACACAGAGACCTGAGGCCTGGAGGGTGTTAGAAAGTGGCCGCGTTTGGGGGACCGTGGAGGGTCACTGAGTTCCGGCACAGTGCTCGTCACTTCTGGAAGCAAGGCTCCCTTTGTAGAACTGAGTGAAGGCGAGCGAGGCTGGAGCACGCGGAGGCTGAGGTCGGACTAAGCTGGCGACACCCAGCAGCCGCGCGGAGGCTTTTGGTCTTGCTCCTGAAGCAGCGGGCAACCGTCGGAGGCTTTTAATTCTTCGTGTTTCACGTGCTGGGGCTGGTGAGCCCTTTCCTTACCAAACAGCAGCGGTTAAGTGATTGGATTATGTTTGTTGAGGGGTTACCCCCACTCAAGAGGAGTGATTTTATACTGGAAGTCCGTGAGAGCAGTAAAAAATGTGCTTAATTGTGTGGGGTGTCAACTTTGAATTCATATATTTGCAAAATCCCTCTGAATAGAAACAAAGATGTAAATCAGTATGTTAGGAAACTAGTATCTATTGTGCAAATAGTCTGCTGGGGGTCTAGGAGCTGTGCTCCCCCAAGGGTTTTTACTGGCTGGTGGAGCCTGGGCTGACGGCTGGGGCCCCGAGAACGTTCAGCTGGGCCGCTGTCCTGGTTTCTCCAGCCCTTGCTGGCAGCTGACTCCTCCCCCGGCAGCTGGGTAGGGGGGGACGTGCCCGGCAGAGCTCCGCAGCCCCCCGGCCAGACCCCCCGAGCTAATCTGGGAATCACAAGGTAGAGGGGGGCGAGCCACACGGACAGGTCCCCCCGTGACTTACACCAGAGCCTGACTGCCCTTTGGGAACAGCACTGCAATATTACGATTATCTTTAGGACTTTTATGTTAGTTCGGAATCATTATATTTTGGAGACCAAGGGAATTTTTAAAATCTAGATGACAAAGTCTAATCCCAAAGTTAACACGAACTTTGAGGTGAACTGCGATTCATGTGGTCTTGTTAGTAGTGGATCGCTCGGTTTTCTGAAAGCCTCGATGTATTTTACCTGTGAAACCTCCAATGGCCGGTTTTGTTAAATGTGTGTGTGGGTTTTGGGTACCTTGCCCGTGTTCTCTCTCATATATTACAGTCAAAGTGTTACTGTTTTATAGATGAGGGGGCGATGTGGCCGAATGACTTGTCCAGCACAGGACACCTGGGTAAGCCCGGTATGGAACCCTAAGAATACTTCTCTATTAATTCTAGCTTAAAATTATAAGCAGCAGAAATCTTTGGATGCAGAAATACTAAATGTGCAAGGTGGTTCTTGGGATCCTGCAAGGGTGGGTGAAAGACCCGTCCTGATTTGTGCACTTGAACACCGCCTGGTCGTCCACAGCCGTGTGAGAGGCATCCATGCCCGCCCTCCTCTTCTTGCTGCGATTTGCTTGGGCGGCGAGGTCTGCTGTGCCTGCGACAGACAGAGGGCTTGTAAGGACTGCCTGAACATCAGCCCTGAGGACGCTAAGGATGTGCAGCCCGGAGTGAGGGTGGCCCAGGCCCTGGAGGGGCCGGGGAGAGCAGGGTCCAGCTTCTCTGCACACCTCACACCCTCCGGGCTTCCTGCCTCCCTCCCTACTGGGTCTTTATATGGAATTCCTACCACAGGTATGGGTTCTTTCTTCCCTACCACCGGCAGCCATAGAGTTTCGGGGCTTTAATTAATTGTAGGCTTCAGGATGGTAATTCTCTTTGCTAGAGACAGTCTGCTAATGATAAGCAGTGACAGCTTTTACACTGTTACGTGTACAATTTCATTTGATTGTTGCAGCGACCCTGTGATGCAGGTGAGGTCAGTTTATCTTCTTATGAAGAAACTGAGGCTCCATTCTGCTCAAAACCTCCTTTCTCACCTGACCTGCTGTAAGAGTCTTCTCTGGTCATCCAAGCACTCTGAGCTCCCTTCAGTCTGTTCTCCGCACAGTACCCAGGGAAATCTTAATTCTGAATCTTAATTTTCTCAGTTTTATTGAGATATAATTCACACATGACATTGTATAAAATACAGCATAATGACTTGATGTATGTATAAACTGCAGAATGCTCACCACAGTAAGTTTAGTTAACATCCTTTACCTCACATAGTTAACTTTTTAAAAAACTTTTAAGATTTATTCTCTTAGCAGCTTTCAAATATACAATACAGTATTAACTACAATCATCATGCTGTACATTACAGCCCTGGAACTTATTTATCTTATAACTGGAAGTTTGTAGCTTATGACTGCGTTCACCCATGGCCCCCCACCTCACTCCTATCTCTGGCGACCCCCAATCCAGTCTCTGTTTCTATGAGTTCAGTTTTTTAGGTTCTATGTGTAAGGGAGCTCATATAGTATTTGTCTTTTTCTGACTTATTTCATTTAGCGTAATGCCCACAAGGTCCATCTATGTTGTTGTAAATGGCAGGAGTTCCTTCTTTTTCATGGCTGAGTAATATTCTATTGTATACATACCGCAGTTTCCTTATCCACTCACCATTCAGTGGACACAAGTGGTTTCCATGTTGTGGTTGTTGTAAACAGTGCTACGGTGAGCATGGGGGTGCAGATACCTCGTCAGCACAGTGATTTAACTTCCTTTAGCTATAACCCCACAGGTAGAATTGTTGGATCATATGGTAGTTTTATTTTTAATTTTTTGAGGAACCTCTGTGCTGTTTTCCACAGTGCCTGTCCCGGGGAAGCTTTAAAAGCCTGACTGGATCGCGCCGCTTTGCTGCTTAAACTCTTCCTTCAGCCTAGCCCCCTCCTTTCCCTTTGGCTTTGCGGCCACGCTCCCTCCAACATCAGTGGCCTACGTGGTCCCTCGACCTGCTGAGTCATCCTTCACTGGGTCTTTCAGATCTCCGCACGTCCTTCAGCTGTGGATACTTACAGTTACGTATTTGTGATTGTTGCTTTATCCCACTGCACGTTAAGCCCACGAGGGCAGAAGAACACGACTCTTCGCTTGGCCATTGTATTCCCTCTGTCTGGCGTGGAGTAAGCAATAAACACGGATTTATTGGAGGGAAGAATGAAGCTCAGAAATTAAATACTTTGCCTAACGTAGTAAATGGTGTTCCTTTTACAAGAATCTAAGCACCATGAGGGCAGGAGTTTTCACTCCCTTTTTCATTGCTGTGCTCTTGGTGTCTTCAGCAGTGCCTGGCTCACAGTGAGTGTTTGCTGAATATTGATTGTGCTTGGCTGTGATTCGGGGATTTCTTACCCACATCTAGGACTTTCCTCCTCTCTGTGCCAAATCTGTCTGAAGATGGGGATTTGGAATTGGCCAGTTTCTCTGCAGAGTAGAGAAATCTGGGAGTTGCTGTTGTGACTCAGGAAGGTGGCTTAGCTTTCTCTGTGTACAGGTCTTAAAGTGTATCCAGATGGCATCAGACAAACAGCAGCCTCTGATCTACTTCCGTGCACCCCTCTTCACGGGCTGTACCTCCTGTGCACCCCTCTCCATGGGCTCTGCCTCCCATGCACCCCCTTTGCTCTGTCTCCCATGCGCCCCTCTTCACAGGCTCAACTCCTGTGCACCCCTCTTCACAAGCTGTACCTCCCGTGCTCCCCTCTTCACAAGCTGCCACACCAGATATAGGTGCCTCCCCTCCTGCCTCTTCTCTAAATCTCCTGAATCACATGTTGAGTGTCCCTCAGAACAACTCATCTACCAGGTTTCATTTAACCATTTGCAGACTTACATAACAATATACCTTTCTCCAGAAAAGTCACTTAAGTTTTTGGGGCAGACTGGGAACATTTTAATGATCTGCTGGAAACCATTTCGTGTTAAAGGTGCCAGAACGTCAGGTGTTACTATTACTTGAGTTTCGGGAATGGTCATTTATTTTTCTGTTCCACTTAACATACCTCTGTCTTGAAGATCTTCACGTTTGCTGAGCATCCTCCTGACTGGGGGCTGAGCAGTTTCGTGTTAAGATATGAGGGTGCACAGGTTTGTGTTCATCTTCAAAGAGCTTGAGTCGTAAAGCATTGCCAAGGGCTGTTTGCTTGTCAGAGCCGCTGCCCACAGCCCCGAGGTCAGGTCACAGTTTGTGATCAGCAACGACTCGTGCCGAGCACGTACGCCAGCGTGGAGGTACCCGTGTCTGAAGGCAGCAAGGGCACAGGCTGCGCCCTGCCTTGGAGAAAATGTTTTGTTTCCAGAGATGGACTGTTGATGGGAGAAAATGGTTCCCAGTTTGTGGGAACAGACCTGGAGCTTCAAGGTAGAGTGTTGTTCATGGAAGGACCCAGCTTTTACTCTTGACTCTGCCGCATTGCTCTGGGTACGTGCTGGGCTTAGAGATGGGGCACCTCTTCATCCATGAGTCGTGTTGACCGCTTCCCGCATTGAAAGCTGTTCATGTAATCTTTAGCATGTGAATTCTCTGAATTGATAATTTCGAGTTAATTGTAAGTTCTGATTTTGAATAGTCGCAGTATGTCACCCATCTCTAAGAGGAAGTTAGTAATTTTTCTTGTGGGCTCTTCTTGCCAGACTTCATTTTGCCACGTTTTCTCTCTAAGATAGAGCAAGATCTCCTCTTTAAAAAACATCCTGGTCAGCCCCCGGGAGTTCAGTTCCCAGCCAATTCCTTCTGAACATTAGCTTCACCCGTGATGGTTCTCAAGACTTGTTTGGGTAGGGGTTGTCAGCTCATCCCGGCATTTCCCCGTGCGTCCCCGTGCGTCCTCGTGAGTGCTGTTGGATCACCGGAGCGTCCGGGGCAGCACGCTCAGTTTAATGGCCTCAGAAAGAGACACAGGGGAGATTAGAAGCATTAGCATCACTTTTTTTTAATCCATTAAACTCTCACTCAGAATTATTTTGTTTATTTGTGGATACTGAAAGTTCTGGTACCCTTTGAATGGACAACATTACTTTGAAATGTGCACAAAATGACTGTTACACATTGGACTGAAATTGTTCTTTCAAGATTTCAGAGTACCCTGTTTATATTTCTAAAGGAAGCATTTAACTCCTAAGGTCTAAAGAGACACAGTGAGGTCAGAAGACCGGGGTGAGGGGGCCCTGGGGCCTTGCAAGTTGAGTGTGGTATAACCTCAGAGAAGGAGAAGACGTTGTAATTCCCTAGGTTTTTTTTTTTCTGTAAGTTTTTAAAAGTTGCAGTTTATTCTCAATGCACAAGAACAAACAAGGACTGTACACGGTCACATGATGATTTTTAGGTAGCGTCAGTTGTGCAGGAAGAAGTTTAACTCTGCTGTCTGCAACAGCAGCAACAATAGTTTATATACACGTATGACCAAAATCAACTCATGTTTTCTGTATTTTTTTATTGAGGTACAGTCAGTTTACAATGTGGTGTCAATTTCTGGTGTACAGCACAATTTTTCAGTCATACATGAATATACATACATTCATTTTCATATTCTTTTTCACCGTGAGCTACCACAAGGTCTTGGATACATTTCCCTGTGCTATGCAGTATGGACTTGTTCATCTATTCTGTATATACCTGTCAGTAGCTACAAATCTTGAATTCCCAGTCTGTCCTTTCCCATCCCTTCATCCCTGGCAGCCACAAGTTTGTATTCTGTGTCTGTGAGTTTGTTTCTGTTTTATATTTAAGTTCATTTGTCTTCTTTTTTTTTTTAGATTCCACATATGAGCGATCTCATATGGTATTTTTCTTTCTCTTTCTAGCTTACTTCACTTAGAATGACGTTCTCCAGGAGCATCCATGTTGGGGCAGATGGCGTTATGTTGTCATTTTTATAGCTGAATAGTATTCCATTGTATAAATATAGCACAACTTCTTTATCCAATCACCTGGTGATGGACATTTAGGCTGTTTCCATGTCTTGGTTATTGTGAATAGTGCTGCTATGAACATTGGGGTGCAAGTGTCTTTTTGAAGTAGGGTTCCTTCTGGATACATGCCCAGGAGCGGGATTCCTGGGTCATATGGTAAGTCTATTCCTAGTCTTTTGAGGAACCTCCATACTGTTTTCCACAGTAGCTGCACCAAACTGCATTCCCACCAGCAGTGCAGGAGGGTCCCCTTTTCTCCACAGCCTCTCCAGCATTTGTCATTTGTGGATTTTTGAATGATGACCATTCTGACTGGTGTGAGGTGATACCTCATTGCAGTTTTGATTTGCATTTCTCTCATAATTAGTGATATTGAGCATTTTTTCCTGTGCCTCTTGGTCGTTTGTTTGTCTTCACTGGAGAATTGCTTATTTAGGTCTTCTGCCCATTTTTGGATTGGGTTGTTTGTTTTTTTCTTATTAAGTCACATGAGCTATTTATATATTCTGGAGATCAAGCCTTTGTCGGTTTCATCTTTTGCAAATATTTTCTCCCATTCTGTAGGTGGTTGTTTTGTTTTGCTTATGGTTTCCTTTGCTGTGCAAAAGCTTGTAGGTTTAATTAGGTCCCATTTGCTTGTTTTTTCTTTTATTTCTATTTCTTGGGTAGACTGCCCTAGGAGAGCATTGCTGAGACGTATGTAAGATCATGTTTTGCCTGTATTTCTCTAGTTTTATTCCAGATCTGCAACTTTTCTGAAGCCTTTGATCATCCTGTGCCCTCCTAGTTGGGGAGCTGATCCCTAAGTCGTGTGTTAAGGTGCTGATGTGTGCAAGTCTTGGCCAAAACTGGAGTTCCACTGAATGGAACGACACGCTTCCCCTTTTATTCTCTTTCGCCTTAGGATCCTGTCACCACATTGGGAAGATTAGGCAAAAACTCTCTGCAGTTTATTTTCTTTCTGAACAAGTTACATTATGGAGGGACTTTAAACTGAAAGAAGAAAAGCCCCCTCTTTGTCAGACGCAGCAGTGTGTGAGTTTCAACTTGCCTTGGACTTCCGCAGAGATGTTTTGAGATCCGGCGTAAACTTGCTGTGGTTTGCCTTTGGGCGTCAGCCTGTTGAGCTTGGCTCTGTTCTATCTGTAATTGCTGCATTTTAATAATTGCCCAATATTCTCGTCAGCAATTTGCAGTCTATATTTTTAATAGAACCATTGGCCGTTCTTCTCCACAGGTTCATTCAGACCTGGTTTAAGCCCTGGATTAATGAGCCTGGCCCACAGACCCTCTGCCGCTGTGGGCGGGGGCGATACAAGCTCATTAAACAGCTCCGGGAGCCTCGTGCTGGCGGAGCGGCTGTGCGCACCGGAAGTCCTCTGGGAAGCCGCCTTCTTCTGAGCTCTCCTCACGGGCTTTGCTTATAAAAATCACCCTCAGCGTTGGTTGAAATAGCGTTTTCTTTTAGAGAGAATTTCCCTTATCAGTCCATTCAGGAAACCTAATCTTTTGTGGGGGAAAAATAGGGACAAATTCTCTTCGCTGTCACTGATTTTTTAGGTTAACAGGGGAGACGTCCGTTACTTCTGAGACAGTGGAACTGTGGTGACAGGAGCGTCGGCCTTCAGGGGATGATTGAAGTCAGTTTCACGGTATCCAAAATAATCTCTAAAATTCAGCCAGTTTTGAAGGTGAGACCGTTGTGCCGAATGACTTGTGCCTCAGTCTGACGGGCGATTTTGTTCTTCAGTGGTTCCCCTCTTCAGCTTATCTCCTTGTTGTGTCTGTTGTAATGCTTATTTTGCAGTAAACAAAAGATTAAACTGGTTACAGCACAGGGAACTATATTCAGTTTCTTGTAATAACATATAATGTAAAAGAGTCTGAATAAAAAATGTATGTCTATGTATAGTTGAAATGCTGTGCTGCACACCTGAAACTAACAGTGTAAATCGACTACACTTCAGTAAAAAATAAAATTAAACGAAAGATTAAACTGATTTTCCAGTAGCTAAGAATTATATAAATAACCACACCCTAATTTCTCCACTTTATTGATATAAATATACCTCAAAAGGAATGGACAATAATGTGATGACAATAGCTAACATTTATTCATTGCTTATTATGTGCCAGGCACTGCTCTAAGCAATGTCTATACGTTAACTCCTTTACTCCTCACAACAGGCTACGGGATAGGGTCATGGGTGGAGTAACCCCAGCGTCACCCGTTGGGCAGGTGGCTGAGTGGGCTTACCCTTAGGGGCTTCTAACTGCCGCCGTAATCCGTGTTTTACTCATCCTAGGCTTTTCATCGCTATCACATACCAAGATTGAACCACAGTGCCTCCTGTGTATGTAATAATATAGTTTAAAAGCATATCTGAAAAAATTGAAATTAGAGCTTTATTGTTACTATTTCTGGGTGGGTAATACTTGTAAAACCCAAATAGATATTCAGTGAAAAGGTTCCCTCTCCCTCCCGTCACTTTCCTCGAATCAACCTGCTTCTCTCCTGTCAAAGCCCATTAGTGTTACTACTGCAGGGAACCATTTAAAATATCTTTCTCTTAACACTTGATGCAGTGAACCAAGACCATTTAATTAGACACTCATTTTGCCACTGACTTGGCGTTTCTGCACTGTACCTGCAGGTTCCCAAGCTGGCTTTGCCTCTGAGGGTAGCGAGCTGGTTCTGGGGGTGCTATCTCTAACAGGGCTGCAGTCTCCAGCTGTTTGAGGTGGGTCCTAGAGAACCCGTGGTCCCGCCTTGCTCAGGGCTCAGAGCAGCCAGGGTCTTTATGCTTCTACCTAGTTGTTGGGTAACTTTTATTCCTGATAAGAGAAATCATGTCCTTACTCAATGCCTGAAACATAGTAGGTGCTCAGTAAATAAATGTTTGTTGAGTTGAACAACTTCTGTGGGTTGTGCCAGGCTTAGGGAGACAAGGCTGGAAAATACATGTTGGCTGATCTTCAGGGTCATAGGAAGGGTATTCAAGTTAAGTAACCCTCACAAAACTCATCATTCAAGGCTCTAGATAGGAAAGGCTTAGAAAGGACCTTCTGGATCCTCTGGTCAAGTAACCAGATAGTCTCAGCTGGGGTTGAGAGACGGGGAGAGACATTTTTCACCTGTTAACAGATTGGCAAACAGTTGAAATAAGAATCTTGCCTTTTAATCTTTATTTTTTTAGATTGATTCTAAATGTATTTCAGTTTGATCCCTGTGACAGTCCTGTTACTGTAACATTAGACTGAGTTTGTAACCAGAGTTGTCTGTGTTTTCCTGCTGACACTAGGGAGTTTGTGTATGGTGTTGAGTGTCGTTGATTATTTTAGTGCTCCAGTATAACTCATGATGTTATATTATAGATGTACTTTGATTTTCTTCTGTTTTCTTGAATATTTTATATAAAACCAAAGATTTTAAATGTCAAAAACAAGCATGCCTTTGCAGAAGTATTTGCTATAAAGATCTTTATTAGGTAATTATTATCCCCCTCCCACCCGCCTTTGCTTGAGTGCTGTCTTGGCATCTTTTGAGATAAATTTATCTTAACACTTTTTAGAAATTCTTCATTTCACTTTAATGTGTACTTATGCAAAGAAATTCCCACATTAACTTTTCTTCATAAAATGTTTATGTTTTTATAGGCAATTTGAAAGTTGGAAAGAAGGATTTTAAGGTCACTTCTGATTTGCAAAGATTGTTGAGGATCTGAGAGCTGCAGGCGGAGGTGACTGAATGGGACACCCTTTTGGAGAAATAAAAATGACTTCTGCCTGTGTGATCGCCATGTTTGCCCTGATGAGCTCCTGTTTGGCAGCTGCAGGTAAGTTGCATAATATAAATTGAGTGTTCATTATACATATGTTCTTTTGGATATATTTTTCTTCAGCCGCTTCAGTTTAGAGGAATTTAGGACATGTGATCTTTGTGTAAAACTTGAGTACTTCTGCTCTTCAAGGAAATGAAACATTTGACTGCTGCACAGATGCGTAGCATGTTTGCCTGGGTATATTTTACTAGACTGGCGCTAGACATTCTAGTGTCAGTGACGCAGACACCTAACGGACCTTCAGTGTTGAGGTTGGTAGGGGACAAACATGCTAATGTTTCATCCCACTGAATTTTGTTTCATGCATGGATTGCATTTGCTTCCTTGTCCGAAGTACTAATTTCAAGAACGCTTTTTTGTTCTTTATCCCCAAATTAGATCTTTTACATAGTAGCAACACTCCTGGTATAGGCTGCTTAGGAGATATTTAATTTTGCCTATTAGATTTTTTAATGTGTAGCTTTTCAAAGATTACAGAACTACACTGTGCTTCCTAGAGGCCATGGGAGTGTGAGGATGGAGATGAGAGGAAGCAGATGATTTAGTTGGAACATTGTTGCTTAAGTAAGAGTATCAGATCCTCCACATCAACATTTAGTGCTGGCAGTCAGGGTTACTTAAAGAATTCGGAAACTTCTTTTGCTCTATTTTGTTATAATTTGCTTTGTGTCTCTTCTGTAGTGAGCTATACAGGACTAATCTGTTGGCCCAGTTCTGGTCATTGGCTGGCCGCAGCAAGAAACACATGGGCTTAAAAGATGATTAGCTTCCTGGTTTTGGCTGTTGAACTGCACATGCAGGTGACATGAGAGTGATAATACTTACCGTGTATTGAGTGTGCACGCAGGCAGGGGCTGGGCAGGCAGCTCTAGACTGTAACAGTGAATAAGGATATTCTTCTTTCTCACTTAATCACAAGTCTGAGGTGGGCTTGATGAATATTTTCCCCATTTCACAGATGATGAAACGAGATGTGGGGAGCGTAGCTTCCTCGTACAGCATCACGTAGCGAGGGAGTGGGGGAGCCGGGCTTCCCATCCGCGCTCCTCACCTGTGTCCCCCTGAGGGGGCCGGACCACCACGGAGGCTCTGGCTGCCTCAGACCAGGGGTCACATGCGGGCGCGGACTGGGTGAAAGCCAGTTTGCAGAAATTAGTTTGTGAGATTGGAAACAGAGAGAATGCCCTCCTTGTTGCAAATTTCTTGAGAGAAAGTTGCTAGTTTTCTTTTTCGTGATGCCGATGTGTGAATTGAACTGCCCATTCTTTCTGTCAGCAGTTTCATTTTGTATCATGATTGAAAGGTTATTTGCCTTTTAGCTTGTGCATTGACTGATCTTAATTAAAATCTCATTGAAAAGTAGTAGCGGAAAAAAAAAAGGGAGAGAGAAACAGAGAGAAACGGCCTGATGGAGAATGTGGTGTTTGGTGACCAGACGTGTAGCTGTGCCTGGGGCTCTGAGGCCGAGTATCCTGCTTTCAGCGATGCCTGAGACAGACTGGAGGACACAGCTGAAGACACTTCACGGGCACGTGGCAGTCTGGCGGCTCTGTGGTCCCTTGATGTACCTGACGGTGGAGCAGCTTTGCCTGAGACCCTCCCTCCTCTCTCAGGCCTTTGGTCAGATGTTTCTCCTGTGCTATACACACACTCAGAGCCCTGCTGGGGCGCACAGGAGACTGCAGGTGCAGCAGGCTGACAGATTTTGTAACAACCTGAGGCAGCTGACCGACGGCTCAGAGGTAGAGGTGGCTTTCTGGACGACCGAATGGGCCAAATGAATGCAGACGGAGGGAGACGTGTTCCATATACACTGATGTCCGGCAGCGTTCTGTATAGGCTCGGCGTAGTTTTAGGACAATGGTTTTTTGGGGCATTCTGGATGAATTGAACTTCAGGAAGACAGTTGAACAATGAAAACTTACAGAATAACTAATTACTTACTGTGCCAGGCCCTGTGCAAAGTGCTCTGTGTGTATTATCTCATTTCACTTCTTCAGTGTAGGTTCTTCGTCCTCAGTTGATAGACGAGGAAACTGCCGCACGGCCGTGTGAGTGCCTTCCCGGAGGCCACACCGCGGCCCAGAGGCAGGTTCAGCCACGAGCCTGCCTCGTCTGGGTCTGCAGGGTTGGCTTCAGTCTCTGCGCTGTGAGGGAGTGTTGGTCAGAAGCACGTTTGTCTTCAGAGAATGACCGTGGGTTTGCTGTGTGCCGTCTGTGCGCCCTGTTGGAGCAGCAGGTGAGTCACCTGTTCGCTGCGTCCCTGCCACGTGCAAGCACAGTGCTCGTCACTCGGGTCTACTAAGGGACATGAGATTTGTCCTTCTTTGGAGTTGCCTGTGCTTTAGTTAGGCGTGTAAAATGTAGTCGTGTAACAAAATAATCAACGCATGGTGAGCGCCGAGTAAAACAGAAGCCCCCAGAGGGCTCAGAGGTGGGTTAGAGCGGCTGAGGGGGGGCTCTGTGGAGGCCTGGGTCTCGAGCTCTGTTTTGAAGACCAGGCAGAATCTAGAAAGAGGAAGGACTGGGCTCGGCAGCTGGAAGAGCAGTGTCTGGCGCAGAGGGGGGCGCTCGGGGCCTCGAGCTCGTTCTAAAGCGTGGATGACCCGGGTCGGGAGTGTGGAGGCAGTCTGTCTGGAGGGAGGCGTGGGGTGGACTGCCGAGGACCCTGAGAGTCAGGACAGCGCTGTGGATTGCATCCTGAGATTTCGCGTCTCCCTTCTCCATCCTTCTGTAGCCAGAGGCACGCTCTGTACAATCTCAGAATCAACTGAGACCTCGGGAGGTGAACCTGAGAAGTGCCCTCCGTGGCTGCAGCGGTGGCGGCGCCTGGCGTGTGGGCCGACACTCCCTCGCCCAGGGTTTGCTCTCGGCCAGCGGGTCTGCTTGTCTTTGTAGGACGACCTTGTGGGGTAGGGTTAGTAGTTTTAGCATCATCTGCATTTTCCACACAAGGAAACTGAGGCTCAGCAACGAATGAGTGGCAGAGCCGGGACTTGAACCTAGGCAGCGTGGCCCTAGAACCCAGCCCATCAGCCACTCCACTCGGGCCTGCGTGCAGGAGACCCTCAGTGAGGGATGAATGAGCCCCTTCTCTTGGTTGATTCAACACCAGGTGAGCAGCCGCCATGAGACATCCTGGAACCAGATTAAACCCTTTTGGCCTCAGAAGAAATGCGTGTAAGTCATTGAGTGGAAGGGCCCTCAGGTCACGGGCCGTCTTTATTTGCATTCTTATTCCGCAGACACGGCTGTGAGGCTGTGTGGCAGGGTCCCTGGCGGCAGGCCGGGTGAAGGCCTGGGTGCGCGGCCGGGAGGAGCACAGCACAGCAGGTGCGCCCAAGGCGGGAGGGTGGCCTTGGGAGCCCGCCCTCGGGCCCTCAGTGAGAGCCTTCCTCTGTCTGCTCGTGGCTGAGGGTGAAGGAGGCAGGGGGCAGCAAGCCGCATCCCGGGTCAGTGGTTGCTGTGACAGGATTCGTACTTCTCCTTCCCTCCCGCGCTCCGTGGTTGCCTTACGCGCTGTGGGAAGGGAGGGCCCCGCTCGGTGCTCCAGAGCCGTGGCAATACCGTGGTGCCTCCCGGTTAGAAATTACTGTAGGGTTTTGGTGCCTTATCTTCGATCCTGTGACCTATCTAAGAGAAGTGGGAAGTTTAAAAAGTAAGCGCTTGCTCCTGTGGGCTGAAGGCTCACTGTTTTCACTTTAAAAACTGTCCTGCTACACATCTTTAAAAAATATTAACTGCTGCCTCTGAGGCTTGCCAGCGTCAGGCAGGGCTGTGCCCCAGGAGCCTCAGGAACGAGAAAAAGAGGCGCGTATGGGGCTTTCAGGGAGCGCGGCTTGGTAGACGGGACGGGCTGGCCTGTACCCCCGGCCCCTCGTGTTGGGTCGGTCAGAGGGGACCTGCAGAGGCTGCCCCCGCCTCTGTGCCAGCTGGGTGCGGACGGGGCGGCCGTCCCCCTCATCCTGCAGTCTGTTTGGTGCCTGGATGCATCCTTTTGGAGGCTCACCCACGAGCCTCACACACGCTTCTATCGAGCACACACATTTCTTCTCAGCTTTATCGGGGGTACCTGGAATTCCAGCTACGGTCCGCTGGAAAATGGAGATGTTTTTAGTTGGCGTTATTTTCCTGCTAAGAAAGCTCTGAGTCCGTGGGGCAGCAGGCAGAGACACCAGCTGGTTGATGCTTGGGTTGGAATGGGACACGCTGGCAGCCTCGCGGGGGAGGCTGAACGAATAATACGATTTTGTGTGTATCGTTTTCAAAGCGCTTTCGTGCCTGGGGTTGCGCTTGGTTCTCACAGCGGTTCCGGGGCGGCCAGGGCTGTTTTCTTCGTTTATAGAGTAAGAGTGACGGGGCTTGAGAGAAAGCAGGCAGTTTAGGAAGGTGGGCCCTCTTGGCTGAACCCGAACCCAGCACACTTCCGCAGGCCGGCCGGCCGCACAGCCCTGGGGCCTCCCCCTCCAGGCGCGGTGCGGCGCCTCTGCACCCAGCGCCAGCCGGGCGCCCTGGCGGCGCTTCGCGCCAACCAGTTCCTTCCGTCCTCGCAGAGGCCCGCGAGGGAGGTGTTCATCGTCACCGCTGGTCTGTGATTATTTCTGCTGCCACCAGTCCCACCATTGTTGTTCTACTCGTTTTACAGTTGAGGAAACTGAGGCTTAGAGAAGAAAAATGTAACATACAATGAGAGACACAGTTTTAAAAAAGTTAAAGCGGTCCTTTGTGTAGTAATAGCCACACAGCGAGTAAGTGGCCGAGTGGCCGCAGACCCAGAGTTCGCGCTCCTGCTGCCGTGCTGCCCGAAGGCAGCTGGCGCTCTTGCTCTCACTTGAGATCAGTGGCCCGAGGGCCACAGAGGTGGTTTTACCACAGTTTCCTCCTCTCTGCCAGCCGAGGGCCCAGAGGCTGTAACTCCTAGTGGCAGGGGAGCGGGGAGGGTGCTGGCAGGGGCTGCCGCCAGGGGATGTAAAGGCGAGAGAAGGGATAGACTTGAAGGAAAGCACGTTCACACGGCCTTCTCTTGCTAAGCCCTGAGGTTCTGGACACGCCAGTTGACTTGGTCTGTGATTATTACTGTTTTTAGTGGTTATTATAACCACTTTTGTGCTTAATTCCACTGTTGGATACTTGGGGAAAGATTGTCAGCTGTGACACCAGCTGTCACCAGGGAGCCAACTTTCTGCTGATTTTAAAGAGCGAAGAACAGTTATTTAAAGACCCGGAGTGAGTAGGGTGGCCTGCGTGCGAGGTGGCGGTGCCTCGGGGGTACCGTGCACACCCAGGCGTGCTGAGGTCTCTGCCTCCCTTTCTTTAGGTTTTTGCACGGAAACAACACACACACACACACAGTTGGGACAGCTAGCTGGATTCAGTTAAAAGATGAGTTCATTTCTCAAAGATTACCCTGCCCTCCATGTTCCACCCATGGGAGTAGGGCTATGATATGATATCAAAGGATTTTTTTTCATTTGCAAGGAGATTAGGTAGTGGGACAACTACATGTGCACACAACATAGGAAAGGTTTACCAAGAGCATGAGTGAGATTATACACAGGTCTGGTGTCAGACGAGCCGGCAGAACCCAGTTTCCCTCCCCTTTGCATCCTTATCCTAGACTGTAGTTGCCCCCCAGCTTTCTGGATTCCTGGTTTATTTGGGTTATTTTTGGACACTAATGATGGTGCATTTTGTAAACACTGATCAACTTTTCCACAAGACAGAGCTACCTGTGTGTGACCACGTGGTGTTCAGTTGCTCCAGGCTTATGCTTCCACACACCGGGGACATAGGAAGTCAGGCTTTCTCAGCTTGTGTGCTCTGATAACTAAACCCTGATGGTCTGGGGCCAGCTCGAATCACTGGTGAAGCTCCTGGCCCCAAGTGCTGGTGCTGGAAGTGTTACAGGAACCCAGCGTGTCCTGGGGCGTGTCTCACCATGAGGCCGGCCCCCAGCACCGGCCCTGCACGTGGGCGTCAAGGCATGGAGGTGTCTGCCGTTCGCGGAAGACGGTCCCGGCCTGCACTGCATCCCTGTGTATTGCTGACTTTCTTTCCTTTAAAACGTTCTCTGCCAGAGTGGCCTAAAAAAGATTTATCCTGAAGTCCAGTATAATCATATTTTGTTCTCTGAGAGGACGCTGTAAATCAGGCTTGAAAACTCGCCCGCTCTCAGAATGCTCCTTCCAAGGACCAGGCAGCAGGTGCGCTGGGGATGGAGGCCCAGCTCTTCCCCTGCCCTGCCCTGCCAACTCTTAGAAATCTTGGGGGAAAAAAAAAGAACTAGAGTGGAATGTGGAAAATCTTACTGCCTTCAAAGGAAAATATTGATTTAAAAATAAAAGTTACTCTCTCTTTTGGCAATGAAGGGAACCGTATAGTGATAAACGGTAATTATGGCAAAAGGAAAACGTTCCAGTAAGACTGCTCTGAGTTCGTCATGTTCTTCCCTTTGTCCTCACGGGCCTGAGTAGCTTAGTCCTGGTCTAAATGATAGCGCCGTCAGGAGTAACGTCAGGACTGACGTCAGGAGTAACGTCAGGAGTAATGTCAGGAGTAACACCGTCAGGAGTAATGTCAGGAGTAACAGGAGGACACTCCCTTCCTGCCTGCCTTTCTGGCCCATCCACAAGGATGCTCGGGTAGCAGAGGCCTCGGGGAGAGCAGGGCACGGCTTGTGGAGTCAGTCCCTGCTCTGTTGTTTCCATCAGCGGTGCCACCGAGCTGCTGCAGTGCTTTCCTGAGACGAGTTTTTCCAGCTGGACACGTCGGCTGCTGGCTCCAGCGTTCCACTGCTGCTCGGCGAAGCAAAATGCCACCTCGCTCTCACTTGCCCCTTTCTTTTGAGTTAGAGGAAAGACCCAGTTATCTCTTCACCTTTTCTTTCAACTTTAAATACTGCTTGTGTTAGAAGGAGCTTGTAGTCTGGTGAATCAGCTTTGAATGCTTCCCAGGTCACAGGTACGCTGCTGGTTTCTGGGGCACAGCAAAAGGAAACTTTGGAGTTCATGCAAATGATGATTTTTTTTCCATCTTCTAACAAGGTTAAGTTTCCTAAAGTGTTAATTGGCTGAGTTATTCAGCAAGCATATACTGAGCATTCTACTTTTGTTTTTTGAAGAGCAATGCTATTGTTAATGAGTTTAGTTCATACTGAGCATTTTGTCGATACAGCAGTGAACAAAACAGACAAAAATCCTCGTCCACCAGAAGCTTACATTCTAGTGAAGAGAGACAGACCAGAAACAAAGAAATTATGCGTATTTTTGCAAGTTCAGTGGAGAAAAAGCAGAGGGGCTGGGGGCTGCTAAGGGGGAGTATAATTTAAAGTAAGGTGACTAGAGAGGGCCTCCCGGGAAGATGACATTTGAGCAAAGATTTGAAGGGGGTGAGCTAAGTGGGTATCTGGGAAACGAGCATTCCAGACACAAGGGGAAGCAGGTGCAAAGGCCCTGAGGTGGCGGCTTGTTTGAAGTGCGCAAGCTCCGTAAACAGGTAGGTGGCTGCTGGTGCGGTCGGAGAGTTACCTGGGGGCAGGCGTGGGGCTGCATATAGCCTTGTGGGCTGTTGTAAAGTGTTTTCTCTGCATGAGCTAGCGCCGTTGGCGGGTTTGAGCAGCACAATGATGTGACCTGAGGGATATTTTAACAGGATCACTCTGACTGCAGTGTTGAGAGTAGACTTTTGGGCGAGGGTGCATTTGAGGATACTGGTTGGTGGTCATTGTAATAGTTGAGGCCAGAGATGATGGGACCAGAATCAGATTTTAGAGGGAAGGACCCTTGGGAGTGAAATGCTTTTGAAATTAAGAATGACTGTGGGGGAGGGTATAGCTCAGTGGTAGAGTGTGCGCTTAGCGCTCATGAGGCCCTGGGTTCAATCCCCAGTGCCTCCATTAAAAATAAATAAAGCTAATTATTGTCCACCCCCCCCCAGAAAAAGGGAAAAAAAAAGAAAAGAAGGACAGAGAAAGTAAACATTAAAAAAGAATGATTTTGTGGTTTTTCTTTCAATTTGTTTCTTTTGGGGAGGAAAGAGGATAATGATACCTCGTAACAGTGGAGCCCTATGCATCACCTAATGGTGAAGGTAACTGCTTCTATGTCACAGTAAAAGCAGTACCTTAAAACATAGCACAACCCCCAAACTGTCTGAAGAAAATGTCTCTGCACGGCGAATGACTGTTGGAAAAATCACTGTCTTAAAAGCCTGGACCCTCTCTTCCCAGCTTACCTGCTGTCCTGATTCCTGTCTCAGCCTTTTTATTCCCCAGGTGGTCTGTTTTTCAGGATTATGAATCTTGAGAGTTGTATTACCACCTGTTGCAAAATTGCTTCTCGCTACAAAGCTGATGTTTCAGAGAAATACAGTTGCACCTAGCTTTATATTATAAATTAGTGTGCTGTGTGTAAACTCATTTTTATAAATTAAATTACGTATTAAGTGTGAGCAAGGAGTGATGCTTATAGCCAACTTTTTCTGTAAAGCAAATAATTTCTTTAAAGTATGTTTTGTAATATGGATTCACATCGGTTTTGCATGAGAGTGGTGTTCCCATCTTGCCTTTGGAGTTGGAAGTTATAAATAGACAAACATTAGGCCAGAGCTTTCCAAGCTTTAGTTTGCATGTGAATCCCTTGGGGGTCTCGTTAACAAGCGGATTCTGTTTTAGTGGGTCTTGATGCGTAACAGACTGCACATTTTTTTTAACAGGCCCATGCAGTGTTGCTGCTGCGGTCGGAGGACCGCATTGACAGCATGCATCGTCTGTTTTCTCAGTGCACAAGTTGTAACACAGAACCTGCAAACACTTCTAGAAAAGCCTCACTGCCACAGAGGGAGCTTGGTTTTAGCAGGCCTTTGAACAGCGACCTTGAAAACCTTTCAGTGAACTCATTTGGGTCGGAGGGATCCATGTGCTGGAGGGGAACCTGGTTTGAGGTGGCGAGTTCCACGGACACCTTTAGCTCCCCAGCTGTACGTGTGGTGCACCTGCACACCGGGTGTATCTTCACTGGCTGGGGCCACACCTTGACGTAATGACCGGGGCTGATAAAGGAGGACCTTCTCCCCAGTTCTTCCTTAATGCGCCTCTTTTGCCTTTTCCCCTTTCTTCCCCTGTGACTTAGAAGACCGAGGTGGGAGATTTGTGCTGATTCAGTGAACACAGGGACATTGGTACAGGCGGCTGTGGCCAAGGGGACCCTAGGTAACCGGGATGGTCCCGGCTGACTGGCTAGGAGGACCTGAGGTAGGTTAACAGGGGTGTTTGAAAAAGTTCAGCTCATTTTTGCTGGAGCTGTTCTGGTTTTTAGCTCTGGCTTCCTCACTGATTCCTATTGTATTCCTGTAATTGGATTCTAGGCTGAAACGTCAAAAAACTAACAGATTTCAGAAGAGAAGCTCCCTCTGAGCCGTTAGTGATGCCTGCAAGCCCTTCGACATCATGTTTGTTGGCAGTCGGGGCGAGGCGCTGAGAAGGTGTAACCTCTGTGCAGGCGGAGTTACTTAAGAATAACCGTTATTTATTTCTTTAGCCACTGAGTGGTCTGTGCAGCTTTCCGACCTGCTGTGTCAGCCCTCGTCACTGTCACGGGGGTGGTGGGGGGCAGCAGCCTCAGCGCGGCCGGAGCCCCGCCTCAAGCCCCGGGCGCCGGGCGTTCTCTTTTCGAAACTGGGACAGAAAAGTCCGGAGGAATGCAACAACACTTCTACTTCTTGCCCCCTGCTAACTTTTTTCTAGGCCTTCGAAAAATGTGTTTATCTTTCTGGGCATGCGTGTGGAGCAGTCTGGAATTCTGTGTGGCATTAGATAGTGAGAGAAGCATAGAAAGACATCCCTCTGACTGCGGCTGTGGGAGAGGGGACCTTGGATCCTGCAGCCTCTTTGATTGAAAGAAGGGAATCGGGGGGTGAGATTTACTTAAATATTTAGTTTTTAAAACTACTGTTCAGCTTCCCCGTTACAATTTTTAAAAAAAAAAACATTTTTTGGGGGTGAGTGGACTAGAAGCTCTACAAAGCTTTTCAGTATCAAATTAAGAATTTTCTCTCATTAGAAGGGAAAAAAAGTCTTTAGGGTGAAAGAATGATTTGAACTTTAAGAGCCTGATAACTGTATACTCTGAGGGCTGCGTCTGGCGTGTTGTGGAAGATCCTTAGAGCCCGACCGAGCAGCCCCCCACCATCGTCACCCCGGGATCGCTTGCAGGGACGACTTCACTGTCACCAGCCAGGTCTCAGCCTGGCCCTCTCGAGTGCCTGGGGAGTCTGTGTCCTGTGGTTTGCCACATTTAATTAGCTCTGGAAATACGTTATCAGAGGCTGTCTGGCAACATTTCATTAATGGAACGGGGTGAGTTCAAAAGCACTAATTAATTGTTTCAGATTATTTGCAAAGCCCATGCTGAAAACCCTGATGGCTGGAGGAGAAGGTGGCAGAGACCAGCCTGGACCTAACTCGGCTCAGTTGCCTTTGGAGCCGGGCCAAGAGGGGAGTTGTTTTTCTCTTTGGAGAAGTGCTTGTGGCCACATTGTTCCCTAAATTCCCCGTTCACCGCTCCAGGCTCTTGGCTGAGGGAGCGCACGTGCACCTGGCAGAGCCAGGGAGCCTGAAGACCATCTTCTAGAGGTTTTGTGTGGTTTTTGCTTGAGAGGAGCACAATTACTTAACACTCATTAACAAAATAAATACTTCCCAAGGGCCTCTTCTTAGCGGGGAGGGAGCTCCAGTTTGTTATGAAACAGTTCAGGTTCCAAGTGTTAAATGTTCAAAGGCACCAGGATCAGGTCTTAAGTAGTTTTTTTTTTCTTCCTCTTAAAATAAAACAAATCAGATACTGCATTTCCTGTGTTCGGCTGGCCCAGGGCAGCAAACGCCTCCTGCATTTGGAAAATGGTGTTCAGCAGCCTCAGTTTGAAATCCAGTGCACACAGAGCGAGCTCAGACACACCGTAGGTATGCGGGGGGACAGACTTGCATGACTTTGCTCCATTTGACGTACCTCTTACAGCAGTAACACCTAGGAGGAGCTTGGCCTGATGAATTATAGAGGAACAGTGCAAGTCCTTGCCCCTTAAAGATGAGAGCGAGTCCAGGCTTCCGAGCCAAATGCCTGAGAGCAGCGTTGGCTGCAGAGGCTGCAACAGAGAGGACTGCTTCAGACTCACCTCAGAGCCAGGCGAGCTCCGCGAGGGAGCTCTCTTCCAAGCGTCACATAGCGTTGCTGGAAAGCATTCTTCCAGAGATCTTCCCACCCCTGGCCCTGCCTCCCACGGACGGGCCTCAGCGGCCTGTCCCGTCCTCTGGGCTCGAGCTGCCTGTGAGCAAGTAGTTACGTACAAATCCGAGGCCAAGTTGTACTTTATTAACATGATTCAGGAGAAAAGAATTCTAATGAAAAATTTCAGGGAACTGTTCTGCGCTATTTCGTGATATTGTCAGATCTTCCTGAACTCAGGGAAGACCCAAGGAAATCTATTATGTCTGTTTATTACTCAACTTGGAATCTATTGAGAAAAGCTCACACGAAAACCTCAGGAGAGTATGTGCTGGTGGAGGAATTCATTCCCGAGTGCGCAGCGGCCTCTGTTTGCTCTGTGTGAGGCTGGCCTCCTGAGGTTCTGGGCAGCCTGCCTTCTCCTCAGCCAGCAGGCCTCGAGCAGCAGCTGTGGGCTTTTAACCCTTTCCACAGGTGGTCCCCGGGCGACCTGAGGGAGGTGATGGGAGTGCAGGTTTCCGAGCTGTGAGGAGTCGTGAAAGATAACTTGAAAGTTGGGAATAAAACCTTTGAACCAAAAAATGACTATGATTTTTCTTTGCTGCTTTATTTGCTTCAGTCTCATTACCCTTTTATTTTAGAAAGTAATTTTGGGGAACTATATTCAGTACCTTATGGTGAAAAAGAATATGAAAACAAGTGTATGTACATTCATGCATGACTGAAACATTATGCTGTACACCAGAAATTGACACAACATTGTAAACTGCTCTTCTCTCTCTCTATATATATATGTGCATATAAAGAAAGTAGTTTTGTTCCGTGATGTCATGACTTACTGGTTTAACTCAGTCAAGTTGCAGAATATCCCAAATAATGTTACAACTAATAGCTAAATTGGTGACTTTGAAGAGTGGTTTTCTTTAAAAAGACAAATTCAAGTTCACCCTGACCACGGTTATTTGTATTTACACCTACTTGAGTCGGGGGAGAGGAATTAGGATTGCCGTTGACAGTGAAAAATCCAGAGTCCGTTTCCTGTCGTGTCTGTCGTGCCATCCATGAACGTGGTATACTCCTCCACCTGTTAAGTTTCCTTTAATTTTTTTCAGTACTCCTTTGGAGTTTTCAGGAATTTATTTTGAAAACCGTAGTGTGTCCAGATGTGAACAGTGTTCATTATACATGTCTGTTTCATTAGAATTAGATTTGAGAACCTCTGTTTCAGAGCTGTAATTCCATCTTCTTTAGACTAGTCTTGATTAGTAGTGATCAAAATGAATGCCCCCCCGGCCATCTGAAGAGCGAGCTCAGTCGCAGGTAACTAAGACCGTCTGCTACAGCCTGGCCGGCTGTGCTCTGCACTGTAGGAACTCGGAGCTCAGCGTGTACCTCAAGAAATATGTTCTTCAGCTGCGGCTCACACTGGTGTTCCTGAGCAGGGGAGGCCATTGCATCCCCTCACCGGGATGAAGTGAGCATCCTTGTTCCTTTGGACTACAGGTCAGAGTTAGGGGCGGTCTCAGAACCCCACGACTGAAAGTTGTGCCCTTTTCTCAGGCCCTTGGGTTTTCCCAGAAGATTTTTGCTGGAGCACAGTTACCAGTGAAGCTTTATTTGGGATTTGCAACTAAAGGATTTTGTAGAGATTTTACCTTTCAAACGTGAGGAATGCCTGAGAATTCTTGTTACACTGTTACACTTTCATATAGTGTCCAGTCTTGACAGAGCTGGATTAAAGTCAGAGAGTCCAGATCTTGTGGTAGTTGTGACTTGGGTTTTGGATTCAAACGCAGGTTCAGACCCAGGCTTTGCTGTTTGCAGGCTGCACAACCACGGCCTCAGTGTCCTTGTACGTAAAACAGAGGTACTGATGATACCGCACCGTGTTCGTATGAGGATTATAAATGAGACAATGTGTGTAAATCAGAGGGTCATGTTTATTTTAAATGAAACTGTTAAAAACAGTGTTCTTTGAAAACTACGAGCATGGTGAGTAAATTTGCCCAGTCCTTTAAGTTGAAGTCTATTATTTAGGTGTATTTTTAGTGCAAAAGTCAAATCTGATCCCGAAACACAATGTTGCAGAGAAGACAGACTTCGTCAGCGCCCATTTCTTTATTTCCCATGTGTCCTGCTCAGAGCAGCACAGTGGGACTGATGCAGCTGGGAGGAAGTTTTGAATAAAAAGCTTTCTTCTTTTTTTTTCTCTTGTTTGGAAAATTTGAATTTTGAGTCCCAACTTTATGACTTTTGGAGCTTCCGTTGCCTTCCGTGTAGACTACTGCTAATTACACTTATTCTGTTGCTTGTTAGGAGCATGAAATAACATGGAAAGCAGCCAGCGGTTTATGGCACAAAGTAAGTCTTTCAAAAAGTTATTCCTTGTTTCGAGACTCTGTGTGTGTAGAACGAGAGCTAGAACAAACTTATTGACGATGGGCAGAATGAGTTTGCTGTGTAGCTGTGAGCTCCCAGCAGAGAAAAGGCAGGTCGGGGTATTTCTTGGGAAATGACTGGTTTGCTGTTGGCCGTCCAGGGCGCGGGAGGCTCTGGAATGACTGAGGAAGTGATGTGGCCTTTCACTGGAAGTGGAGGGTGAGCGTGAGTCCTCAAGAAAGCTGGTGGTGGCCCTGAGGACTGGGGCTGGCTGGGGACAGGGGGGCTCAGAAGCAGTGGAGTGGGGCCGCCCGTCAGTAACTTCCCTCGTCTGTGTGGAGCTTCCGGGCGCAGTCCCACCCTAGCCACCTCGTGTGAAGCTGTCCTCCCTCTCAGGCCCTGGTGAGCCCAGTCCTTCTCGTCTCACTCTGCTTCCCCCCACTGCACTTACCACACTGAAACGTGCTTGTCGTTTACTTACGTTTATCACTTGTGTTCCTCCACGAACATGTAAGCTCCGCGGGAGGCAGCTTGGTTTGCCTTTGCTCTGGTGCGGCTTTTCCATCTGTATGAAAAGTCTCAGGCTGAAGAGTTCCAGTATCTTTGCCTGACTCTGCTTGAGTGTGACTGTCGAGGGGAGAGCGGCGTCCATTCACTGACAGGTCCCCAGGCCCCGGCACGTAGTGGGCGCGGGGTATTTATTGAGTAAGTCAGTAACTGTGACTGTCGTCCATAGAGTACAGTCAAGAGAAACAACTTGGCTACAAAAATAAATCCGAGTCTTAATGTCCGTAGGCCGTTCTGGGGAGAGGGGTGGGGTGATGGGGGCTGCTCCGTGGAGGCTGCGCGAGGGTCACCGTCTTTTCAGGTGAAACGACGTCAGGGTGACATGTGGTAGTTGGTTCAGAGCTGGACGCTGGACCTGCCCCTGGACTGTCCTGAGTCTGTGACACAAGGAGCTGTTGTCTCTGGTAAACCTCCTGTGAACCTTAGCAGGGGGCTCTTTTCAGTCATCTGTGTGGCGGCTGACGGAGTGGGGGTGGTGTTTCATTCAGGAACTGAAGGTTACCTCTTTAGACAGTGGTCCTCGAAGTGTGAGCTGTGGCTCTGGGACCTTTGTAGGGTGCCTGTGAAGTCTGGATTATTTTCCTCATAATTGTAAGACGGATTCTTTCCCCGGGTGGCGTGGCAACGACGGTGCAAAAGCCGCCGAGGGGGGAACGGCTGGAGTCTTCTCAGAGACCGCGGCGGCGCCTCGCTGCCTCACAGCAGCTGCACCTAAGACTATTGGGTTTTTTTACATTTTTCGGGGGGGGCAAGTAATTAGAGTTATTTGTACTTTTAGAGGCGGTGCTGGGGATTGAACCCAGGACCTGTGAGTGCTAAGCTTGTGCTCTGCCACTGAGCTGTGCCCCCCAGACTGTCCTGGAGGAAGCAGTAGACCCCTCAGACACATGCCTTTGTCATGCTCTGTGTGGTGAAATGCGGGGTGTGCGTGTAGTGCCCCGACTCTCCACGGGGCAGTGGCCGTCTTGAGGAAAAGCCCTTGTGCAGTTGCCTGGATTGTGGGCTGAACTGGCCTGCTCCTCACTGGGTACCATTTTATGTGAAGGAATGACTGACACACAGATGATGGTTATCCGGACTTTGGTATTTGGCAGACATTGTTCAAAAATAAACAGAGGGAGTACGTTATTTTAAGGAAAACAACTGGCAGTATTTGTTGCCAATGATAAAATTTTATTCGTCAAGCAAAAATTGAAATGTTGGAAAGTTTGTGTTTATCACCATGGCCAGTTTCTCAACAGCTAAGTGCTTTTCTGATGAGATCGATGGAGATACTAACAAATGTGATCTTCTGATATTGTGTAAGGAATAGCTCAGCATTTGGCATACTTGCCTAACTCAGTGAGCTGTTGTTTTCCAGATGACCAATATAATCATGTGTGGGTAAAAGATCCCACATCCTGATAGTACAAGTTGGAGCAACAGATTTTTAAAAAAACTGTGTATTTTGAGATAATCTTGGACTTACCAGAAAGTCGTGTGAATACCACAGAGAGTGCCCATAAAACCTTCACCCAGCTACCCCTTACAACAGCTTATATACCCACAGAACAATTACTGAAACTAAGAAATTTATCTTGGTACAATATTATTAACTGAAGTATAGAATTTATTTGGCTTTCGCCAATTTTCCCACTAGTGTCCTTTTTCTGTTCCAGAACCCAACTCACAACCTCACACTTCATTTGTCGTGTCTCCTTAGTCTCCTCACATATGTGACAGTTTTTTAAAACATTTTTTATTGATTTATAATCATTTTACAATGTTGTGTCAAATTCCAGAGTAGAGCACAATTTTTCAGTTATACATGGACGTATGTATATTCATTGTGTGACAGTTCTTTTGTCTTTCCGTGACCTTGACACTTTTTCAAAAGTACTAGTCAGTTTTGGAAAATGTCCTTCAGTTTGGGTTTATCTGATGTTCTCTCGTGGTTGTGCTGAGGTTGTGTGTTCTTGGGGAGGGGGCCACGGAGGTAACGGTCTCCTCTCAGCGCGTGAGATGAGGGTCACGCTAGGCTGATGTGTGTTGTTACTGGAGATGCTGATCACTTGGCTGACGCGTTGTCTGCCAGAATTCTCTCCTGTAAAGTTACTGTTTTTCCCTTTGTAATTATTTGGTATTTTGAGGAAAACAATGTAACAAGGATTTTAACATAACAAGTTGTGAGCAGTTCATGTGTGATTTAGATTACCCTTTGCAGCTAATCTGTAAGGAATCATTATTTATTTGTTGACTTTAGTATAGTATCAAAGAAGAAGTAGCCACAAGTATATGAAAAGACTAATAAGATTTGCCTCTCCCTTCCAACTACATATCTGTGTGAGGCCAGATTTCGTCATATCCTTCAGTCAGAACAATGTATCGCAACAAATTGGATGCAGAAGGAGCTCTGAAAACCCAGCTGTGTTTTATTAAGCCAGACATTAAAGCGATTTGCAGAATGTAAAACAATGCTGCTATTCTTGCTATATTATGTTTTATTTCAGAAAATTGTTATTTTTCATGAATGATGAAAAATACTATTTATGCTAATATGCAATGGGTTTATTATTATTGGTCTTAAATGAATTAATAAATATTTTTTAAATTTCTCAGTTTTAATTTCTGTTGATAGATAGAACTCATATCAACAAAATCTGTTTGAAGTCAGTGATTGTGAAGCATAAAGGAGTCCTACGACCAGAAAGTTTCAGAATTGCTATTTACTGAACACTAAAGAGGAGGCGTCTTGGTTGGACTGGGGACAGGGGAGTGCCTGGTGGATCTTGTCTCCTGGCCCAAATGAAGACTCAAAGAAGGGCTTCACCTAGGAGACACGGCCTTGAGGGAAGTTACCTAGCATCTCTGGAATCTGTTTCCTCACCTGGCAGGTGAGGGAGATTGGCCTCAGAATCTCCAACTTTCTTTCAACTCCCAAATTATAACTCCAGTCACTGTCTCTGTCAGAAGCAGCCACACCGGCAGCATTATGGAACCACACAGATATTTACAGGGCTAATGATGAAGCTCTCATCCAGAGGACTTGGCGTAGTAACATTTGTGAGGACTCTGTTCTGACTTTTTGGGCTGATAAAATGATTTCTTTCACTGTCCCCTTCAAAAAATTATAGATTTAATTATTATTGAGTTTTACTACCTGTAATGCATAAAGGAAAGGTTTTAAGTTATTGCTGAATATTTTTGTCAGTTTATGTATATCATAAATTAAGAAATGCATGATTTTCTAGAATTTTTCTGTCATGCTTTTTCTCTGTGTGTGTATGTGTGAACTTATTTTGTGTGACTATAAACGTTCATATAAATCTTTTTTATTTGCTATGGGTTCTTAATGTCTATACTGAAGCAGGCTCAAGTTGTAAATCCATTGTGTACTTACAGTCTTCATGAAGTTAGTTACTTTGGTACTTCGGGTTTTTAAAAAAATGGTTATTAAGACTCCTTAGACATCATTAATACTTACAAATATAGACTTAGAAAAATGCCAGGGGGAATGTTTTAAGAATCCCAAATTTTGGAAGTAACACTTTCCTTTTTTAGCTTAAATGGAAGGAGATTGATGGCTTAGTTTTTAAGGATGAGGAAACAAAAGGGAAGTAGAAGCCAGTCGTAAATTGTCATATTAAGAATCGGTATAAATCCATATTTAAATAGGATCTTGCATTCCATAAAGTGGATTTTGTAATGGAAAATGCCACAGTTGAGGGCCAGCTCTGTCGTAGTCACCAATTTGGGCATCTCTGGCGTTTAGCAGAAATGCAGTATCTAATGCAGGGTCTTTGTGACAGTGTCATTGGAAGATTCTGTAACTGATTTTGCGCCAGATTCTTCTAGCGTTTAAGCTAGTACCTGGAAATAAGATCTGGAACCTGAACTAACTTTCTGAGCACCTTTACAATTTAGTAAATTATAATAAGGTAAATTTGGAATGTATTATATCTAGAACAGAAATTTATCATTATCGTCTATCAAAACAGTTTCATGCACCAAATTTCAAAGGCCCCTTTGAGGAGCTAAGTATGCAGGGTAGTCCCGTAACGCAGGCTGAGAGGCAGACGCCCCCAGCCCCAGCGAGGCGGTTTCCCGGAGCGGAGCGCGGCGCTTCACAGCACAGACTCGAGGGCCGGCTGCCTGCCGGGGTGCAAGTTCCAGATCTGCCGTCGAGCAGCGGGGCAGCCCGTCTGCCTCAGGGCTCCTCTGCGAAGTGCGGCTAACAGCAGCCTCCGTCTCGCTGGGGTTTGGGGATTCAATGAGATACTATGCTGCAGATGCTGGAAACGCCGCCCCTGCTGACTGAGCACCGCTCAGCCGTAGCTGTTGGTGCTTGTGTGCTTCTAAAATTATTGCTTAGTTAATACGCGGTGTATTTTAGGCTGCTTATTTCTTCATGACATCTGAATCTTTATCTCATTAGCAACATTATCCTTAAGTAATGTTTTAGGATCAGTCATATCTGGAAAGATTTTGCGTTCAGAGGGCAGACTGGAGTTCTAGACTTGCGGTATGTTGCTCGTATTTTAAGAATCCTTTGAGATTATCTGGTCCAACTCAGCTTGATACATAAATCAGCTTTTTAATATCCTGTTGACTGAGCCCTCAGCCTTTGCTTGAATTTAAAATCTCTCTGACTCTTGGGAAATTCTTCCTCGTGTTGTGCAAGCCACCTAGCTGTAACCTCCACTCGCAGCCCCGAGTTCTGCCTGGTGGAGCTCCATGGAATTTGGCTGACAGCTAACCCATCTGAATAGTGACAGTGACGCAAATGGATTCTGGACAGTTCAGGGTGGTCTAAAAGTGAGCAGGTGGCATAAGTCAGAGCTGAGGGTCTCAAAGGACTTGGCTCCTCGTTGGTAAAAGAAGGAAGGCTTGCATTTCTAGGTGGAGTTGCCCGGAGCTAGTCGGGAACACATTTGGCATAGAAGTTTGTCCCACTGAGCCCGTGGTGGGGCTGGGAACCAGAGGGGGAAGGCCGTGCCTGGGTCTCTGGGCCCCACTTGCACAAACACCCCCGGGGCATCTCGTGCATGTCCTTTCCTGGAGGCGGAGCTTTTTCTGCTTGAAAAACATGATCTTCCATATTTTTAAAATTTTGTCTATTTCTCCTCCTAAGAATGGAAGCTCCAGGAAAGCCGAGGAGAAACTGCTTGTCTTGTTCACTTCTGTCTCCAGCAGCTGCAAGAACTTGGGGTACAGTAGGTGTTCAGCATTCAGATGATGGAAGGGAAGACTGAACACTCACATGTGAATATATTTTCAGCTTAGCTCAGTAAAATAAATGCCACGTTCACGTCGTGGCCCATTCCTTGGGCCTGAGCTGAAGGAGAACCCGTCAGAGGACAGGGTTTGAGATCGCAGAAGTATCTGTTATTATTATTTGCCACTTTGGAACACATTCAGAAGCCTCTTTTCTGTTTTGATATGTGAGGATTTTTTAGAAAGGAAGTAGAGCTTTCTAATTTTTTTCCCTTTTCTTTTCTTTTTTTTTTCTTTTGGGGGGAGGTAATTAGGTTTATTTATTGTTTGTTTTTTAGCAGAGGGACTGGGGATTGATCCCAGGACCTCATGCGTGCTAAGCACGTGCTCTACCACTGAGCTGTACCCTCCTCCCAGAGCTTTCTAATTTATCAAAGCCAGAAGTATGCCATGCTATCAGAATTGGGGTTTAAAATCAGCACAGCTGGATGGCAGCTTCAAGCTGTAGCCTGGGCAATGTGATATGGACTTAGCTCTACTCTGAGTGCTAACGAAACAAGTTTGCCAGACACACGAATTGTAAAAAGCCATCAAAACATTACAATGTAGAAGAAAAATGTAGTCAAAATTCCAACATATAATGTTCCAGTAATTTCAAATAGTTCCTTTTTCCTGAAGGCTTTGAAATTTTTCCTTAGGTAATTTGCAAAGACTCTGAGGTTGTAGAAAATATATGTAAAATTAAAATGACATTACCTGAGAGCTTTGAACAGATAATTTAAGGAAATCTGAGCCTCCTTTTTCCTTTGGTGTTTGTATTTCTTTAATGTGCCAGTGGCTGAGCTTTCCATAGCTGGAGGGATATATATATTTAGGTCAGAGCTCACTGGCATATTCCTTGGGGTATCTTGAGCGATACATTCCTTGGGAGCATCTTCTCTGGGAAGAAATACCCTTTGATTGTGGAAGCAGAAGGCTGGTCCCTGCATTCTAGCCCAGGTTCCATGCTGCCCCCGGTCTTGGCTTAGTCATTTAATGCAATCAGTAACTTAGGAAGTCAACAGCTCTGTGACTTTGAGTGAGTTACTTAATGACATTCTACCTCAGATTTTTCATCTGTAAAATGAAGACAATAATAGTATATCTCAAAGTTGTTGTAAGGAAGAAATTCATAAATCCATGTAAAGAGCTTAGAAAAGCGCCTGGGACGTCCTCAGTGCTCCACAGGTAGCAGTGTTGTTGTCAAGTGTGGGTATTCTGAACGCAATAGCGTGGAAAAGAGATAAAAGAACTTCGGAAATGTAAAATTATGCCAGTTCAGAGGGGTATCGATTATTTGTCTCCAGGGTGGCCTTAGTGTTTGCAAAGGTACTTCGCACTTAGGGCGCCGTGCTTCCGTTGACCTTGCCCCGCAGCGGGTGGGGCTGGTTCCCCGGGCGCCCCCTCCGCCATGAGCGGGCGCTGCTGGGGAGAAGACGGCGAGGTGCTGACTGGTTAGGCAGTGAAGTGACTTTGAACTTGGATTTACTTTTACTTGGATTTTAACTTTGTAGAATTTCTAAGTAAGGGGAGAAAAAACCAACTCTATTCCATTCTTCATGTCACAGTGTTTATTGGCAAAGTGGAGAAAAAGTGATAATACAAGGAGAAAAATGACAGCTTTGAAGGGAAGAGTTTTAAAAACAAGTGTCTGCATTAGTCAGATTCCTGTTGTCCTAGTTGTCACTTTGTTAAGCAGGGGATGGAGCAGATTTCGAACATGCTGTTTTTCCCCCGTTAGAGTATATTGGTCATACTTAACAGGATTTAGGTTTTTTAAAAAATGAAGGTAATTAATTATGAAGTATTTCGATGCTCAGCAGGCAAAGGAAACACATCACTCTGTGTCAACAGAGGCTCATGCGGAGCCTTTGAAGCCTAAATTACTGACCTGTTTGCCTAAGGACAAACTTCTTAGCTGTTTAGGTTTCCTCTGGCCTGGGACGGACCACTGTGGAGGGAGTCACACAGAAACGTCCTGCGTGTCAAACATTTGAGTCCCGTTTACAAAGCACGTTTGATCCAAATCTTCAGGTTTACCTTTGAGTTTTGCTGATGAATTAGGGAACTTCGATCCCATTTTCCTCTCCTGGTAGCAGTCTAATTGGCTCAGGGTTGATGAAGACAGAAGCGTGTGTTTCTGGGAAAGGGAAGCCTTCATTTGTTTAAGTTTTAAACGATCACTTGGCTCTGGAGCTGGCCCTGGGACGGAAGGATGTTTATTAGCCCACGGTGTTAGCGTGGGGATGGGTCTGAACGATGTTGGGTGAGGCTTCCAGGTTCCATTCTGTAGCTTCCTTGGGCCCTAGCCAAGGTGACTTGGTTTCACAAGAGCCAGGAAGGCCTTCCTTAAGGAGTCAACTCTTTTCATAGTTTTTGTCTGAGAAGATCTGCCTTGAGGGCAGAGCTTTACTGTGCGGAGAAGACAGCTGTTACTGGTCGCAGCAAACGGAGCAGCACCGGGGGGTGAGCAGGGGTCCACGTGTCTTCAGACACAGGCTGTGCCCCCACCTGCTCTGCTGTGCCCAGGTCGAGCAGACCTTCTGGCCTTTGGTCGGGGTTGCCCTGGGAAGGTCGAAGCACAACACTGACTGTTCCTGACTTAAAAGACCTCTGGGACTCCAGTTCAGGAGGTTTCCCACCTGTGTGCCAGGTGGGAAGTGGGACGTGTGTCCTGCTGCGGGCACAGGCAGAGTGGTGTCCCGCCCCCATGGGGAAGGGTGACGGCACCTGTTTGGCACACGTGATTCAGAAGCATCACTTCTCCAGCCCCACATTCACTTCCCCGAGATCCTCCCCTGTGCCCTGGGTGCTGGTGCTGCTGCCCCCCTCACGGCTCTGGGGGCTGTGGAGGCCACAGGGAGGAAGCTGCCACTCTTCGGTTGTGCCCTTTGCTCTTCTTGTGCCCCAGGCCGAGTGAGATCTGTCAGGTGGGTCTGGGCCCCACCCGACTTTACATTTGTATTCAGCCGCTGGCTGGGCAGTTTGCTGTCGGGCCTGGACTCTTGTATGAAGTTCTGGCTGGTGTGACCGTAGCTCCCATTGACCTGCTGTTCACAGAAGCCTAGGAACGGACAGCCCTAGGCTGTGGGATTCAAAGCAAGCTCTGGATGACCTCTGCCATGTAGCAGCTGCTCCTAGCACCAGTCACTGTAGCAACTGGGCTCTGTTTATGGAAATGAATGAGGACCTCAAGCCCAGGGCATCCACACCATGGACAGAGCTCCCCCTGGAAACACATCGCCTGCCAGATTGCCAGGGCTAAACCAAAACAAAGACGAACCAAACAGAAGTAGCCAGGGAAGGGTTCTGCCCTGCGGGGACACGCACCACAACTTAATTGCCTAGTTATCTTCCCTTACCAAGCAGAACCTTGCCAGGGTTATGCCGGAGAAGCCCTGCGGCAAAGACCCTGGTCCTGGCCTGGGCAGTTTTCTGGGCTCACTGCTGCATCGCACAGGCCTGGCCTCCAGCTCTGGGTCTAGAAGGAAGCAGTGTTTAGTACCAAGGATCTGACTTTTTTGAAATCTTATTTTAGGTCCTGCCTTCCTGTGAACTGGAAAGCTATTTTTGGGTCTGCACCTTTGGAACGGACCCTTGTCTAGAACAACTGAGGTTGGAGTTTGTCCTCTTTGAGTCCTTGCTTTCACAGTGATGGCCCTTTGTATCCAAAGTGCCCTCGGTAGTTATAACTCTCCACGGGAAGTTGTGACCCCTGGGTGTCTTTGCGAACGCTCTGAAACCCGGAGCTTCTTTTGAGGGGACTGCTGTGTTCTGGGTGCTTCTAGAGTTCTTAGGTTTTTTGATTCCGAGGCTGGACCTTTCCAGGGCACGTGTCCTTTGGCTTCACCTCGATGCTCACTGTGGTACTTCACTGAAGTACAGGTAGATGAAACTAGAGTCAGAAGTTTGGAGCTGGAAGGGCCCACAGAAACCATAAAAGCACACTCCCTTATTTTAAAGATGGGTAAGCCAAGGCTAGCTTGGTGGAGCCAGAGCCAGCGTGTGGGTCTTCTGACGCCATTCCAGAGCCCCATCCCCACGCCATGCCTCGTCACTGTGAGAGCCTGCTTGGGCCGTGGCCACTGTGCTCTGGGGGAGGAGGGAGAGCCGGGGAGGCTGAGAGGGCCGGCACTGCTGATTCACCGACAGAACAGAGATGCAGGAACATGGCATATGTTCAGAGAAAGAGGGACTCCTTCATAGCCATGGAGGTCTCTTCAGCTTTAAACTTTAACACACCCATTTGCTGCACTGAGGAGGCCTTGAGGTCCCCCACCTGCTCTTCCTGATCCGATCAGATGTCAAGGAGTTGGGGGTGAAGGGGTTGGGTGCTCCAGGTTGTGGCTCACTGAGAAGAACGTGGGCTTGAACCAGAGCGCCTTCCTAGAAGAATCCAGGTCTGCCTGTGCCCCAGCAGCCCTTGACCCCGAACTTCAGCTGCACGTCCTGCGGTTTGAACAGCTGCTGCCCCTCATGAAGGTGACCCGTCTGGAGAGACCCTTGACTGCGGAGAAGGGAGTGAAGCCAAGTCCATCGCTTCATTGCTTCAGTCCCTGATTTCGTTACCGGGTGGCTGCCGCTGTTTGCAGATGGTGATTCCTTCTGAACTCTCCTGTTGATCAGACCAAACCAAGTCAGTGGTGGGTTTCCTCCAACTGAGGATCTACACTAAAGTACAACCACACGGATCCTGTTGGTGTTCACTCGTGTCAGGGCTGAACGTTTGTACACTGGGCTGTGAGTTTGGTGTTTCTGTGCTGTCTTGGCTGAGGTACCTGTGTGAAAGGTGAGTTTGCCACTTGGCAAACGCTTTTCCTCTGCCTGGTCTGTGAGGCTAAAATATCGATGGGTTGGTTGGTTATGTCTGAGAGTTCCGCCACGGGCGTGGATATTAATTGGCACAGGTGAATCTCGTCCTTCCTTTGGGTGACTGTGATCGGGGGAGGAAGGAAACTTTCCCAGGTTTGCTTGGTGACTCTCCTGACACTCGGGTTCCTTGGGGAAGGGGTAAGGAAGCGGGTTGTGAGAGCTCGTCCTGTGCTGGTGCTGGCTTTGAAAAGAAGACCTCAGGCTGATCTGAAAGCCAGTGCCCTGGACTGGACGAAGCCATAAGCCAGAGTGAGGTTCTTGACAATCTGAAGCTGAACAGGTTTCTTCAGTGTGTGTTCACAGTTAGCCCCTGAGGTTAATAACAAGCTAGCTGCACTGGCCGTAACTCACGTGTGTTCTGGCCGGGGGTCAGAGAAACTGAATGAGTGTATTCATTCAGCGAGCTGTGAGTAACAGCAGCCGTAGCTGCAGAACCAGCTCTTTTCAGCTTTTTCATCAAGAAGATGACATGCACCATTATTGTTGTGAACAGGTTGGCTAAGAAGTGAAGCTGGGAGAGTCAAGGTTTTGTTCCTCTGGGTCCAGCGCTCAGATGCTTTCTCCTCGTTTCCTGCAGTTATTCAGTAAACATTTACCAGGCGCCTGCTGGGGGCCAGGGGCTGTGTTCTCACAGCCAGTGGTCACCCTTAGTTAATGAGTGATCTCGTGCAGCAGGCGCACAGAGACGCCTTACAAAGAGGAGGATAATTGGGGTCTTTTGTGTCTCTTCCTGCCCATCCTTCGGTGCCTTCACACCAGGAAAAGGAAGCAGAAGTCAACTTAAATTCGTTTACTTAGGTAATAACAGTTTTAGAAAAGGTTTGGAGAAGAAAATGGAAACTACTGGGAAGTAGGTTGGATCACTGCTGGAGGTTTCCTGTTCCTTCCAGCCCAGGAGCTCTGTCCCAGTTGCCACTGATAATGGGCCTTTTTTCTGTTTAACTGTCTTGTCAGTACGTCAGTGACACATGCTGAGAATAGAAAGCAGTACCATTCCGTGTTGTAATCGCCAGTGCTTCCACGCCCCGCTGCTTCTCCTGTTGTGATCGTTGCTATGATGCTTCACGTCAGACGCCAGCCGCTTGCCCCACTTTGCATCACACCTGCAGGGCCCCTGTTCCAAGCAGCCCACCTTCCCTGGAAGCCCAGGACCTTTCCCACATCGGCACCGCCGGAGGGGTGGAGGGGAGGGGACGGGAACCTTCCCTCTGAGAAGCGCCGTCCCTGCTCGAATCAATAAAGGGAGCTGTGTTTGTTTTAACAGGGAAGGCCTTTATTTAGGTAGCTTTCCCCCTGTTAAATTCTGCTGTTTAAAATGTCTGGGCTGAGCATTACAGGAGCAGAATATCAGCTCTGTTTGGTGTTTTCTGTTCTTGCAGAACGTGTGGCTTGCAGGGCTTGGCTGTGTGCTAGACTCTGAGGGAGGAAACAGAACAGAGGTGCGGCCTCTCGCTCTGCTGGTGAGGGAAGGGAGGGGCGCCAGGTGGCCTTGTCGGAGGGTTTTGCACTTCAGGTGGACGGGAGAAAATGGAAACTTGACTAATTTCCTTCAGTTCTCAGGTGGTTTTGCCTCCACTTTCGTGGCCATAATTGTTACCGTAACTGAAGATGGATCTGCTGGTGGAGTGACTGGCAGTAGGTGTCCGGGCTGTGGGCCTGTTCATTGTTCAAGGGAGACTGAGGCTGCCTTCAGCTTTCCTTCCCCCCAGACTGCCAGCATGCCTCTTTGCATCCATTGGCTGAATTGTCTTAGCCCCCCCATCCAGGACCAGTCACTGGCGAAGAGGAACGGACTTGCTGTCCTTGGCTTAGGTGGAGCGCCTGGAGAATCCATCACACTGCTGGCCATGAGGGCCTCCTGCCAAAATACATGTGAGTGTGCCTTCGAACGGAAGAAGCGAGCACCCAGTGGGACCGTGACAGCGGGACTAGAGCTCAAGGGCACAGGCGTGGAGCGGAGGTCCTGGCCCTGACGGGTGTGCCCCAGTCCCCCGGGCGCCCTCTGTGGGGCCTCTGATGCGGTGGTGCCGTCTGCTGCCTCTCAGACTGTAGCTTTTTAAGGCTGAGGCGCTCTGTCTTAGTGTTTGTTGCTGCCACACATGGCGCATAGTAGGGACAGAATATGGGGTTTGAACAAGTTGAATGGAAAGGGTTGCTTCAGATTCCTTTGTGCTTACTTTTTATCAAACATTCCTTGAAATAAGTGGAGCAGCGACATCCTGTTGTTCATTAATGTATCTTATAACAGCTTTTTTGAGATGTAATTCACACACCCCCGAGAAACTCCACAGCCGTTAACAGTCGCTCCCGCTCTCACCTCCCCTAGGCCTGGCAGCCACCCGTCTACTTTCTGTGTCTGTGGATTTGCCTCCTTTGGACACCCCATGTAAATGCAGCCATACAATATATGACTTCTTGTGTTTGGCTTCTTTTACTCAATATTTTTAAGGCTCATCTGTGTTGAGGCATGTATCAGTGCTCCGCTCCTTTTTACGGTGAAACAATACTCCGTTCTTTGTACATATCACTGTTAGCAATCCATTACCAGATGACGACATGAACGTTGTTCCTAGATTTTGGCTACTATGATGGATGCTGTGGTGAACAGCAGCGTACGAGTGTTTGTATGGACGTGATGTTTTTCTTTCTTTGGGGACACACACACACACACACACTTGGGAAGAGCTGGCTCATGTGGTGACTCCGTGCTTACCTTCTGAGGGGCTGCCAGGCTGTTTTCCACAGTGGTTGTGCTATTTCACGTCCCCAGCAGCAGCGTTTCAGGTTCCAGTTTCTCCACATCCTTGCTGACCCTTGTTATTATCTGTTTTTTTATTATAGCCATCCCAGTGGATGTCAAGTTGAATCTTGTTGTGTGTCCATCAATTAAAAAAAGCCATTTAATTGGATGTGTCAGAAGCTCTCTGTTAGGCTTACAGATACTGAGATGAGTGACCTTTGACCCCCTCTGCTTTTCTGGCCTCATCACTTTCTCGTGTTTTCTTTTAATTCACGTTCCAAAGACACTAAGTTGTGTTGTCTTATCTCTTCCATCTTGCCTCCAGGGCTCTGCTTGTGCATTTTTGTCTGCCCAGAAGCTGTGTACTAATGCTAACGCCACACTCCCGCTAACACTGGTAACTCTCACACAGCCAGTAAGTTGTAGAGCTGGCAGCCTGGCGCCATGTCTGTGTTCTTTTTTTAATTTAATCTAAGTTTTTCAGAGTCTGTATTCTTAAACTGTGCTATATGTACATATTTTAAATCAGCATTATTGGAATATAATTTACATCAATTAAAATGTATACATTCTAAGGGGACAGTTTGCTGAGCTTTGATGATGTACACACCTCTGTGACCACCTCTGCCATCAAGTTACAGGAGATGCAGGTATTTTTCTGTCCTCACTCCCCCCCAGCCCCAGTCCTCATGTGCCCCCTTAGAGTTGCTGTTTCCAGTCCAGGCTCTTCCTGATCTGCTTTCTGTCACGATGGATTCCTTTTGCCTGCTCCAGAAGCCTGGCTCCTTTTGCTCAGCAAGGCGTTTCTGAGAGGTAACACCCAGGCCGTGTGTGTAGAGGAATTTGCTCCTTTTTGATGCTGAGTGTATCCATTGAATGGATGTGCCCCAGTTTGTTAATTCACTTATCTGTTGATGGACGTTTGGGTTGTTGCTTTTGAATATTTTGAAAAAAGCGGTTATGAACATTTCTTTTTAGTGGACGCATGTCCTCATTTTTCTTGGGTAAATATCTTCGAGTGCAGTTGCTCAGTCGTGTGGTGACTATATGCTTAGCTTTCTAGAAACTGCTGCCCAGTTCTTCAAAGTAGGCGTAGCATGTTGACGTTCACACAGACTTGTCCTCTGCTAGCCTTTTTGTCTGGGTGACTTCGCCTCATTCCTGAGGGCCACCCGAGGCATCACCTGCCCGGCAGCCTTTCTCGACCCTCTCGACGCCCCCTTCCTCGAGGTGGGGGGGGCTCCTTGCCCGCACGCCTGCGGCACCTTGGTCACTGACACCGTTCACTTGTCCACCTTTGCTGTTAGACCGTGAGCTCCGTGAAAACGGAGGATGTGTTACTGTTTCCATATCTCTGGGACCTTGCATGGGCCTTGGCCAGCGAGGTGCTCAATAAATGTTTGTGAGTGGGTGACTGAATTACACATTGTTCAGCTGATAAGGGGGTTTGTGGTCCTGTAAAGGAAGGTAAAAGCAAGGAACTCGTGTACGGTAGAAACTGATAGAGCTGAACAAAGTCTGTGGGAATTCAAAGGGGGAGAGATGGCTTTTAATGGGGAGAATTTAAGAGGGTTTAATAAGGGGGGTGGAGTTTCTGCTAGCCTCTAAAGATAGACTTAGATATACAGAGGTTTTATTATTTTAATTAAATCAAAAAAGGTTTGGTGGGTGGGGGAGCTAGGTTTATTTACTTACTTATTCACTTTTAGAGGAGGTCCTGGGGACTGAACCCAGGGCCTCACGCATGCCGAGCACGCGCTCTGGTGCTGGAGCTGTGCCCTCCCCACCAGGGCTGCTGTTACGCACTGGGTCTAAAGGGATCTGCCTGACCGTCTGTCCTGAAAGGCCGAGGAGGCTGGAAGATGAAGGCCACACGAAGAGCCTCCGTTTTGCAGGGATTTGCATCCCTAGCCTACTGGGCACTGGGGGGTGTTTTTCATTAGGCAGGAGAAGAATAAGAGTCTGTCTGTCTGTCTGTCTGTCACCTCTCCGAATTCTAAGCCTTCTAGACTGGAGAAGAAGGGGCTGCTTTTACCCTCTTTTCCTCTTACCCCCGTGCTGACGGTCATGTGAGTCCCACCGCTGTCCTGCCCGGGGGGTTGTCTGATCTCTCGGGTCCCGGCCACCTGGCTGCACTTTCCAGCATGTGCTTGTCCACTTTTCTTCATTAACACATGTTCGCAAAATATTAGCACTTGAAAGAATCAAATACCAGGCCCTCGTTTAATAGACAAGAACTCATCTCCAGACCCAGAGAGGTGCGTGGTTAACGACAGTAAGCCGTTGGTCGAGCACTCAGGATGTGCCATGTGATCGCTCTGGCCGCCCTGTGAAGTGCAGGTATGTCCCCATTGTACGAGTGAGAAAACGGAGGCCGGTCTCGGGTGGCGCGCGGTAGAGCCAGCAGTCAGAGACAGGTCATTTCAGTACAGCTCCCCCCGAGCACAGGCGAGACTGCAGGTTGGCGGGGTCACGACCACAGAGGAGGAGGAAGCTGGGCCGAAGCCCTCGAGCAGAGGAGAGGCTGCTGTCACCAGGGCTGGCTCTCTGCTGCTTGGACACTGGGTGGCGGTCTTTTTGAACCGCTTATGATGCTGTCACAAAATAGAGACACCCAGAGCGGAGATGTACTCCACTAGCATTGGTTTTTAGTCAGAATTATTTGTATGATAAAGTATGCTATATGTTCTTAGTTTTTAATTATACAGACAAAACTGTTTGTCTTCATTATACGTGAAATCCTTAAGATACCTTTGTGTGTTGGTAAAAGGTCAAATAATGTGGAAAGACCCAGAGTAAAGCCACCATTCCCCCTCATTTAGCTGACCCCACTCTAGCACCACACCCCCATCCCCTAGGTGAGAACTATTTGCAGTTAGAATTATGTCTTCAGTCCTTTTCCCATACACTTACGTACATACACACATTATTTCAGGGAGTTAATAAATTGTATCATTCTTTACGTAGTTTTATGCAATATGTGATTAAGATATTTTTGTCAGTACTGATAGACTATTTTAGCAGCAGCTTATGTATTTCATGGTGTAGAGATGTGCCCTCATGAACATTTATGTTATCTCTGGTATTTCTCTATTGTACATACTATGGCAGTTAACACCGTTGTGGGTAACACTGCAATAACTTTGCAGTTACGTTGTAAAGTTAAGGTGTAACACAGTTGGTGTATTTACAGTGATACCAATTACACCGTGGTAACGTAATTGTGGTTACGGTGAGCTCCTTTGCAGGGACGCTGGGCACTTCAGTCGCTGCCCAGACCTGTCTGAGCCGGTTGTAACAGGCTCAGAGTGCTCCTGTCGGCCTTGGTTATTGTGTGATCACACCCTCCGAAAGCACTGATTGAGCGTTATCGTTGCTTTGTAGGTAAGAGGTTAGTAAAAATTGAATACATTTTAGGTACTCTCTTAATGTATTATCTCATTTACGTCTTTTAATGATCCTGTGAAAAAGTGCTACTACTCACCATTTTTCTGAAACTGAGACTCAGAAGGACTGTGACTTGCATAAAGTGACATGGCTTCTAAGAAGCCAATTCAAAATTTGAACCCTCGTCTTTTGAGTACTAATTCAGTGTCTCTTTTCCCATTGCTCTGATGCTGGTCCATTCCCTTCGAAAAGGCTCTAGGGAGACAGATTGTAGAAGATGAAATGTCTTTGAGATAATGACTTTTAGCCTGAGGAAACAGGGAGAGCGGGCTTCCCCCAGCCTGGGGCCTGGGGGTGGTGCTGAAGCCTCTGTCCCCATCGTCAGAGGTGAGATTCATGACCCCGGGAGGCTGTGGTCGTGGCCACACCGGGAGGCCTTGGTGCCCTGACAGCATGTCCTGCTATTGTAAGCCCTGGATTTGATACCATGCTAAGAAAAATAAATCGCCACCAGGAAAGGCTGTCTGCTTAGATGCAGCCGACTCCTGGAGGCCCTCTCCCAACAGCAGAATGGCCCTCAGTGGAATTGTCTCAGCTTCCTTTGAGTGTTACTTTCTGTGCAGATCAAAGGGTTCTTTTCAGCCTGTGGGACAGCCTGGCTCTTTGAGAAGTGGCCCCTTCACGGGGACAGCGGAGTGGGCTGATGGTCAGGACTTAAGGGTTGGTCCAAGCTCTTCCAGGACCCTGTGCTTGGGGGTCCCCTGAAGCAGGCGTGGGCAGCTTTTTCTCCTGCGGACAGAAGATGAGCCGTTTGGGTGTGGGGAGTCTGTTCTGCTCTCTGGCCAAATGGCTGTGTCCATGGAACCTGCTGTTAGTGAAAAAATAAAAAAATCTAAAAATAAGTCATCAAATGTATTTGAGGAAGAAAACGAAGAAAACCTGGAAACACAACATAACACAATACAACGTAAACCCATGATAGAGTAAGTGGCCTTCTTACAATGAGTGTGTCAGCACTTGTAACAGATGCATGTACTCAAGCGTGCAGTGGGGCAGTGAGTGTACACAAAAGCCAAAGGCAGTCAGTGTTTACATTCAGCCTCCCGCCTCCAGAACACAAGCACACAAAAGGTCCACTTGTGAACGTGGAATTACTTACGTCTCTGAATACTCTCTGGTCCCCCCTTTCTCCTCCTTTCCTCAAACGTATATTTCGGTTCCTTCCCTCAAGATACATGATACAGGGAGGGAATGTAGTCGGTTGACTCACACTTGTCTGCGCAGTGTGTAAAGCGTAATGTTTTAAACCCCAGGGACGCGGGTCCACGGGGAATCCTAAACGCTGGTTTCCAGCCACAACTGTGTTGGAATGAAAACAGAAAACAATGGGGCATGTGCAGAGTCAGCTCTGCTTTGTGTCTCAACTCAGCAGTTTTCCTGCGGCCTACACTTGCCTTAAAAAGGGGGGGGGAGGGGAGAGGAAATGATCCAGTTAAAAAAAATCTTACTAGTGAAGAGTGAAAATATCAAATAAGGGACTCTTAGAAAAAGAAAAAGAAAACTGAATTTATGGTGAGATTCCCTGCTGTTCTTTGCTTGCCCGTGAGGGCTCTAGGGCGGGCACACACCGCACCGCTCACACCGCACCGCGCACGTCGCGATGGACGCAGCCGTGCCTTTCCGTGGCGGTGAGCGGCGAGCTGGGTTTGGTCATCGGCAAGCACTGGTTTTATTTTTGCTCCCGCTGCCCACTTGCTGTGGGATCTTGGAAATGCCACTTTTATTCATTGATCAGATCGTGCCATGTAATAAATGCGTACTGCGTGCCTGTGACGGTCCAGGCCCCGACCAGGGGCTGTGCGGGGCTGGGGCGCTGGGCAGCCAGGGAAGGCTTTCCGGGCCGACACGTGCGCGGTGCTGGGGCGGCGGGAGCAGGCGGGGGCGCCCCCGCGCAGCCGCAGCCCGCAGCAGGGGGCCGGGAAGGGGCGCCGCCCCGCGCAGCTGAAGGGGCCCTGTGAGCACCTCCGAGGTGGGCCTTAGGGCTGGCTGCGCTTTCAGCACCTCCGGGAATCCTCACGGGGGGTGCAGGCCGCTGCCGAGCCGGGAGCGCGGGGCCTTCGGGATGATCGGGCCGAGGAAAGAGGGCTCTGTTGTGCCAAGTGCCCACCGCCAGGCTGAGCTGCCCCTCCGCCCCTCTGGGCCTCGGTGTCCGCTGCAAGCAAACCCGCTGAAATTCCCTCTCGTTTCAGTGCTAACGGGAGGGCGGCAGGCTTGTGGGCAGGCGCGCTAATGGCCGCTTTTAAGGTCTTGGGCCTTAGTGACCGAAAACACTCAGGATTCCAGCCCTTTACAAAAAGTAGACACCAAAAAAGGCCTTGTCCCCAGCCCCAGCCCTTTCGTATTTTCTCATTTTAGCGCTGCCATCCTATTTACTGTAGGGTGGGCTCGTGGAAACCTATTTGGTAAAGGGGAAAAAAGCCAAGTGATGTGTCAAGCCTTTTTCACGAATGGTGCAGAAATCCAAATTTACATCCAGTAGTTTAAGCTGAAAGATTTGTTAGTGAAGTATTATTTCAAACATCCGTATGTGCGTCTGCAAAAGGAGAGGAGCCAAGATCGAGGAAGATGTGAACGTCCAGTACGTTCACATTTTTTCCCGTTATCAGTAGCATCCTTCAGAAAGTACTGATTAAAAATGAAAGCCATTTCCAGACCTCGGTCGACCTGCCTCAGAGCGTACCAAGCCAGGGCTGAGCTGGGGCCGCCTTCCAGAAGGCGCCGACTTCCTTTCTGCTTGGAACCAATCCCTGTTTTGTTTGACCTTCAGAATATTCACGGCCTTGCTGGATATATGGGCCAACATTTGTCCTGGCAAGGCCAGGGCAGTTTAAGACTGGTGTCCACGGGGACTGCTCTGTCGGTGGTTAACAGCAGTGGGAGGAAGGTAACTATAGTAACCAGATATTTGCATCCTTTCCGGTTCACAAATCAAGGGCGGGATTTAAAACAGGCAGTACTGGAAAACAAACAAACAAAAACCTTCTTGCAGGTCCTATTTGTCTAAACTTCTGAGAACTCTGCCAAGGTCAGGGTGTTCTTTTGCAAATGACCTTGTCATGAAGAGGGGATTGCATTTCATTTATTATGCTGGGCTAATATCTGCAGGCCTCTAAAGACTGTCAAACATGGACCTTGAGAAGAGCAGTTTCCCCGCTCTGTGAACAATATGTTCTTTATGAGGCTTTGTTTGTTAAAAATACTGTCAGAGGGTTAGAATTTGTATTACACAGTAATGCTGATTGCCGTTAGGCCTCAGGGTAGCTTTTTTTGATCAGGCCAGAGTTAAATCCAAAGCCTAAGGTAGAGTTAAAAGGTACTGTTCCTTTTATTTTTATTTTTTATTGTTTTACTTTAACAGATGGTACTTTTTTCCCCTTCCGAGCTTCCTGAGATGTAACTGACATGCAGCACTGCGTGTTTCAGGAGCACAGCATAATGGCTTGACTTACATGCATCACAAAATGACTATCACAGTAAGTTTAGGGAACACCCATCATCTCATAAACATACAAAATAAAAGAAAAGAAAAAATATTTTTTCTTGTGATGAGAACTCTTAGGATTTACTCTTAACCACTTTCCTGTGCAACATGCAGCAGTGTTCGTTACATTAATCAATGTTGTGCATCACATCCCTAGAACTCATTTATCTTGTAACTGGAAGTTTGTACCTTTGGCCTTCATCCAGCTTCCCCTCCTCCCACCTACCCTCCCTTGTTATTCTTACTTTAAAGCAAATACATCACTAGAGTTACTGTTGTATGCTAGGATTTTGAGTACTTCGTGAGATCAGTAATTCTCACTACCTAGGGGCCAGTTTGAGTCTGTCTAATGTGCAGTTGCAAAGATGATAAATGATAAGGCTCAGGGATTAGATGAATTCATATGTGGTGACATGAAGATATTTCCTTTAATAAGAATATCCATTATATGGGAGTAACTGAAAATCATATCCTAATATAGTTGCAATCCTGTATTAATTTAGGGGAAAAAAGTAAGATAAGTACTTTTTTAATGCTTATGTAAAGGGATATAAAAGAATGCATGTAATTAAATTTCTTAACGCTTCATTTTGCTTTCGATGTGCTCCCGCTGGGTAGAGTTATACTTGCATGTTACCACTGACAGCATGAGTCTGAAGTTTCTGTTGTGGCCAATAGATGGGAGCCACAGTCTCAAGTGGTTTTCAAGATGCAATCCCATAAAGATGAAGAGACCCCACAACTGAAACAGGTGTTGTGCTCAATTTAAGGGAACATCTGGGAGTCCAGAAAGAATCCAGCTCTGTCTAACCACTGTCCGAAGTGATTCCTACCGACTGCTGTGCACCAGCCCATGTTGCTGGCTGTTAATTGTACGGATGTTTGCTGTTCACTCAATGACAAAAGTGAAAAAATCAAAAAAAATTTATGTATATGAAAGAACATGTTACACACTGCTCAGTCTAACCTTTGCGTCTGCTTACTGCAGTTGAGAAAGCAGGAGTGGTAAGCAAAGCTCCGTGGTTAGGTTTGAAAAATAACTGAGAAAAATGAGCAGAGAGGAAGAAAAATGGATGTTTTGATAATCTTTGTCAAATGTTTTCTCAGAGCCCGGGCTCAGATTTAAAGCGTTGTATGCACATGTGGGCTTTGGCCTCCAGTAGGTTCTTTTGATAGGGATTCAGCCTTGAGTTGAACTTTGAGATAGGCTGTTCTCTTTTTCCTTTTCAATTACTAAGCTACCAGTCTGCTGTCGTTTGTTGATCTGCTCCTCCTCTTGCCCTCTTTCTGTTGTTTTCTGCAGGAGCTGCTGTTTGTTCGGGAATACGGGGCTTCTGCACATAGCATTAGGGTTTGCCTGCCTGTGTCTTAACCAGGAATGGAGAAAGTCTGATCCAGTATTTCAGTTCACAAGTTTAAGTGGACTTAAAGGGGTTCTAATGCAGTTGTTTGCTCTAAGCTCCAGTTTCTAAATCCCCATTTCTTTATGTAATAATACGCGAGTTCCCACTCTGAAGGCTTCTCCACTCCTGTCTTTGCTGAGCTCTTGGCCCTCAGGTGTTTAGGAAGGGTCTGATCACCACCAGCTTATCTGCTTTACATTCGACTTTGTAACAGAGCTGTTGAAGTCCAAACTCTTTTAGACAAACCCTGTTCATTCGCCTCTTATACAGGTGCCTCCCTTAATGATGATTGTGGAACTCTCACAGAATTATAAGCTTATAGAATTCTTTGCTATCCATTAGGCAGTTCATTTTGGCAAGACAGGAAACTCAGGGATGTGGCCCAGCTCAAGCATCTCGTTAGTGACGGGGCTGAGTCCAGAACCGTGGTCTTCTAGCTCCAAGTTCAACCTTCTTCTATGTTTCTAAGGTTGATGTTGTATGAGCTTCTTTTTTTGGAGGAAGAAGGGAGGACGGTAAGGAGAAAGGAGGTTCATTTCTACTGATGTTTCTCATGTTTATTGGTAATTCCTTTATATTCATATAGAGCTTCCTGATTTAATTTAAAAAAAAACTTTCTAATGCACGGCTTCACTTGCTTTCCTCACCACCCTGGGGATTAGCTAGGACAAGTATTATTTCACTTATTTTCAAGATGAGGAAACTGTCTCAGGGAAGTGATACGTTATGAGTTGAATTGGAGCTGTAGCCCAGACAGGGCTGGACTAAGACTGAAGTGAGTGAGAATTCCCTGTGGGCTTTTCTTTCTGTAACACACACAGACCCCTGTAGGGTGTCAGTTGCCGTGTTAGATGTTGTGGATTCAGAAATACCTGTTTCTAAGCGTATTGTGATCTAGTAGAGGTTTTCAGGGCTGTGGGGTGGTGCTGGAGGCTAACTGTCTAGGAAGTCATTTCTCCAGCAGGGAGGAGGAGGTAAATGCGGAAGACGTCGTGTTGTAAAGCACCGCCAGATGCGTGTTTGCTGTTGTGAGTGCCTGTTTTACCTGTTGGTTTATCCACTCCTGTGCATCAGGACAGAAAAATAAAGACCGTTCTGCTTTGGCTCCCGGAAACAGTTTTATATTTTCTGGAATTTCCTCACTTATTGTCTTTAATATTCCAAAGTTTTATTATGACTCATTTTGGCCATCCAATAATAGAAGAAGTAGGTGTAGGCCTGTTTGAAGAGGCTTATTAAGGAATTTGGGGGAAATATGTTTTTGAAGGCTGTAAACATTAAACTTTGCTTAGTCTTGAGATTTATGTCATGGGTTTCAGCTCTGCATGTTCTTGTATGTTTTGAGTGGGAGGCGGTGAAAAGTTATGAGTTAAAAAAGCAGAGTTTAATTTTTCTTTTTGGCTCAAATACATGGTTTTACCATAAACTACTGAAAGTTTCCTGTTCTTGTTTGATAAAAAGGCCACTTCCATTCATTGTTTCCATGCAACTTCCTATACTTTTTACAGTAAAAAAAGGTTGAGAATGAGGATAAATTATGAGTTATCTCTGGGGGCAAAGAAACTCTATTTCATTTCAGAAAAAGAGCTTAAAAAAGTGAGCCTCCTGAGTGTGTGACGCCGCAGTGGTCCTCCGTGTGTGCCTTTCCTTTCACAGACGTGGTCTGTGAAGAGTTCAGTCTGATCTGTAAGTCAGACTAACGTGGAAGTCAGGCAGTCAGGTGGGGAAGAGTCATGCCATGACTTGATTCTGGAGAGCTGCAGGGTGACGCCACTGTGCTGGCCATTTCTTTGTGAAATGGCATGTCCAGCACACAGCCTGCCCTGCTCCATATTTACGCCGCAGGTCATTTGTCCTGACTGGGAGCAGGGGCTGCTGGTGGGGTGTCTGATCACCCTGACGCCCCTGCTAAGCATTGCTGGGAGAGTGCGGACAGAGGGGGCGGCAATTACAAGCCCCACTGAGGGGCTGCGGAGGAGGAATGTGCAGGTGATGCTGAAATGGCCATTGATCCGGATGTGCTGGTTCAGCAGCTCTTCATCCTAGAAACTAAAAAAGCGCGGGAGACGCCACGAGACCTTCATGTATATACACGAGACCTAGTCATATATTTGCTCTCTCCCCTTCCTGAAGGGTGAAAATTTCAGAAGTACTCGAAGCCCTGGAGCAACGGGAGAGCAGGGCTGTGGGCACAGTTTTTGTGCGAATGAAATCCCCAGCAGCGCACCCTTAGTGCCGAGCTTCCCGGCCTGTGCTGCTTGCCATCCGAGTTAGATCAGTGCGGACAGCGGCGCTAATGTTGTTGCTAATATTGTCACTCATGTTATTATGCAGTGTCAGTTTTATAGCAGGTCTGTGTGTTTGGGGCACATGAAGGAAGCCAAAAAGGTTTGGTGAGTTACTTGGAAGACAGCTGTCAAAAGCCTGTATCAGTTACTCGGGCGGCGGGACGGCCCGCAGCCGGAGCTTCCTGACTCGGCGCTGAGCGCACAGGGCGAGCCGCGGGCCCGCGCTGGGGCTGCGGAACAGGAACGCAGACGGGTCGGGCCGAACGTCAAGCAGAGCAATATGGGACCATCTGGTGTAGAGATGAAAATGAAAATACGCTACCAAGTGTTATAAACTGTAATTAGTGTTCATAATGAATACCCTCTGCCCTCAAACAAAAAAAGAATTAATAAGTGGTATTTGGGATATTTAGGACACTTAACATGGCCAGGAAGTGACTATGCATGTAGTATGTTTTAGACAGATATCCCTTAGGAGTAACTACAGTCACTTTCTTTTCTGAAAGGAGTAAAGCCTTCGTACTTTGGAGGTTTGCTTGGGTGGCCTGTCCCATGCTGGCTGGTGCTGAGGAAGTGAGGCGTTGACTGTGTGGCCGCGAGGTGGCTGGACGATGGGAAGAAGGGAGGGAGGAGGATATGAAATCCCGAGAGAAGGGATTAATTATGACTGTAAATAACGGATTATTGTAGGTTTGGTACATTTTTTCCTGTGCAAATCTTGAAACAAAGCCCTTTTTGTTTTAGGAATTGGCACCTAGAGGATTTTATTTTCACACTGACCATCTGAAAGTGTTAGAACTTGTCTCCACGTGAGAAAAGGCGAATTCCCTCTGGCAGAGCGGTTTCCGAAGGTTCACTTGAGAGGGGCAGAGAGGAGCTAGCTGATCCCGGGTGGAAAAACACCGTAGAAAAGCTTTCCCCAAGAGAACACACAGATTTCAGAGAAACAGAAATTGCTTTGATTGAATGTGACAAACTAGGGGAAAACAAGCTTGAGCTTTGAAACGTCATCTGACACATCTGTTTTGAAAGGTTGCTCTGTCAGGTACAGCTGTGCGCTCCACAGGCCCTCACTGTGCGGTTCTGACATGAGCATGCTTAGATGTTTTTCTGAACAGGTATCTCATTTATCCTAGTCTTAAATTTTGGGGGCAAGTTTATTAAAAAAAAGTACATTAATTAATTTTATACTTATCTTTAGGTTAAATACAGCTTGATTGACTCAAACCCCTCTTTTAGCCTTTTGTTAAACTGGTACCGTTGTTCATGTTTTATCCTTGTAGAAGTTACTTACTGATCCAGCACGGCAAAATCCAGACCCTTTGATTCACTGCATGGTGTGTTTTTAAAAATCGAGATGACAGAATCCCTTAAAACCTTTAGCAAACCAATGCCACTTTGTTTTTTTGCCTTCAAACCTACGTTAATGTAAATTATTGGTTTAAAAAGTAGAAAAAAAAAGAAAAAAATGTCCAATTCTAAAAAAAGGAGTTTTTGTGCATACTAGGGAGAATTGCCTGAAACCCTGAATGAAATTCACCAGTGTATTCCCTCTATTTTTAATAAGACTATAGAATAAAAATTATGCACCTATGCTTTTTTTTTGTAAAATGAGTTAAAATCATTGATCCTTGCATTATAATAGGCCTCTTAAATTCAGACTTGGTAAGAATAATTTCTTATCCAGAGAACAGATTTGTTTCCTTTTTATGAGATCTTGTAAATGTCACATTTTCACTTTTACCTCGGCTACTAGGAAGCTCAGAGCTGATTTGATGCTCAGATGAAATTGTTTCCTTTAGCTCAGTTCTTCAATAACATTTCTTTTCCTTCCTTTTCTTTTTTTTTTTTTGCCATAGCCACTTTTTAATAGATTGGCAGCTGAAGTGGTTTTATGGGCCTGGTTTTTTTGTTTATTTTTTATTACCAGCCCTCAATTTCCTATCTAGAAGGAGTTGAATATATAAATAATAAAGGAATATATGGCATGACATTTTGGTTGGATCAGGAATTTTCTAGGAACAGAGCCCACTAAAGCTGGGGCTCTGGTCAGACCTAACTTGATACATTAATTTTGCTTCTCTAGGACCAGAAGCTATGGCAAAACTCATCTGAAAACTAGGAAGAATTGGAAGTGCAGATCTTCATACCAACTCCTTTACAGGGATGTTTTAAACTCTGGGTGACAGTAAGGATGTTGAACCACATGGCATCCAATTTCCTTTAAGCTCTAATATTCTATGATTTCTAATGCAAAAGGAGGGTGAGATATGTTGAAAAGTATTTTTCAGAACACATCTCATAGTTGGAGAGATGGTAATGATAATAATATAATAAATATATTATAATAAGTTGTATGATAATGAAAATGAGTTAATCCCAAGAACAGGTTTCTTTTGGCTCCTTGACCGAAGAATTCATCATTCAACAAGTCTTTGTGAAGATGTGCCACATGCCAGGCACTGTGCCAAGCACCTGAGTAGGTAGAGGATGAGCAAGAGAAACACGGTCGCTGCCTTCATGGGTCCCCAGCTAAATGGGAGACACACAGACACCTGTCAGAATTAAAGAAGCAACGGATCCATAACTGAGAGCTGATATTGGCTAGACAGGGAAAGGGTAGCAGATACGACAGGCTTATGGAGTCTCTGAAAGTAATCGGGTACAGAAATGTGGTTCTGGGCCGGGGCTGCTCAGCTGGGCACAATCCATCTGTCTTTCTAAGGCTTGTTGTTCCTCCGTCTACACTGAGAAGTCCCGGCAAAAGCGCTGTTTGGCCCATAACTGCTGCGAACCGTGGAAATTCCAGCTCCACAGATTATCCTGAGCCTTTTAGCTTCTGGTGAAAGGAGCGAGAGCACCCTGGTTGTTCATAGATTTCTCTGCAAACCATCAGCTGTTTCTTTCCTAACAGGGGCACCTGAGCAGCGAGCTAACAAGCTGGAAGAGGAAGCATTATGGCTTAGTGTTGTAACTGGATTTGACGTGTAGACCAATACTCGGTAATTTGGCATTCATGTTAAGCGTTTCCTGTGTTCCTTTAACAACCAATTGTTGAGTGCCCTGACTATATATAAAACCCTTAAAGGAAACGTATTTCAGTTCATGGCCCAGGTTGTACACATGACTGTAATTAGTAATATTTTGCATGGCCGAAACAAAAGTTGGGATTTCCTTTTTTAATCTCTCGCCTTCTATTTATAACCAGGACCAATGGTTACAGGCTGTGATTCAGCTCCCCAGCCATTGTGGCTCCCCTTCCGTCCTTCCCAGCCGTCCCCCCGACTTATAGCTTCTTGTCTTGCCTCTTACCCAGACTCTGCACCCCAGCCCTAAGCGAGGGTTCCCAGTCCAAAAGAATGCCTGATGCACCTCTGTGTTTCTGTGCATGTCTCTGTATCCCCACCCCCCAATTTTTTCTTTCTCTTCAGGCACCAGTTTGCTAGAGGTGAAAAAGAGCAAATTAGTTGAGCAACTGTCTTAAGTGCACGTCAAGGTCTGAGAGATGAACTTGTTCGGTGATGTCATCCCTCAGGGTTAACGACGGGCCGCTTTCCAGCCCTGCAAGTTTCACTCTGCCATACAATACTGCGTTAGTAGGAATTAAGTTGTAATTTTTATTGGTTATATGCCTAAAGTGAATTTAGTATTTTGAATCCAGATCAATTATTTTCCTTTTAATAAAGGAGTCTATTTAAAAAAATATATTTTGTGGATCTCAAACACACAGTTGGAGAAAACATAACATTTTCTTCCATCCTCCAAATCATCAGATTTGCTCTTGGTCTCTGCAACAACATTCCGTCAGTTCTAATCTCCCCATAAGTGAACACTTCGTTCCCAGTTTCCTTTAGATCTTGTTGAAAAAACAAGAGCAGGTGCACCATCTTACCCACTGAAAGTAAACAGCAAGGGAGTCACCCAGGGGGTGCCAGACGGTTCTGGGTTGTGGGAATTCCCTGGAGGCAGAAACGTGGCTCTTCTCACCTTGGGGAGTTGTGCTTCCAGACTGTGCTCAGAGAGCAGGAATTTTTTACTCTCACTCTGTACACAGCTTTATTTTAAATCTTCCCAGTGCAATTCTTCAAAATAATTTTTGGGAGTAATGACTAGGGGTTGATACAAGAACATCTTACCTTAATTCTAAAAGCTCATAAAGAAAACATTTTTTCAATTGGAGAAAATGTTTTCATTCATCTAGTTCTCCTCCCCTGGGGGACTTTATGTCTCTGAGAGTCACTGAAATTCGTGAAGTGTTTGCATGCATGATGCCTCATTTGATCTGTGAGTCGACCCTGTCGTGAAGTAAGAGGAAGGTGATGGGCCTTACGGACAAGGTCACATGGGGGGGAGGGGCAGACCCCGACTTGGGTGCTGCTCCTGTGCCCCTGGTCTCTGATGCAGGGACTCGCCTCCTGCTGCGCCCGGCGGTGCCCTCTGGGACATGCTCCTTCTGCTGCCTTTTCTCTTCAGGTTATAGAAACTGCCAAGGGAACAACCCCGCCTCCCCGCAGAGTCCCCACAGGGCTGCACGCACCCCCCCCCATGCTTCTTGTTTGCAGGGTGGCGTCCTGCTCCGATGGAGGAGTGAGGGCGCCTTATGGCTTGGAGCTTCCCAGCGCTGTGAGGGTTTAGATTCTAAGAAGCTCTGCCCGCTGCTTCCCTTCGAACGTGTGGAAACATAGCTGGCACGCGGGAGGGTCTTCGACGTGGCTGCGCCGTAATTTCAGCACAACAGTACAGAAATAGCAACACAAGCACGCACTGGCTTTTGGCGACAGGTTTGCAGTTGGCTCCGGGGAAGAGGGTTGGTTTGATTCAGATGTTCACCTGGAGAAGGAGAGAAACTCTGGTAAGATATGCTTCCGAGTTGTTCTGTGGAAAAAAAACCTGGCTGCTTTTCCTGAGAAATCTGCACTGGGGATTTTAGCACAGTGTGTAGTACGCTTCTGCCTTTCTCTTACCAAGGATGAGCCAAGTTTTGTTGTTGAGAACCCCAGGTGGGGGCTGCGGCAGAAGGGCCCCCTTTGGGTTTTAACGGCAGTACATTCCGCAGCTCCATCCCCGGGGGCTGCGGGGCCGAGGAGCTGTAATTTGAGACGGTGTGAACATGAACACGTGTTGTGTGCCCTGCGGCGCTCAGGGCCTTCCAGGTGCTTTTCCTGGGAGCTTTGTTTTTGCGTCGTATCCTGGTGCTGGTTGCATCCCCTCTCACAAAGCCCTTTAGAGCCCGGCTGTGCTCTTGGCTGAGAGGTCGCCCTGGGCGCCCTTCCTTACAGACTCTGGCGTCCTGTGGGGGTTGAGCGGGTTTTCAGCCCAGGGCAGAGTGGACCCTGCAGTGCCCAGTCCCACAGTCTGTGGGAGTTTGTCCCTCTTCGCAGCTGACCGCATTGCAGAATTCTCTGTGGGACAGTAACAGAAACCCTTGTTAGCCAATGGTGTTGTTGGAATAAAACCTCCCCGCTGCAGTGTCTTGGTCCCAGGCTATAATGTTACCCGTTGATTCCCTCTGCATCTTTACCACTTTTATTACAGCTGAACACACGCTCCTCATTAGTGCTCTGGGTGATATGGGGAATCAGCGTGCTGGAAATTGTGTGGAATAGGTACCAGATGTTTGTGTCAACTTGGTATGCGTTGGTACTCAGAATGCTTAAGGATCACATTTAATTAAATGTGAAAATTACTTACTATACCTTCCCCCAAACAATAAGGCTCCCCCTCCCCACCCCGATGTTTTACTCTGTGGTGCATGAGGTGTGATATTAATTTCTTTGGGGACAGATTAAATTTAAAGTGTGTGCAGCAAATGCGTCTGTTCCCAAATGCTTCGTCTGCATTTTGTCGAGTCTTGGGGCTGGCCTGCAGCCAGCGTGGATGTGGGGGTTCTGTAACTGAGATTGGAATGCTGTGTTGCAGCTAGAGGACATAATGAAAGGGTGAGTCCATTTGCATTTTTTTCTTCAAGTGGAGCTGGAAATTTACACACTGATGTTATAGCCAGACCTTAGGAACATTTCCCACGTGAGCAGATAAGCGAGCATTAGTGAGAAAGAGGAAGACGTTTGGTAAAATGAGAAGTGAGCTTGTGCTTTCTCATTAAGTTCATGAAGTCTTTCAAGTCAACCAAAAAAAGTGCAGGCGTGAAACAAGCAGTTTATTTCATGATACTTTATTTTATCAGGCGTGAATTAATGTTTGTGTTTGGCGGATACCTTGGCCTGTTCGTCAGGTCCTGAGGTGAAGGACGGGAAGTGCAGGGCAGAAGCAGGCAGTTTCTTGTCATGGGAAGAACTTGGGTCCGGAGCCGGGAGACCCAGGTTCGAATCCCACCCTGCCACTTACTGGTGGTGTGTGACCTTTGGCAAGTTCCTTAACCTCTCTGAGCCGCAGTCTCCGCCACTCTAAAATGGGGCTTTTAACACAGTCTTTACAGTGGTGTTATGAGGATTAGAAACAATGTGTGAACAGCAGGCGGCTCAGAGAAGGTGCGTGATAACTGTGCCGTGAAGACGTAAACCCTGCGTGTCCTGGGGTGGGGGTTCCCACCACCTGCTTCCCGCTGTGGCCCAGGTGGCCTGGCTGCTCAGCAGAGGGCCCTGCTTCGTGAAGGAGGCGCCTGGCCGCGGCCGCCTGGCGAGTTTCTCACCGCAGGGTTTACTTGAATCTGTGCTGTCTGCAGGCCAGGAAGTGTTTCTAGTCCGTCGAAGTCGCCTCTCGTGGGTGAAGAGGGGCTGTGTCTGTCCTGGCGGCCGAGGAGGGTGTCCTGGGGAGGAAAAGCCTTCCAACTTCAGTTAGACGTTCTGGGCAGTTGTGGCCAGGCCACGCACTAGATGTGCAGAAAAACAAAGCCGTCCAGGCTGGGCGGCAGCAGCCCGGAGCGTCTCCGCGGGTGCGCTACTGCCAGGGCCGCCCCGCCGCCCCGCGCGCCCGCCCGCTGGCTGCAGCCGGCTGCTCACGGTGGGAACGGCGCCTGCTCCACCCGCCGTACGCGGCTTCTGTGAGCTTCAGATGAGCAGTTGTGATGTGCCCACGGTTAGGAGGCTGTCGTGTGTGGGTGCTGTTGCCTGCAGCCAGCATCTCTTTCTGGTGTCACCTGTGCCCTGCCGATTCTCACGGTGGTAACGTAGCCGTCGCTGTGCTGTCAGCGTCAGCACCCGAGCAGGTGGCTCACTGGCCTCCTGACTGTGGGGAAGAGACTGCTCGGGGAGGGAGGGCTGTGCATTCCCCGCAGGCGGCCGCCGGAGGATCTCCCAGCCTCCCGAGGCTGTCAGCGAGAGCATCTCCCAGCCTCCGGGGCTGTCAGCGAGAGCCCGCGCCGCACAGAAGTCAGCCCAGGAGTCAGACAGGGGTTCGGAACGTGTTTTCCTGGTTTCAGGCCTTTGTGACTGTGAGTGCTGCACTGGGGCCCCGTGGTGGTCGAGTGAGAATCGTGGCCACCTTACTGCCTCAGCTTGTGTGGGAGGGAGGGCCTGGGAGGGTCACCCTCTTCCCAGGTGGAGGCTCTTCTGCCTGGAGGTGGGTCCGGCACTGGGTGAGCAGACTGCGCAGAAAGCACTGTGAGGCCAGCGGGGAGGGATGGGAGGCAGCTCAGGGGGGCAGGCTGTCTGCAGGAGGGGCAGGAAGGCCCAGGGCTGGCCCAGGAGGTGGCGGGGTGAGGCAGGCGTGTGCTGTGCTTATGTGCTTATGGGGGGAGCATCTGGGACAAGGGGGCAAAAAACAGGTTTGGTTTCCTGCGTCTGTGACATTTGAGGGTGGGGAAGCCCTGACAGGGCTTATTAGCGACCAGAATGCCACTTCCTTCAGCTCATGATGATTTTTTCCCCTTTAGTATAAGATCGAGGCTTTGGCGACTAGGTAAAGAGTCAAAGGAAGAACTCTGAGAGTCTCCTGCTGGTATGAAATCCTTTGAGCGTGGAACACTTCATGGTTCTCTCCCTTTTCCTCTCCTACCCCCTTCCCTCATCAGTATCTGCTTGCCTACTGTGTGCCAGACGTTATGCTGGGATAAGAGATGCAGCGGTAAACAGAGGGACTGTGTTCCATTCTTAGGTGGTGTTTGCAGCAGACACTCAACAAATAATGCACAAATAATTATCCAAGTGTAGCCACATGAAGTGCAAGGAAGAGACAGAGAGAGTACCACGAGAGTATCTAAGAAATGTGTATCTAATGTGGTAAAGGAAGAAAGCTTCCCTGAGCAATCTGAAGAATGAGTAGGAGTTCATCACACCAAGGCAGAGGAAAGGAAGAGGGATGGTGGGGAAGGTGCTGCTGCAAGAACCCTTGTGTGTGCAGGCCCTGGTGGGAAGAAGGTTGGCACTTCTGATGAAGCAAAATAAAGCCAGTGTATTAATTAAGGTTAGTTAAGCTGTAAGTGTCAGAAAACCCCACATAATATTGGCTTGATAATAAGAGAAAAGTGATATGTGTTTCATATTAAAAAAAAAAGGCAGTCCAGAGCTGATCCAACAGCTCCATGTTCATCGATGACCCAGGCAACTTCGGTCGTACTGCTGTGCCTGACTCAGCGTGTTGCTTCCCTCTTGGCCCTAGATGGCTGCTAGCTCTGTCCATCACATCTGTATTCCAGCCAGCAGGAAGGAGGAAAGGGCAGAACACAACTCTTTCTCTTCTTAAAAAACTTCTTAGAAATTGTGTATATCACCTCTGGTTATATCTTATTAACCAGAATTTGGTCACATGACCATACCTAACTGTAAGCATTACCTAGGACTTCCAGTACAGTGTTGTAAAGGAGTGGTGAGAGGGGACATCCTTGCTTTGCCCTTGATCTTAGTGAGGAAGCTTTTAGTTTTTCACCATGAAGTATGACATAAGCTGCAGGTTTTTTGTACACGTTCTTCATCCAGTTAAGGAAGTTGCCATCTATTCCTAACTTGCCGAGAGTTTTTATTTGTCATTAATGGCTGTTAGATTTTGTAAAGTGCTTTTTCTGCTTCTGTTGATATGATCATATGATTTTTCTTCTCGTTTTTCTTTAATCAGCGGGTGAGGTGGATGATATTAATTGATTTTTGACTGTTGCATACCTGGGATAAATCCCACTTGGTTGTGGTGTAGAGTTCTTTGTTGGATTCAGTTTGCTACTATTCTGTCGAGGGTTTTTGCATCTGTGGTCATGAGAGATACTGGTCTGTAGTTCTCTTTTCTTACAGTGCCTTTGTCTGGCTTTGGCATTAAGGGTAATAAGTTAGGATGAGTTAGGAAGTATTCCCTCGGCTTCTGTCTTCTAAAAGAGATTCTAGAGAGTTGGTATAGTTTCTTCCTTAAATGTTTGGTAGAATGCACCAGTGAACCCACCTGGGCCCAATATTTTTTAGTGAAAAATTTCACCATATAGAGATGGTAGCCCTGGGGGTAGGTCTGAGTCTGAGGCCTTGGATGACTGGGGCGACCTTAGACGAGTTACTTAAGACCACTGAACTTACTTTCCTGTTCTTTAAAATGGGGATAGTACCACCTCCGTATGGTAGTGTTGGAAGGATGCACTGCACTGAGCACTTAATGGAAGCTGTTTGCTTACTTACTAGACCAGATTGTGTGCTGACCTGTTGAAGGCACCGTTTCTTATATACCCTTGAGGGATGGGGTGAATAGTTCCTGATTTCCTTCTTTTCTTTTCTCTTTTCCTTCCTTCTCTCTCTCTCTTTCTTCCCCTCCCTCCCTCCCTTGCTTCTTTCGTTCCCTCTTTCCTTTTCGGTCTTTTTGGCTTGAGGATATGTTGATCATGTGTTGTAACTTCTTTCTTTTTTAAACTTGGAGGAAAAATAATTCATTAAGAAACCTCAAAAGCCAACACACTCTAGTGTTTCCGAAGGTCGGGGACACTGAGCATGTTTAGACACTGACCCCGGGGGGTCTCTGTGCACTGCTTCCTTTCCTTGGCCTTGGACTGGCTTATATGACTCATGGCTGGAGCTGCAGCCCAGGAAGAGGAGGTCTGCCCTATCTTGGACTCTGGTAGGACAGAGAACAGAGACTCTTAAGGCAAGGATTACTTGTCCTCAGTGCAGGGGGCATCCCCTCTCTTATTCCCTCCTCTTTGGGTAAGAGTTTGTCCTCTGATTTGTTGTCTGTGGGTTTTTGCTCTTGCCCAGTGTAGAGATGAGCAGTGTACTGACTTGAGGGAGACCCTGATGGGTGATGGTGGCACGTGGGTGATGGGTGATGGTGCATGGAATGAGCAGGGCAAGTCGAGCAGATGGCAAGCCTTTTGCAGTGTGTTTTGGGTGGAACTATAGTTGGAGCTTTGCACACATATACAAAAATGGAACAAAGTATTTTTATTTGTGCTGAATTTGTGACAATGGCAAATTCATGGCAGGAGGCTGTGAAACCAATCCAGAAGTGTTTTCCAGTGGGGGTAGCAGTAGCCGCCATGAGTCCCCAGGGTTGAGCAGGAGACTTTTCCTGGAGCGCTGAGGCGTGAAACATACCAGACATCCCACCGCGGCTGGTGAGGGCCTGGGGCACCTGCTCATACTGTTTGCCCTGCTCGGGGACTTCAAGGAATTGACGTCCAGTACCTCCTGACATCGCGGCCGTGACATCTTCCTTCACCACCTCTCTTTCTCAGAAAGCAGCTGGGCACAGGAGAGCAGTCCAGAGGGAGGCAGTGATTATTTGAGAAGGTACATACTTCATTTCAGACCTGATAACTCTTATCAGCCTAGATAATTTCTGTGAGTTCTGAAATAGACTTGGCACGCCAGGCAGGGTGTCTGCTTACAGTACAGCCATGGAGATGCAGGATTGCCCATTTTTGAACTGTGTTTGCATTTTAGACCGGGCTGTTATCCTGGAGAGTATTTTTATTATGTTGAAGTCAGGAAGACCTCACTGGAGTACTTTCAGGCCTTTTATCAAGTTCCCTTCGAAAGGCTGTGGTCGAGGATGCTGTGTGTTCTTTTCCCTCTCTCCACAGCTATGATATGGGGACCACATCGAGCTGACAGAGGGTATGAGCTTCAAGTGTCACTGGTTCCTTCTTGCTCCTTGGTGTTCCTCCCTGCCAGCTCAGCTAACGTCCCCCACACCACTGTAGCAATTTGTTTCCCATTTAGTTCCTCACAGCCAAATCCAAGTCCCCAGAAGGGGCGCAGTCTTTTTTAAGCACAATGATTCATTTAATAAATGTTTTTTGAGCACTTCCTACATGTGAGGCACTGTGATGGGTGCTGAGGATACAAATAAAGTAACCCACAGATGTCAGGAGGTCACCCTGGGTTGGCAAAGACAGACGTATATGCTCTGGTTATAGCGCAGAGAATGAAACAGCGGACATGGGCAGAGAGATTATGGGAGCCCAGAGGAAGCGCACCTTCCTTAACTTGGGATGTGAGTTGTGGGGTTGGAGATAGAATGGAAGAGGAATGTGGATAAAGGAAAAAGCTTGAGTAAAGACATGGAGCTGAGAAACATCCTAGTATGTTTGGAGACCTTTAAGCCACTTGGGGTTGCCAGAGAGGGGAGGGGTAAGGCTGGAGAGATAGGAAGGGACCAGATCACGAGAGGTCTTGTGTGCAGGGGAAGGAAGGAGCTCAGGCTTTATTCACAGGCCAGTAGCTCTCAAGGGACAGGACAAGCCTGCAGAGATGGGAGGAGAGATCTTTGCCTTTGGATCGCCCATTCAGTGGAGGACCACCCTGGCCTAGGTGGACCGTGCTGGTATGGAAGCTGGCTTTGACCTCATGAGACCAGAGGCTCCTCTTAGGAAGATCAGCAATTGTCTAGGGACAGAGCCAGTGAAGGCTACAGGACGTAGAGGTGGGGAGGAGTGGATGGATTTTGGCTTGAAGTTCTGATTGATTAGAGGGAGAACAAGGAAGCAGGAGCCACGTGAGACCGGGGGTCTACTTCTTCCATCTGAGGCTCTGCACACATCCTGCCTCTCTTGGGAGGATCTTTCTGACCTCTCCCAAACTTTGCTGTACAACTCTGGCCCCAGTTGCCTCTGCTCAGTCCATCTTGCTTTTGTATGTTCTTAAGTTTGTTTTTCTTTCCCTAGGAAGGGGAAGCACTTAAAAAGTAGGATCTGCATCTTACACTTTTTTTGGTGCAACTTTAGGCGTTTAATATTATTTATGCATAATATTATTGGGGCTTTACACAGTTTATTCCATTTATCTCTGGTTTTCTTCTAAGAAGGGAAGGAAGAATTGAACACAGATGTGAAATGGGAGGCTTCCTCCATCCAGAGGAATGCATTTGTGACTGTGTATCTAAAAGGGAATTTAAATGATCAGATACACATCAAAATCATCCAAAAGGAATTTAAGAGGTTGGGGTTTTAGAAGAACAGACCAGCATTTTTGCCGTTTAGTTTCGGAAGCAGCTTACCTGGAAAGGCAGCTCTGGTGGGCCGGCAGTGGCTGCATCACGCAGAACAATTAGTTTAGTGGTAGCGCCATTAACTGCTGCTCCTGAGGAGTGTGTTTGTGATTCCCTCTGCAGGTCCGGAGCCCAGGGCCCAGTGCGAGCTGTCGCCCGTCAACGCCTCCCACCCGGTCCAGGCCTTGATGGAGAGCTTCACGGCCTTGTCGGGGTGCGCCAGCAGGGGCACGGTCGGGCTGCCGCAGGAGGTGCACGTCCTGAACCTCCGGGCTGCCGACCCGGGGCCCGGCCAGCCGCAGAGGGAGGTAAGCACAGCTGCCAGCTTCCTGCCCACTGCCCCTCTGAATTTGTGAAGATGCTTTTCTGGATAAGGAGTCCTTTTCTTTCTGGGTTTAACGAGGATGCTCACGTATGAACATAAGTGGGGAGGAGGGCATAACTGTACACTCGAGAGAGACGGATTCCAGATAAGCCAGAGGGATTGCGGTTTGTACTGGGCAACTCTCGGACCCCTGTCCAGAGAGGCTTCTCAGCTCTCCAACTTTCCTGGGCCCCCATAGTGGAAAGAATGTTCTTAAGAATTTCATCTTTTACCATGGCTGTGAAAAAGCAAAATAAAGTGTCTTTTCTCTGTTACTGTAAAATGCCTTTCCCGTCTCCTCCTGTCCTTGTCTTTCTTCCTTCTTCGCTTTGTCTTGTGAATGTATTGCTCCTGCAGGATGAGTCTGGGGAGATGCAAACACTCTGCAGTCAGAGTGGCAGCACCTTGTGCCTGCAGGAAAGCCCTGCGGGTGCGCGGCTCCTTACGCCACCCAGGCAGCTTCTCAGAGACGGTGGTCTTGGTGGTGGTGGTGACTGCAGCGCACAGTGACTCAGCGTTTACTCTGTCCTCAGACTGTGAAGCGCTCACACTCTTTCTCCATGAGGTCCTATTATTATCCTCATTTTACAGGTGACAGGTTCAAAGATAACTCACTTGCCCAAGGTCATTGCCTTAAGAGAGAAACAGCTTCCTCTTTCTTGTGGCTCAGCAATGACCTGGGTTGCGGGGTATGGCCATCCTGCTGCTTTTAAGATAACACAGTTGGTTTTCTTTCTGTTTCTAAGCATCTGTGTCAGAAGTGTTACCCCTCAGGTATTCTCCCTCCAGGGAGCGAGGACCCGCAGTAAATCCTGGTCACCGCGAAGTGCAGAAGCACCGGTGCAGAACGGGGTTTACCTGTGGCCTCTCCTCTGGTCAAGAAAGTTAATTTCCAGAGCCATGTGTTTCTGTGCCCTAATAACCCTGTTCATTTCGGGGGAGCAGCAGTAGGAGAGGCAAGGTGTCCAGAAGGAAAAACAAACCGATTTTCATCTTGTGAAAGTGTGCAGAGTTGGCTCATTGCAGAGACAAATCATCTAACCGCTCCAGCCCCACTGGAAATTTGTTGCTAACGCTCTTGGTTGCTCGCCATTGTGCTGCAGCCCCTGTTTCAGGTCAGAGTTCTCTGTCCCAGCGAGGCGTCTTTAATTCCTAACTTACGGGGAAGGACTTGTGGTGGGAGGGGAGGGGGGGAGGGGGGAGGGGTGCGGTCCCGGGGAGCCATGCTGACAGCACAGTGATCGCGCATCCGGTCCGCGTACGCGCTCGCTCGGCACCGAGAAGGAAAGCGCGCCGGGCTGTTACCGAGGCTGCAGGAGCTGCACGTTAAGTCGTGCGGTGCCGCTGCTGGTTCTGAAAGCAGGTTCCCACCAGACTGTTGAGGCACAAGGAAGACGCCCTCCCACCCCCGCACTCGCTGGTCAGGCCGGGGGACGGGCGCTGCCCAGGCGCGTGGAGTCCGCTGGCGTCGAGCGCAGCGCGTTCAGTGAGGGAGTGAAGAAGGCGGGCCTGGGGTGGGGCTGTCTCTAAAACCTGGACGTTGTTTTCTTTCCTTCAGTACTTGCACAGCGTGTATGTATGAGCTGGGGTTAGAGATTTGAAGGTATTTCTGAGACTGGGCAGCGGAGGGAACTGCCTCTTCCCTTCTTTGGGGGACTTCAAGGGATCAGACGGCTCTGGGCCAGTCCTGCAGGAGTTCGGGGTGCCGGGGCCTGTGTTCTTCGGGAGTCCCCTCGGGCGCCGAGCTCCTGCCGCTCCGCGGACTCCGGGTGTCTCATGCGCGCAGTGAGTGTCGGGGATGCTGTCAGAGGAGGGGGCCCCGTCAGAGAGAGTGGAGGAGAGCTTGTTTATGGATGGTAGATGGGGTGAAGAAATGGCCAGCACCTCTCACCTTCTTCACGGACGACTGTGGACACACATTAATGCAGCCATGCAGACAGCTTTGAGAAGTCACTCGGACCACATGACCCAGCAATTCCACTCCTAAGTGGATACCCGAGAGAAGGGGAAACAGGTCCACACAAACGGCAGCATTATTCATAACAGCTAATACGTGGGAACGGCCTCAGGGCCACCAGCTGATGAACGGGTGAGTGAAATGCGGTTCGTGTGTCCGTACGGCAGGCTGTGACTCAGCACTAAAAAGGAATGAAACAGTGATACGCGCCCGACGTGGATGGACCTTGAGAACGTTCTGCTGAGCGGACGAAGACAGACACAAAGCACGCGTACTGTGTGACTCCATTTATGTGAACTGTCCGGAGTAGATACATGTACAGAGACAGAAAGTTACCTGCTGGTTGTCTGGGGCTGAGGAGCAGAAGGGAGAAATGGGGGCCGACTGCTCATGAGTGGTTTCTTCTGGGGGAACAGAAATGTTCTAAAGTTAAATTGTGGTGACAGTTCCATGATCAGGTATGAATATTCTTGTCAATAAATGTGAATATATTAAAAATCATTGAATTCTACTTCAGAGGGATGAATTTTATGGTGTGTGAGTTCGATCTCAGCAAAGTTGTTGAAGAACTACAATTCAACCTGCCAATATTCAAATTACCCGTAAAATTTACCTTAACAGCATACACGTTTTTTCTAACTAAGATTATTTCCTCCTCCAACTCAGACTCTCCCAACTCTTTCTGCTATTCCAAATGGATACCTTGATTTTTAGGAATATGCTATTATATAAAAACCACAGCCAGTCTGTTCTGAGGGTAATTGTGGAAGGACGAGAGGCAGCCTTTTGGCATGTCTCTACCAATCATTAAGGGCAAATATTTTTCAAGATGAAATGATAAATGTTGTTGCTTATAAATTAGAAAGGAATGCCCTGCTGGCTCCAAGCCCTGATTCCTCTGACCCCGGTGACCCAGCAGTGGTTTTCACCTTGTTCTCCTTAAAGGTGAGGGAGTTACTAAGTCAGTTGTCCCCCCTCCCTGTTTGTTACTGGTGCAGGATCAGCATTCAGATCTGTTGTGAGTCATCCCTTCTGTGACGTTTGACCAAACTGCCACCTCCCAGGTGCCTTCAGGTTCCCCAGCAGAGGAGAGGCTGCGGCTCCTCCTGTGTGGAGGAGGTGGCAGACGACCCCTGGAAGTGGTCACCGCAGTGGGTCGGCAGGGCTTGGGGAAGCAGGTGCACTTACGTTGGATAAACGGTCCTGTAGTCCAGCAGGGAGCGAACATCAAGAACACACTTGGCGCAACAGTGTGTGCGGAGCCTCTGCCGCAGGGTGTGGTTGGCCCTCCGCGTCCCCGCTGTGTTCTCATCGCAGACCTCTGGTTCTGTTTTTCATCTGAGACCATACCTCTCATTTGTAATCAATGGTTTTGGAAATAACAGTCCTGGAAGTGAACAGGAAACTGGGAAAAGACTCTGGCAACAGGGGAGGTCAGAAGAGGACAGAGGCCCTGAGAGATCCTCTTTGTCTTTTAGAATAAGTGAGGCGGTGTCGTCGTCTTCATCCTGTAGAACCCAGCTCCCTGAGCCCTTTACCTTGGGGTGAGCCGTCCCGCACCCCCCCGTGGCCCCCTCCCCCACCGAGTCCCTCTGGGTGTTTCCTGACTCCTGAGAGGGGCTATAGCACCACCAGAGCCGAGCTCGCAGCAACATGCTTTCATTAGGTGCTGGAATGGCAGCAACTCCGTTTCCTCTCGGCTGATTTTCACTGTGACCTGCTCTGTTTTGTGGCAGTGCTTTTCTATTTCTGGTCTGTCTAACTGCCTGCTCATTATGAAGAGCCCTTAGCTAGCTGTACGTATGTGTATAAAAGATACGGGTGTTTAAAATTATGTGTTTGTTTTGACAGTTAATGGGCGTGCCAGTGACTGGCCCTAGGGGTGGAGTGAGGCTCTGGGAGGACCCATCGTCACGGGAGAGGGGCAAGGTTTAACAGCTTCGTCCTCACCCATCCGAGAGCTCAGAACGCTCCATTCTTTCACGTTTTACTTATTCTCTGCTTCATTCCAAAAAAGGATTTGGGATGGGCTTACAACAATAGACAGACCAACAGTGTAAGCAGAAATGTGAAATGAGGACAGAAGGGAAGTGTAGTTTGTCAGAAAAGTGTAGTTTAGTTGGCCACACGGGCTAATGTGGTTGGTATGAGTTTGAAGTTCGCCTCCAAGCGTCTTGGCAGGCAGAGCTCAATGGGATGTGTGGTTAATCACACATGTGGCTCTGACTCACTTCTACTTTGTACCTTCTCTGAGGACTGTGGCGTGAATCTGTCCCTTTCCTGGTTCTTTCTGAGGGCAGGAAAGACCGCAATTGGGAGGACAAGGGAAGTAAACACATAAAAAATGCGAACTGTTCCCCTTGCGTCTCAACAGCTCCCTTGTGCCCCAGGTAACAGTGACAACAGTGGTGGCGGTGGAGTGTCTGCCGTGGGCCAGCCACCTGCCCGGCACATGTGTGGTCTCTGGCCATCCTCGCTGTCATCCTGAAAAGGAGGGAGGCTCAGAGAGGTTATGCAGCAGACCTGGGGCGTGGAGCCCACCTCTGAACCCCGTCTGCTGGTCTCTACCGTCCGCGCTTTTCCCACACTTCAGTCCTCTTGCCTTTCCCCTTTAGCTCTGACCTTGCTTCTGGCCATGACACCTGCCAACCTGCCTCACTCACCCGTTCGGTGAGCCGGCGGATCTCCCACCCAAGGTCTGGGTTCCCCGCTAGGCTTGTGATGGTTCTTTCCGATGCAGAGTTCCTTTTCATTCCCTTCCTTGTGGCTTCGGGGCAGTATTAAGGATGGTTTTGGGTGTGGCACTGTCTCTTCTTTTTTCCCTTTCTGGCATCAAGTGTCAGTAATTATAAAATGCAGGGCTGAGCTCAGGAACCCTTGTACTCTGTGTGGCTGTTAATCCTACGCTGAATGCCACCACCCATCTATTTTTCACAGTTGATCATTTCCCTTCCCTGCCACCCTCACCCTTTCCTCTCCCCACTGGCCCCCCGACCAAGCTCTCATCTGCCTTCGCAAAAGTGACTCACCTGTCTTCTGCCTGGAATCCACGACTTGTAACCAGACGTGCTTGAACCGTGTGATGAGGGAGAACAGGAACGTGAAGGGGACGCTTCCTGCTGTGAATGAAACGCAGGAGCTGCAGTGTGTGGACTTTGCCGTCTGGTTGCCGTCTGTTTTGCTTCCTTTGAGGAATCTGGCAGTTCAGGGATTAAACCTTCTGGAGACTCCCCACTACCTGCCGCCTCACCTGTCTGTGTGTCGTCTTTCCTCTGTTTCCACCGTACAAGTAGGTGGGCAGCTGCTTTCTTTTCCCTCTCACTTACGACGTCTAGAAGGAAGCATGCGGGGGGGGGGGGGTGTCTCTTCCCTTCACCCATCACCGCTGGAAGAGCTGATACAGAATCTCAAGACTGGCTTTTTGGAGAGTGCACATCTGAGAGCAAAATTATCAGAAGGATGCTGGCACACTTCCTTCTCTAGTCTGGGGCCTTCTCCCCTCTGCTGCTGCTCCTGAACGATTCCCCAGCGCTGGGCCTGTGTACGTGGTGGAAAAAACCCCAAACCAAATCCAGGCTGTTTACACCCCAGAGATCTTGTGTGTAGCGAGGGCGAGGCCAGTGTCAGGGGAAACCCCTCACACACAGATGCCCTGTGCGGGTGACGTGCCGTCCCTGAACAAGCACCTTCCGCGTGGAAACACTGCCTGGTGTTTGTTTAAATGGGAGTCGTTTCGGAAATCACCCCAGCCTGGCAGGTGAGGCTGCCTCTGAACGGGCCATTTTGTCACAGACCTACAGCAGATAATCAGTGATGACAAGGGTCACTTTACTCAAAAGGCATTCATCTCCCGTCTTTATCCTTCCTCCTTCTGCCTCTCTCGCCCTCTCCTTGTGCCCCGTCTCCCTTCCTCCTCTTCTCTCTCCGTTTCCCTCTCTCCGCTCCTCCCTGCTCCGCCCATTCATTTGAGTGTTGCCGTGGAAGTTATTTCATTAGCGTGAAAGGCAACTGAATCTGACCCTCGAAGAGGGCTGGAGGCCCTAAATGAAGTTGACAGTCACGGCATTTAGAGCAGGTCACCCCTTTGCTTGAAGATACTCGGTGTGTTTGAATGATGACAGTCCGCTGGGCCGTGTGAAGGTGCCAGGCCCGGACTGGACAAAGAGCCGGGGTGGGGACAGCAGGACAGTGCAGGCCGGGCGGAGCTGGCCACACTGGTCAACGGTGGTTGCTAGCACACTGGGGTGACATGTTCAGTCTGAAACTACAGCTGACGCTCAAGTAAGAACCCTCCAAACACCCAGCCTTGGAATCTCAGAAAAAGTGAAAGCAGAAATCAGTGACAGTAGTAAACATCAGGGTTTAGCATACAAATTAGGACACGAGAAGCAGCAAAGACGTTACAGTGTTCCTACCGACACACTGCCTGGGCACGTGGCTTAAACCCTGCCATCTGTCACAGTAATGTCCGGGCGCTGTGACACTGCCCGAGGGGAGCATGGCTGCTGCCCCACAGAGGGCTTAGCCTGGTCGGACTCTGCATTTTAGCACGAGGTCATGCTGGGTGACGTACTCTGCTGGCCGAGAGCTCACAGCTTGAGCAGGCCACTTTGTCACTGCGTCTTCAGTGTGGAGAGGAAGGCTGCCTTGACTCCTGAAGTTTGTCCACAAGCAGCGTTTTCCAACCTGTTTGTCTTTATGGAGGTTAGGGTTACAACCAACAGCATGCTATTGTTGCATGGTGACTTCTCTTGACTTTTTAAAAAAGTGCATGATTTTGCAAAAATGTTGTTAGCATAAAACGTTTCCGTGGGAGCGCCCGCCCTGCACGTTTGAAAGTGCAACTTTCTTGCTCTCTGAACTTGTGGGAGAGTGTTTAGAAAAGCAGGAGGCCACAGGAAGGAGCAGGTCCGCAGACCTGAGACCCAGGTGTGCCGAGGGCCAGCGCCCGTCTGTGTGTGCTGCGGAGCGTCCAGACACCCATCTTGCATTTTCTCGTTTCCACGGTTTGTCTTGACATTTTGTGTGAGAATGTCAATTCACTTGCTAATACCTCTGATTTAAATACTCCAGTTCTGCAGAAGTGTTTATTATATTACTCAAGCATTACCCCCACCCCATGTTCTCTAAATATTTCTGTGGAAATTGGACATATGTTTAATTATTTTACTTTCTCGCACAGTGAGGCCACTTATGAACTCGGCCCTGCTGATCGCCTCGCCGCACCAGCTTGCTTCTCTTCTTGCCTGTCCACTCCTCGAACGAGCGAGTCTGTGCGTCCTGCCTCCCCTCCTTCCTCTCGGCAGCCTGACTTCTGCTCTCCTGAACTTGTCTCTGAGGAGCCCCTGCTGTTGCCCTGTTGACCAACTCATGGGACGCTGGGACCCGAGAGGTTCCCTGAGACAACCTGGTCCTGACCACCTGGCAGGGCCAGGCAGTGAGGCAGCGGCTTATCCACCATCAGCAGGACGTTGGTGCAGTGCTGGCCTGGCGCCCAGGGAGCCCCCCTGCCGCAGGGTCTTTCTGGCACCGCGCCTTTCCGCACCCTTACGCGTCCGCAGCTTTTCCCCCGTGCCCGCCTTTCTGGCCTCTCTCTGTGGGTGTCAGGGCGTGGCCTTGGCCGGGTCCTCCTGCTCCTTTCCCCGCGGCCCTCTCCTCCCCCTCGGGGAACCTCGCGTGAAGCGCAGTTCTTGGGCCTCGCTTTCCCCGCTGCTCTTCCCGAGGTGGCTTGTCTGATCTTAGGGCTTGGATGGTTGTGTCGATGCCAACAACTCCCAAAGCTCTGTCCAGGCTTCTCGGGGGAAGCTCTGGCAGGGTCTCCCAAGGGCCCCTGAGCCCTGCCTCGGGCTCCCAGGCACCTGAGCGGTGCGGTAGGGGAGCAGCTGCTGGCCGGGGTCTCCCCCCCGTTCTCAGCCCTGTCACTTCCCAAGCATGTGACTCTGGGTGAGCTGCCCGGTTCTCTGAGCCCCAGTTTCCTCGTCGGGACAGCGGGGGGAGATAGCAGTTCTTTAGCGGGTCCCCTGAGGATCGAGAGAGGGCTCTGTGGCCCTTAGGGCTGGCACGTGTGCCTGGCACCCAGCAAACAACCAACTGTGCGCTCGTTGCACGACCTCTAAAGCCAACTGTGAGAGCCGTCCTAAGCGTCTTCCCCTCCCCCCATGCCGGTTTATCAGGCCAGCTTCCCCGTCCCATCGGTGACATCACCGCCACCTGTCTTGGGACTCCTGAGCCGTCGTGGATTTACCCGTTCCCTCAGACCGCGCTGGGTCAGTCACGGAGTTTTCCTGACGTTCTCTGGAACTTGCTGAGTTTCCACGCGCCTCTCCACTCAGCCCGCAGCCCCTTAGCCAGTCTCCTGGGACTGGCGCCTGCAGCGTGGACCCCGGCTCTTTCAGCCCAGCTTGTGCACCACTTCATAAAACTCATTTTCTCTAAATAATACTCCTCTAATTGGTTCATTTGTCCATTCATGTACAGACTTATTCAGTGAGTTACTGACTGAGACCCCACAGCGTACGAGGTGGACCCTCTGCTGTATTCCTTCTCAGCCTTATGTCTTCAGCATTTATTGGCGGTTGAGGGACGATAAATTTAATGCAGTGTTGACACATAATATGACCATTATTTGTTATAAAATTAACAGAAATTTGCAGGAGCCCAGCAGAGGGAGTGGTGATTCCCTCTGTAGGCGAGGGAAGGATTCCCAGAAAGGAGCACTGGATGAAGGGCTTGGAAGAGCAGAAGCTGCTGAGCAGGAGAGGAGGGAGGCCTCAGCACACCCGGGGGGTGGGCACCGCGTGTGTGGGAAGGTCCGTCCTGGTGCTGGCGTGGCCGGTGTGCGGTCAGGGAGCGGCGGACGGTGGCCTTCAGGCCGAATCCTGCTGTTGCCTGTTTCTTTGTTTGTGTATGATTTACATACCGTAAAGTTCACCTGTTTAAAGCATACACGTTGGTGGTTTTCAGTACATTTATAGAGATGTGCAGCTGTCACCACAATGTAATTTTAGAACGTTTGATTTTAAATTGTATTGTAATTTTAGAGCATTTTTAGCGCCTCAGAAGGAAACTTTGTGTCCACTTGCAGGCACTCCCCATTCCCCAGGCTCCCACCCCTGCCCCAGGCAACCACTAATCTACTTTTCTCTATAGAGTTGAATATTCCGGACATCTTTAATCAAAGGCCTCATACAGCCTGTGTGCCTCTACGATGGGCTTCTTTCACTTAGCACGTTGCAGGTGAGGTTCCTCTGTGCAGTGGCGTGTACTTATTACTTCATTCCTTTTCTTTCCTGAGTAGTATTCCAGTGCATGGCTGCACCACATTCCATTTATCAATCTGATGGCTGTTTTTGTAAATAAAGGGTTTTTCTGGAGGGGGTAAGTAAGTTTTATTGGCACCTAGCCTTGCCCATTTGTTTACATGTTGTGTGTGGCCGCTCCCTCCCTACAGTGGAAGATTGAGAAGGGTAACCGAGACTGACAAAGACCCAAATATTTAGTCTGGCCATTTGCAGACACATAAAGCTTGCCGAGCCCCGGAACGGAGGATGGGGGCAGTGACGGGGACAGCAGCGGGGTGGGCTGGGGCCTGGAGGCGGAGGATGAGGCCCGAAGGGCCGCACCAGCAGGGATCTGGACCTAGTGCTCAGGACCAGCGTGTGTGGCGTGAGAAGCTCCTGCATCCGAAAGCCTTGGAGGCGCTGAAGTGCGGGTTCCTGAGCCTCAGCCGGACCCTTCAGCTGGATCCGTCGCCCCACAGCTTCTTCTCGATTCCACCTGAACTTCCTTCTTAGCTCTCTCGATCCCGGCCACGTCTGAAGCCCCCGCGTAGGTCTTCACTCTCCAGCAAGCCCTTTCCTGACTCCTTCACCCACCATCTCCTCCTTCTCTAAGTGTTGCTCTGAACACCCTCTCTCCCACCACAGTCTGAGTACGGGGCTGTGTGATTTCTTGTAATTTTTGCTGCTGAATCGTGCGTGTTACTCTTGCACACTCGGCTGGTGAGCGGACTTCTTGGGGGCGGGAACCAAGCTGGACGCTCGTGCACTGACACTGGGTGTTTGTGTGGTGCCGAGGGCGAGACTTACAGCAGCGCTGTGGGGCTCCTTAGGCGACTCCCCTTTCCGCAGTGCGCCTTTCCTTGATTCCTTACGTCAGTGGACTTGGTGTTTGTCCCCAGGCCCTTCTTCACGGCCGCCACCTTCTCTGTTCCTGCTTTGCCTTACTTTGCCTCATGGTTCTGCAGTTTACTGCATCTTCTCCAGATCTCTGTTTCAGTCTTTCCTCAGCCCCTTTCTGAGTTTTTGCTACGGTTTTCTTCACTCTTACGGATTTTCAGCCTCTGCTAGTAAACTGGTGAGTCCTTTCTCTCCGCTGGGTGAAAGCTGGAAATGCTTTCTGACTCTGTGCTGCTCCCTCGGGCAGCTCATTTGATCTGAGCCGGGTTTGAAGTTGTGCCATCGAGCACGATCTGTCCTCATGATGTAGGGCGGTGATTCTCAGCCAGTTCTTAATACTGCTGGAATTAATTAGCCTTGATTCCTCCAATTGAAAGAGGACATTTTACTCTGCCCTGTATCATTAAATACTTAATAACTTGATTATTTTATTTTTATTTTTTTGCACAGTGAGTGCTTAAAATATCCCTGCCTGTATAGTAATTTGTTCCCTGTTTAATGTGGCTTTTCCTTTGTTTACTCTGGACTCAAGTCTTTGTAGCTTGTTTTCTAAGTCAGCTCAAAAGCTGCTGGTCATTGGATCTGGCAGCCTTTTCAAGCTTTACCCACCAGAACCCTACAGGAAGTTGTGTGTCGGCCAGAAGAGTCTGTTTACTTAGAGCATGGTGTCCAGCAGAAGCAATCCATTTATGAGGGTCTGGTCTTAAAGTCACAGGAGTCTGAGTCTGCATTTGGAGGACCTGCTGCCCTGGCCCCCCCACGGCTGTGTGCTCCGTGCCTTCCTTTCCGGGCGGCCAGGGCACCTCTGAGCCCGCTGGTTCACCGAAACAGCCCTTGCCCTGAAGCTCCTTGGCCTCGTCTGAAATGCCAAAATGTCAGCGCCCAGATACTCGATGGCCCTTTTAAACTAAAAGAATGAGATTAATTTTTAAGAAGTGAATTTCTTTTTACACGTTTGTCATTGTTTTCTAGCATTCTGCCGGGATTTCGCTCCGAGTGCACTCATGACTTGGAATGCCAACACGAGGTGGCATGGCTGTGCTTCTGGCTCCTGTGTGCAGCGCTTTGCCCGCAACCATCTGGCGTTATCTGGGTTCTCGTCCCAAACACCCCACAACAGTGCCTTCTATTTTTGGCATTTTCCACTGGCACTATAGTGCCCTTTGACTTGACTCTAGAATTTTTACGTCCCTTGGTGGGAGAGAGGCAGATTGCAGGTATGACCTGGCTTCTCTTGAAGAGAGGCTAGATTAGATGTGGCTGTGTCTGTGAGCCAAGGAGAGCCAGTTACAAGACCCAGGATCACTGTCACAGCCTAATTCATGCCTGGAGCCCAAATAGGACATTGTGCACATTAAAGGTTAATTTCTGTTTGTTGATACAGGTGCACACTCATCTGATTATTTTTGAACTGGCTACAGCAAGTGGCTGATGGGGCTGTGGGTTTCCTGTGCCTGGCGCTGGGCTTGCCACAGGGCAGGCACTCAGACCTATGCACTGATTCACATGGAAGCTGCGTTCGTATCTCAAGAGGTGAGCCTGCCACAAGGCCTCCCTCCCAGGGATGTGAGCGCACGTGCCTGCAGCGAGGGGCAGAGGAGAAAGGACAGATGGCAGCTGCCGAGGGGACTGAGAAATGAAAGACAGAGGGAAGTGGGGGGGTCACAGCTCTCGGCCCCAGCCCTGTGTTTGCTGGTCCACAGCTGGACTTCCTGTGAGGCGAAAGTCGTGTGCGAGCTCTAGCTCAGAAGAGCTCCTAACACGCCCTGGCTTTTCTGGAGGTCTCAGGTAACTGGAAAGTTCAGTGAAGTTGGACACAACGCTTCACACATTTCTCTCCTGCTCCTCTCAGCCTCAGGGAGGTCGACACGCAGGCCAGGCTTTCCTTGGGAATCAGTGGTTTGTGAAGATAAAGGAGAAGGCTGAAGTTGAAGGGAGCCCGAGGTGCATCTGAACACGGACGTGCGCGCTTTGGTGTGAGACGCGTGGGCATTTAGGGTCACCGTGCCGCCGAGGCTCGAATTTGGAGGCCTTCCGAAATCAAAGGCAACCGGACAGCTCAATTCCCAGTGAGGCCTGGGCATTTTGCCCCCGTCATCTGCCCCAGAGGACGGCGGGGGCCAGTTTCCCTCCGTCCTGCTCTGAACACCCCCAGGTCGCCGCCTGGCGCAGCTGCCCGAGGGCTCTGCCTGTGCCCACGCCGAGCCGGGAGGCCTTGGGGGCGCGCCGCCGGCTCGGGGGCGCGCCGTGTGTGTGCGGGTCCCGGCTGCCCTTTAGTTTTGCTTCCTGCTTTCGTGCGGGTGGGTTGAGGAGTCCACTCTTTTTTTCCCTTTTAACCGCTGGTTGCTATGATAGTGAGACTCTAAGTGAAATGGTAATGCTACCACTGTGCACAAGTACTTCTCTGAAAAGATCTTTTTTGCTCAGTTTTAATGCCGTTAATATCTAATTCCCAGTGTTTTAGTTGGAAGCTGTTCAAATTTCCCAAATCATAAAATCTTTCGAAGCCTGCTCTGAGTTACTTTTTCTTGATTCAGTTCTCCTCCCTTTTGAAAGGTTTTTGAAGGCCTACTGCCAAACAGGGAACGACCTCTGCTTGCTGGAGACCAGGGTGACAGGGACCCTGGCTTGCCGTGAGGTTTCTCCCCCTCTGGGGGCGTTTTTGGAGCAGTGCGCGAGGGGTGTTGCTGGTCCTTTCTGTCATGTGTCCTCACACGCGTTTCCTAAACATCCTCCCTGGCGTGGCGCTGTTACTGTGTATGTGTCCTACATGTGTTTCCTATTTTTTATGACTCATGCTTACGGTACTCATAAAGATTTATCCTTTATCTTGGCTCTGAGTAATGAGCCCACTTGCACACTTCCAGCAGAGATGTGGGTTGGGACGGCTGCAGGACAGGCCTCTTGAAGGCAGAGCGCAGGAAGCATGACGTAGTCAGCTAAGGTGCTGCTCACTCCTCCCCCCGAGGAAACGGCTCCGTTTCGTGAATTTATTAATTTGTGTTTTCCAGGTTTTCCTTTCCCTTTGCCCCTTTTAGCCATTTTACTGCTTATGAGTGAGACCACCAGAGGGTGGCCAGATGCAACATCTGCTCTCCTCCTTTTCCTGCTGGTAACTGTGTGAAAGGGTTTGGTGGAGGAAGAAATGGAAACAATTAAACTGAAATGATATTTGTATTACATGTGCAGCAAACAGCCAGGGGGTCTTCTTGGGTTCAGATAAACACTCGGACCCAAGAGACTAAGACAGGCCCCCGGTGGCTTCAGTCCACGACAGGGTGTAGTGTGGGACCAGAGCTGGGAGCAGGGTGGCGTGGCCGCCCTCTGTTTGGGTGCCTGTGACCGTCTGCACATCAGTTCACGCAGCCATCCAGAGCTTTCCAGCTGGTGGCTCCAATGCCAGGAGGTCTCTGTGGTTTAGAAGCCTCATTCCTTCCAGGAGCTAATAGGCAACTATGCTCTATAGCAATAGTTTCCATGGTGCCGTGAAGGGCGTGCCTGGCTTACAGGAGTCCTTGCTCTCAGGAAGCCTCCAGATGTCTCCTTCTATAGGTAAGAGAAATTACCTTTTGTTATGGTTGACATATTGTTTTAATTACCAGGTTATAGAGTTAAGAGAGTTAACAGAAGATCAAAGTCTCATGTGGAAGAGGAGTAAATTTTGCCAACTCTTTGCCCACAGCCGTGGATTTTATTGCTTTTTTTATTATATATATTCCTGACAATGGTAGGCTGAATAATGGCTCCCGAAGATACGCCCCCATCCTAATCCCCAAACCTGTGACTGTTACTATGTGAATGTTCTGTAGACAAAGTCTTTGCAGGTGTGGTTAATGGAAGAACTTGAGGTGAGAAGGTCCTCCTGGAGTGTCTGGGTGTCCTCTGAATGCAACCACATGAGTTCTCATAAAACAGAGATTTGAGGTAGACTGAAGATGAGAAGGCGATGTGACCATAGAGACAGAGATCGGAGCGACAGGGCCACAGGTCACGGAATGCCAACAGCTCTGGGCAGCTGGAAGAGGCACGGAGAGGATTCTCTCCTCGAGACTCTGTTGTCTCTGCTGACATCTTGATTTTGGCTCAGCAATACTGATTTTGGACATCTGGACTTCAGAACTGTAGGAGAATACATGCTGTTTTAAGGCACCAAGTTTTTAGTAGTTACAGCAGCCCCAGGAAGCTGAGACTTCTTCTCCCTTAGCTTGGGAGGGTGTCTTGAGTTCCGTGCAGCCTTCCTGTCCCCATTTTGTTCAGTGCCACGTTCTCCCTCTCTGTGAAGGACATTACCCAGTTGCTAAGGCCCCAAACCCTGGCGTTATCCATGACTTTCTGTTTTCTCAGATGTCACAGCCCATCCTGTTTATTCTACTATAAAAATATATTCTGAGCCCGCCCACCTTTGACTGCACAATCCCCCATCCCCGCCAAACCCTGCACCTCCCCCCGCACCGCATCCCACCACCATCTTTGGTCTGAGCCACCGTCACCTCTTTACCTGAGGTGCCGTGGACCCCTCGCCCCTGTTGTTTGAGGGCGGAATCTGGAACTAGAGTTCCTGTGTTGGAAGCTTAGTTCCCCTGTTTCGGAACTGACTCTGGCCAAGTTACTTTACTTCTCTGTGCCTCATTTTCTTCACATGGGGACAATGTGGCATCTGCTTCATAGGTTGCTGTGACAGTTAAATAATTAAAATGCAATGGGTGCTCAGAACAGTGCTGGGAATATAATGAGCCTCAGTGAACGTTCGCTTCGTTATTAGCTAAAAAGATCTGTTCTCCGCGTAGCAGCCTGAATGATCCCTCAAAAACGTTAAGTCCAGTCACAGAATTCACCAGCTCAGCTTCCTGCAGCGGCTTCCCGTTACATTTAGAATAAAATCCCCAGCCCCTCGCAGACCCCTCACTCCCTCTCCCACCACCTCCCCATCTTCTGGATGCTGAATGATTGGCCCAGATGTCCTTCCAAGGTGCCAAGTGCGTTCCCGCCTCCCACCTTTGCTCGGAGCACTTCTCCTGGCCGTTCACAGGGCTTGTTTCCTCCTTCCTTCTGGTCCCTGCCCAGCCATCACCTCTGCAGAGAGGCCTTCACTGACCACCCCATTTATGATAGCCAAGCCCCCTTGACTCACCCCCACCCTGTTTTGCTTTTTAGAAAATTAATTTGTAAACCACCCGATATTTATATTTAAATGTGTTTATTGTCCGTCCCCTCCGGTACACTATCCATGAGGTGTTTTATTTTGTGCACTGTCTCCAGTGATTAGAACAGACCCAGCACACCGTAAGCATTCAATAAAAAGATGTGAAATAAATGCTTGAATGAACAAAGGAATATGTTGATTTGTAACAGCTTACTTAGCTTTATTAAATGAACTGATTTGGAAATTTCTTATTTGAAAATTTCTCATATTTTCTGGAAAATCTGATTATTGATATTGGTATATATGGTCAGTCATAAAGTAATGTTTCTTAATCCAGGCTTCACAGTGTAAAAACACAGCCGTTGGATCGTGAGTCAATAAACGATTGGTCCTTCATTTACCCGATCCTTTTATTTGAACTTGAGCAAATCTCTAGACCCACGTGAGTCTCAGTGTTTTCTTTTGTCAGTATGAAGAGGTTGGGAAGATTGATATTTAGTATTTCAAGGTTTTTTTGAGTCTACATTGATAATTAAGGGCATATTTTTTAAATAGTCCAGGCCTCCAAAATGAAAAACAGCATAACTTGCATTTAGTAAAAAAAATACCAGTTGAAAAGCAGAATTGAGAATGTTTCTGGAATCATTGAACTAGAAATGCCGCTGAAGAGGCCTCCGCTGCTGTGGGCGAGGACGCACCCACAGCCGCAGCGTGAGCCGCGGGGGTCTGATGGCGTCTTACGTGTTTTTTTAAACCTGGATTAAGTGGGATTTGCAGATCTGGGGGCAAGTCTGGCCTCCAAGCACTTGGGAAGATGCTTTCGGGTTTCACTGCTTAGATCTTCACTTGCCTCACGCGGTAGAAGCTTCATGATTTTCCAAAGAGCTCTACTGTTTTATCGGAACAGAGCAACAGAAAGAATCTTTCTCCCTCTCTCTTTTATTTATTGAAACACAGATTAGAGGAACTAATCATTTCAGTTTGCTCGAGCAAAGCCCCCCCCCCCCCCGTAATTGGAAGCAGGCCGCTGGACAGCCCCGGGCAGCAGCCTTCGCGAACGTTCCCCCCTCGCTGAGCATCGTGGCAGCGAGGAAGGCGCAGCCCGTGGCGCTGTGCGGATCCCAGCAAGGAGCGACACCTGTAAACAGAAAGGACCGAGACGTGGACACATAGTATTGCCCTGAACACACATGATGGAAAGTTAACCAAATAGCCTTAATCAGCTGCAGCTGGGCCGAGGTGGCCACGGAAGTGCGAAGGCACCGCTCGCTGGAAGGGCCTGGGGCCGGGGTCGGGGGGGCGCCGCGGGGTAATTGGAGCCAGGTGTGCTCACTGGCAGGGCTTCTCCGAGGTGAGAGTTTGGAGAGGTTTGAAACAGGGATGTGGTTTGGCTGAAGGCTGGGACAAAATTTTCCAAGACTAGGGGAGGAGGCTGGTAAATAAAATAGAGCCGAGTGGCGGAGTATGAAGTGTGTTAGGACAGCAAGTACCTTGGCAGCTGCGAAAGCCTGTGTCTGATGGCCTTGCCTTGGTGTTTGTGGTGGGAGAAGGGCGCCCAGCTGCACGGACGTAGGTCCTCAGGGCCGGATGAGTTGGCACAATCTTAACGCTGGAGGCTGGAAGGGGCAGTTTAGGTAGACCTCTAAAGACAGATGTCCGTCCCCAGACTCCCCAGCTCTCCCTTCACCTCATCCAGTGACTTTGCTGCCCTGGAAGGAGTGCGTGGCCTGAGCACCTCGGGTGTTCCTGTTTCTCTGGAAGGTGCACTCCGGGATGGAAGGGCAGGTGGCTGTGTTCCTGTTCAGGAATTAGGGGTCCCCTCAGCAGATGTGGTGTTGGGGTCAGGCGTGACGTGAATGTGGTATTCTCAAGGCTGTTTGTTGGATTCTGAACAAAATTCCCCCAAATTACGATGACGCCTGGAGAGCAGGGCGGGAGCCTGCCCTCTTGGCCTTGCCGGAACAGGAGGGAGACGAGCTCGTTTGGGCTGCTTGTGCTGTCTTCCCGACCTGGACTTTGACGAGACCCAAATCCCAAAGGCTGAGGAGAAAGCTGGGGATGGCAGAAAAGCCACCAGTTCTTTACTAGGAAGCTAGGGGTCATACAGGCAGCTTCGATCAGTTTGTCATCCTGCTTCAGAATCCAGGGACCCGTCTGTCTGTTGCATAACGAGATAGGTTCTGGGCTGGGAAGGACCTGATAATTGGTTCTCTGATAATAAACTACTGGTTGAAGAGCAGGTTTGTTCTTAGAGAATTCACAAAATTTCTAGAACCCGTGAAAGATCCAGAGGACATGACAGCTGAAACTGTAGGAGGTAAAACCTTTTAGCCCTTTCTACTGTGACCTGTTTTTTATTTTCAAACTCATCTTAATTCTGTGACTCACTGCTTCATACCTTGAGACTTTCACCGGCACCGGAGAAGTCAGAATGGAAGAAATGACCTTATGTCGGTCTTACTCACTAAAGTCTTTGTGCCCATAGTCCTTAGCACTTTGACAGATGAAGCTCTGCCTTTCGGCTCCTTTCCCTCTTGTCTTCCTTCCCCCCACGTTTAGAGTGCCCCGTCATTGGCTGTGCAAAACTACCTTCAGAACTGAATGTATAATAATGTTTCTGCACACGGACAAACTATTTTATCTTAATGACTCATTTTGTGTTGAATAAAGGCATATAGTTTTATCCTTAACAGAAAAATAACCCAAGGACCTGCAGGCAGGAGGTAACAGTACCACACCGACTAGAGCCCCAGTCAAACACGGGTAAACCGCCTTCTCAGAGGATCGAGAAAACCCGCTTCTAGTCAGTCTTATCAACACCCCTGCAAGGGAGCTGTTGGTGCTGGCTTGCAGACGTAGACATGGAGGCCAAGAGAAGTTAGACGTTCTCAAGGTCATGAGCTGGGAAGCAGCTTGGTGCAGCTGAGGACTGACCTGGCAGCACACATCTCCCGTAGCGGGGCTGGAGGGCAGGTGGGCTCTCCCAGGGTTTAACATTGGTTTAGTCATTAAGTCAGTGTTTGTTAAGCACCTGCTGCCTGGCAGTCCTGACGCCCCCTGAGGATTCGCCAAAGGCAGCGAAGGTAGAGTGGATCGCGGGTTGTCCCCCTGCCCCTGCTCCCGCCCACGTGATCTCAGCCTCCTTGCTCCCCGTGACCGTGGGCTTGAGCGTTGCTCCTGATGTAGTTTGTTAGCTGCGATCATATTGGCAGTAAGTCTCTGAGCTGCAATCAGATGGCCGTCTGGTAAGAATTACGTGTGAATAGCTGGGTTGCCATCTGTAGGTTAAGCTCGTGGAAAGAGGGGCAGGTCAGGGCGTCCTGTTACTATCCATAGCTCTGCTCTCTACAAACAACTTTCTTTTCTGGATTATCTGTGCCAAAATATTACCAAATAGCTTGGGAACAGGTTGGTGTTTTGCCCTTTAGGGGGAAGAAAAAGACCATGGAGTTGAATTCGGAAAGGAATCTTGGAAAATATTTCAGTAAAACAATGTATCATTCACATGCCCCAAAATTCAGCACTGCAGGGCTCCTGCTGGCAGGATCAGGTGAACTTTGAGATATATTATGGCTTGATCTTGAGTTCTTGTGTCTCTCGACTAGGCTAAAAGTTGGCTATTTTTTTTTTCCTGGCCATGACCTTTTATCAGAAATGCCTCAGAGATGTGCTTTAGACAGGAGCCAGCAGGCTTTCTGGTGACTTTCTGTGTCTATAGCTGCCCTTTTTCTTCCCTTCAATTTTATAAAAACACGTGAATGGAAGGAGGCCCCAGTGCCATGCTGTGGAGTCACCCCACGTGCTGGTTCATCTTTCCTTGGTCTTTCATACATTCATTCATTTATTCATTCCAAAAATGTGTGTTTGGCACGTCCAGGCATTGTTCTAGGACTGGAGATACGGCGGTAAAGAAGGCAGAGTTTCAGCCTGGGCAACACGACTTACTTGGCTTTGGGCACGAGGCGCCCAGGTGTTCGTGTGACAGCAGGGGAGGCCGTCAGGGAGGCCGTCAGGTGGTCGGGGTGGCTTGCTTGAGGAGAAGGTGCGCTTGAACAGGACATTAACGATGAAAAGGGGAGAATCCCCGGACCCAGGGGAAGAGCAGGCCAGATGGAGGATCTGCCCGTGCCAAGGCCGAAAGCTCAGACGCACTTGTGGGAGGTGCGCGAGGAGGCCGGTGTGGCTGGAGCGGAGCGGCGAGGAGGGAGCCGCGGGAGACGGGGCTAGCTGGGCAGGAGCCGGATCACGCGGTGCTGTGCGGGGTGGGGGGGGGGCATCGTTTCCAGGCAGTCCTCACATTTGTCCTTTTCCAGGGGTGAAAAAGGCTGGCTCTGGACGCTGAAGATCCAGGGAGCCCTTCTGTTCCGGTCACGGAGAACAGGAGAGACGTAGCTCCACCGGCAGGACGGGTGGCTGGCCATTAGGACAGGCATCTGGGTTCTGGCCCCAGGGATGCATAACCGGGTGTAGAACTTGGACAGGCCGTTGCTTCCTTGGGCTTCAGGTTCAATCTCTACAGTAAATATTTGGCGTAGTCTGTGTGTAAAGTCTCCTGTATCACGAAAGGTCAGCGATTTTATTGTACACAAATTTTGTTTTGTGTTTCGTCCTCTTCTGTCAGATTTTGTCAGCACTGCCTGCAGTAACCAAGTCCACTGGCTCTTAATTTCGCCCCTCTCCCACTCCTTTGTTTTTGAACAGCCCGCGGAGTACTTGAGAGAAAAAGAAAGATGGCATGAAGAAGTAAACAGTGGAGGTGGGGTAAATGCGAGAGCTTTGTAACTTCACACCTCGGGCCCAAAGCTGGCCTCGTGCCTTCACGGGGCCCGCTTAGCACGTGGCCCATTGGCCTGGGAGGGTTCCCAGTCACCAGATGAGCCATTTGTAATGACTGAGACTTGTTCTCAGCCTAACGATATATGGTTCAACCAAGAGCAGCAACCAGTGTCTTCATTAAAGGGGATTATCCTATCAAAATAGTGTTTTTAGAACCTTACAGTGTTATAATGTTTGCGTTGACTCTTTTGTTTTTAAATCATATTTTGATTTATTGGAATCTCTACATTTTGATAGAAAAGAAAAAAATAAATAAGCCAATCTTCCTGTAATTCAGTATAAATCATGCCGCTCTGTCGTTGTAAAGTATATCTGAAAGAAATTAGCAAAACCAGATAAGTTAACTTGCCTCAGGACTATTATCTTGTCAACACTTCTATTTTAAAAGACACTGTAAATCTTGATTTACCTTTAGGATTAGCCTTGAGTATTTCATGATTTGTTTTGCTTCTGCCAAGCACGAAAGACTATGGGGCACACACTGACCCAGAGTTAAAGTGGGAAGAAAAAGGGAAGAAAAGAATGACATTCTCTAAAACTGCTCCCATTGGTCTGAGAAGTTTGATAAGTTCATTTTGGAATATTTCCAGTTTTTGAAAGAAGAAAGCTCTTCTGTTTTACTCTCTTGTATTTACTGTGGCAGGTTCAACTAAACTTTCGTCAATCTTGCCTTTTAATCGAGTGCCCAGATCATTCAGTGTGACCTGCATTCAGACACGTCAGCCCATTCTTTTCCATCAACCACGTCTTCTCCTAGGCTCTGCCTTGAAGGCTGTTACTGACTCCATCAATCGCTCAAAGAGCTTCAGGCTTTGGTTAGCCGCTTTATTTACGGGGAAATTGAGTCCCAATGTAAGATACTTAAACAGACTTTCTTTTTTTTCTTAAATGAATGATACGTCCTGAATCTTAACACAAGGAGGAAGACAAGCTTGGGAGGCACCCATGTCTGTGGTTTATAGTGAAAGTGACTTCTCTGTTTCTCAGGCAAGGGTGATTAACTCCTTCTCCCTGAGGGCAAACAGTAAATTGTTTTCTGTAAGTGAGAAGATCCTGCTTTCATTCTGAAAGTGCTTACCAGCAGTGAGCTTGCTTTCTCTTTTGAAGAGGATACTGTAGGAGAGATCATGACCACAGCTTGCTCCAGGTGAGTGCTGGAAGCAGCGGGAACTTGCTGTCTGGTCTCGCCAGGATTTAGGAGAGCGTCTCTAGGCTGGAGGAGGCATCCCGAGGGTGGAGAATGGAGCGCTGTCTTCGCTGCAGGGGAGTAAAGCAGACGGAGAGAGAAGAGGCTGGATCTGGTTCGTGAGTTACACACACGAGAACTGAGGGTGGGATTTGAAGATTTTTGTGTAGAGTACTGCAACCAGGACTGAATTACCAGGCCCCATGAGTTATTCCTTTTAAAAATGCACAAGGCTGGTAACTCACAATAGTTTCCTGATTTATTCATTGTTTATGGTTAAGATATATCCCAAACTGAGCAAGTGTTTATTGAGGACCTGTGAGCTGGGGACAAAGCCAGGGAACAAACTCTGCAGGTCTGGGGTTGAGGATTAAGATTGAATTTTCTCCCCTTGTGAGATACTCCTTGGCAATTCCTTCATAACGACACTGCGTGAGACTCGGAATGGGATCCCATACAGAAGGGGGCTTTTTAAAAAATCTCTATTACTGGTACCTATTCTGTTGGGCAAGTAAGTGAGGTGGTTGAAGTGGGTTTGATAAATTAACTTACTAATGTGATTAAGTCACACTTGATACGCCAGGAGTCGATGTGCGTTGTTTATCAGGAGGCAAGCCATGGTCACATCTCAGTGAATTACATTACACACTGTTCTCTCAGTTGCCTTCACTGATTAGCTAAGCTTGGCTTTCACGGCCCATTGAGATCTGGCCCCAGTCTACCTTTCCAGCTTAATTCCTCTGTGTTCTTTTGCATATTTCCTCAGCTGAATTAAGTGTTCCCCAGACCTACCCACGTGGCCTCCCCTGCCTGGACATTGCTCTCGAGGCTCTCGCTGCCCACCTCCCTGCCCCTGTTCCGCCCTGTTCACCCCCAGGGCCCAGCAGAAGCGCCCCCTTTCTGCTCCCACAGACACATTTACATCTGAGCGTCTTGCTCAACCCCAGGACTTGTGCAAGTGGACCTCTGTCTCCACACGAGACTCGGGAAGCAGCACTGTCTAAGGGATGCCCCCAGAGACGAGGAATGTGAGCTGTGTGCACACCTCACAGTGTTCTAATCAAACGTCTAAGTGTTCTGTTCAGACTGATCAGTTACAGATTTCTCCCTACCGACAAGTGTTTTTTTTTTTTCATTGATGCATTGTATACTGCCATTGTAATTAAAGCTCTGAGGATTTCTTCTGTACGTTCTTGCTAATGGGAAGTGTATATTTTTCTTACCTGACATTTGATGATGCTATAAGGCTATTCAGGTGTGACACTTTGAGTTCCTTAAAGATAAAAGTGTTCTGCATATTAAAGCTATAGTAAGCATAGTTAATAATTAATTCAAATGGTGTTGATAAAAATTGAAGGCTTTTATTAATCCATGAGAAAATGTGTTTCTAAGTTGCTGTCCTTCACAGTTGCTGCTTCTATGCAGCACAGTTATAATGCACTATAATTTCTCATTAGCTGTTTAAATTACAGCCTAGATTGATGGTAGTGGATCAGACACCCTAAAATAGGTTATTTCTCACTTAGAGTTAATTAAGGTTTAGATAAGTTTTTTCCTTAAATTTTTAGGAATTGGTGCAGGTAAGGTCAGTATGGAATAAAGTCTAAGATTTAATTTAAAAAAATCACCTTTTCTCTTCTCTCTCTCTCTCTCTTTTTCCCTCTCTCTCCTTCAAATCCAGGGTTGGGACCAACAGCTGCTGTAGCCTGGGCAGGGTAACTTGATATAATGGCATACGTTTTGACCCTGGTCTGCTCTTAGAGCAGATTGGAAATGGTTGTTTTGGAAAATATGTGGTGAGTTTATCTCTAGACCTTCGCACCAGAGCAGTCAGTGCAGCCTCGCGAGTCCTTGGCCCCGATGTGTGTCTTTCATAACAGGACTTCGATGCTGTGACTTGATGCCTTGAGATCAGCACAACAAAATGGTGCTCAAAGAGCAGTGTTTACTTTGATCATTTTTCAGCCTCTGTGCCCCAGCCTTTGCACGGAGCGCAAATCGCTTCACCAGAGCCGTGGCTGAAGCCCACGGACTGTTTTTGCAGTCCGGTTGCTGTGGCGATTCTCAGCCTTCCATGAAACCCCGTCTCCAGGGAAACAGCAACCTTTGCAGCCGTCTCTGCCTTTTTGGTATTGTCTCTGGTGGAGGTCTTCACAAGCCTGTAGCAAACCCAAGAGTTGCTGATTTGTGTCAGGGTAAACAAATATGTGGAAACAGGACGTCTCATTCAGGACATGTCGTGTTTCAAAACAAACAGCTCTCTACCCTTCTCCCAAATCGTATGAGAACTTTGAAGTATCTCCAAGTCTGGCTGAAGCCAGTTTAGTGAGCCACGGAGAGGTTGCTGGTCATGATAACGATGCAAGTAAGAGCTTTGGGAGAGTAACTGATGAAGTTTGTGGAGTTGCCAGGTAGGGAAGAAAGAGAGTGGTGGCAAAGGAGAAGCTCAGTGGGGCTTGTGTGTGCCAGGCAGGAGAAGCCGGTTTAGGAGAAGGAGTGGGCTGGGTCTAAGGGGCCAGCAGTTTGATGTTTAGGGGACTGTGAGAAGAACTGTTTTGACTTTAAACTTCAGTGGGGGACGATATAGATAAAATCTTCCTTCCGTAGGGACCAAGGGAGTGGAGAAAAATCACCATGGTTTTAGACGGCAGAAGTGATAATAGCAAAACACTTACAGAGCACTCACTGTGTGCCAGTCGCCGCCCTCCATGCTCTGCGCCTATGACATGCTTAATCCTTTGACGTCTGGTAGAGTGAGCGCAAGCATTACCCCCGTGTTGCAGTCAGTGACACTGATGCCCCGAGATCCAGAGCGTGCTCAAGGCCCTACGGCCAGCAGACGGGGAGCTGAGATCCCAGCTGGCTCTGAGTCACCGCTCTTATCCACCAGGTCAGACGGCCTGTAATCTAGGAAAGAAGGCAGAATGACCCAAAGGACTGGGTTACAGGAGACACTGGCCAACCTGGAAGAAAACATAGATCTTGGAAGAAATTAAATTATGTTTTAAAAGTTGCTTATTGATTTATTCATTTGTTCGTTCATTTATTCATCATTAAATATCACGTGGTTCTGGCTAAGTGCCAGGCATTAGCCTAGGCTCTAAGGCAATGACAAGCCCGCCCCCTCCTCTCAGATAGTCTGTGTATACAGACTTAACCTAGGCCTAGGCAGCAGGTGCTAGATGCTGTGAGAGGAGGGTCATCTGGACGTTGGCCAGGAGCACCGCTGGGAAGAGCTCCCTTCTTCCTCATCGGGGCACCGATAACATCAAGTCTTCCGAAAGAGTGTGGCATTTTTTCTGCGGTGAACAAAATTTACCCCAGGTGAAAATATGAAACTGTAGTTAAATGAAGTGTGTTAGCCCACAGTTCTGCCTCTTTCTAAACAGAACTGAGAAGTCTAATTTGATGAGTCTGCGTGTGGTCACATACAGTTTGTACTTGAGATTTTCCAGACCGCTGTAGAGCAGTATGTTCAGTTTGTAAATAGCACTGCTAGGAGTCGGTTCCACGGTAACGAATGGAGAGCACTTTATAAGAAGGAATGGGGTTGAGAAGGCCTGGGAGATCCATCTTCAAAGGAAAGAATTCCCCTGTGCCTCGGGTTGTGAGTGTGCAAAGTTCCTGAAACATGTTGAGGACCTGTCTGTAACTAGTACACAGTTTTCTGTGACTCTGGGGCAAGCAAGTGTTAACTTATTGACTACTCATAATAACGCTAAAAAGTAGACACTGTGATTCTGTTTTTTAGATGAAGAAACAGCAGCACAGAGAGGTCAAGCAGTTAGTCCAAGGCGACACAGCTAAGGAATTAATGGAGCTGGAATTGAACACAGAGAGTTTGGTGCAAGTGTTCATGATCTCAATCACTATGCAATGGTAATTAGTCATATTTCACTTTATGGGTCCCATTTTAAACCATAAAGTATTAATTAAAAAGCAGTCTCTTAGGTGTTAAGACATTCTTAAGATTAGCTTGAGGCTATGTTCAAAGCAGCATTATTTATGACAGCTGTATTTACATACAGCATTATTTACAACAGCCAAGATATGGAAGCACCCTACGTGTCCATTAGCAGTTGAATGGATAAAGAAAATGTGGTGTACACACACACACACACACACACACACACACACACACACACACACACAGGAATACTACTCAGCCATAAAAAAGAATGAAACTGTGCCATTTGCAACAACAACATGAATGGACTCAGAGGGCATTACGCTAAGTGAAATAAGTCAGAGAAAGGTAAATACTGTATGATATCACTTATATGTGGAATCTAAAAAATAC